>NW_011494804.1:230015-230820 GCF_000754665.1 Bison bison bison
AAAAGGAACAAAGAAGTCCCATTAGTGGAGACACGGGTGGACCTAGGAATTGTCATACAGAATGAAGTAAGTCAGAGAGAAAACAAATACGGTATAATATTCCTTATATATGAAATCTAGAAAATGGTACAGAGGAACTCATTTGTAAATCAGGAATACAGTCACAGATCTAGAGAACAAATTTATGATTATTAAGGAGCTTGGAGAGGGGTGGAATAAGCTAGGAGATTGGGATTGACATATAGATACTAGTGCAGATAACTAATGAGAACCTAAAAAAAAAAATATGACGCTCGGGTGATTCGCATGTGAAAAAGAATGTATCAGGCAATTCTTCTATTGGGAGGAGTAGAGACTACACAAAAAAATCAATTAGAAGCCCGGTGTACGAGACAGCAAAAGAGACACTGATGTATAGAACAGTCTTATGGACTCTGTGGGAGAGGGAGAGGGTGGGAAGATTTGGGAGAATGGCAATGAAACATGTAAAATATCATGTAGGAAACGAGTTGCCAGTCCAGGTTCGATGCATGACGCTGGATGCTTGGGCCTGGTGCACTGGGACGGCCCAGAGGGATGGTATGGGGAGGGAGGAGGGAGGAGGGTTCGGGATGGGGAACACATGTATACCTGTGGCGGATTCATTTTGATATTTGGCAAAACTAATACAATTATGTAAAGTTTAAAAATAAAATAAAATTAGAGAGGAAAAAAAACAAAACAAACAAACAAAAAAATCAATTAGAAGGTTAGAAGGCCATTACAAAACCCTGTTTATTATATAATAAGGACTATGACCAGGACC
>NW_011494804.1:230920-250848 GCF_000754665.1 Bison bison bison
TGCTGGGAAAGATTGAAGACAAGAGGAGAAGGGGATGACAGAGGATGAGATGGTTGGATGGCATCACCAACTCAATGGACATGAGTTTGGGTGGACTCTGGAAACTGGTGATGGACAGGGAGGCCTGGCATGCTGCAGTCCATGGGGTCACAAAGAGTCAGGCATGACTGAGTGACTGAACTGAGGAATTTTATATATATATATATATATATATATAATCTTGTTTTGTTTAATGGTTGCACAAGGTTTGTTTCATAGTAGACCCCCCAGGCTCCTCTGGCCATGGGATTCTCCAGGAAGAAAAAATACTGGAGTGGGTTGCCTTGCCCTCCTCCATGGGATAGTCCTGACCCAGAGACTGAGCCTGCATCTCTTATGTCTCCCACATTGGCAGTCAGGTTCTTTACCACTAGTGCCACCCGGGAAGCTGGAGGACTCAGGCCAGTACGTGGATTGTCTCTGTTTTTTAGGATAATATATCAATTTTTTAAGGAACTTCTATATTGTTATCCATAATGACTGTACCAGTCTACATTCCTACCAACAGTGTAAGTTCTAAGCTGTGCTCAGTCTCTTCAGTCATGTCTGACTCTTTGCAGCCCTATGGACTGTTGCCCACCAGGATCCTCTATCCATGGGATTCTCCAGGCAAGGATATTGGAGTGGGTTGCCATGCCTTCCTCCAGGAGATCTTTCTGACTCAGGGATCGAACTTGCATCTCCTGCATTGCAGGTATATCCTTTACCCACTGACCCACCTGGGAAGCCCAGTTGTGTAGGAGACTTCCCTTTTCTCCATAGCCTGTCCAGTGTTTATTGTTTGTAAATTTTTTGAGGATGGTAATTCTGACTGGTGTGAGGTGATACCACATTGTAGTTCTGACTTGTATTTCTACAATAATTAGTGATGTTGACCATCTTTTCATGTGTTCGTTGGCCACCTGTATGTCTTCTGTGGAGAAATATCTATTTATATATTCTTCCCATTTTTTGATTTTTATTTTTTCTTATATTTAGCTGCATGAGCTGTTTGTAAATTTTGCAGATTAATCGTTTATCAGTTTTTTGTGTGCAAATATTTCCTTTTATTCTAGTGTTGTCTTTTCATTTTGTTTATTGCTGTGTAAAAAAAAAGGCTCAACTATATGACCCAACAGTCCCACTCTTAGGCATATATCTGGAGAAAAGCAGAATTCTGAAAGATGTGTGTACATCAATATTCATCACAGCAGTCATTACATTAGCCACGATATGGAAGCAACTTAAATGTCCATTGACAGAGGAATGGATAAAGAAGACATGGTGCATACATGCCGTGGAATATTAGTCATAAAAAGGAACAAAGAAGTCCCATTAGTGGAGACACGGGTGGACCTAGGAATTGTCATACAGAATGAAGTAAGTCAGAGAGAAAAACAAATACGGTATAATATTCCTTATATATGAAATCTAGAAAAATGGTACAGAGGAACTCATTTGTAAATCAGAAATACAGTCACAGATCTAGAGAACAAATTTATGATTATTAAGGAGCTTGGAGAGGGGTGGAATAAGCTAGGAGATTGGGATTGACATATAGATACTAGTACAGATAACTAATGAGAACCTAAAAAAAAAAATATGACGCTCGGGTGATTCGCATGTGAAAAAGAATGTATCAGGCAACTCTTCTATTGGGAGGAGTAGAGACTACACAAAAAAGTCAATTAGAAGGTTAGAAGGCCATTACAAAACCCTGTTTATTATATAATAAGGACTATGACCAGGACCATGGAGAAGGCAATGGCACCCCACTCCGGTACTCTTGCTTGGAAAATCCCATGGACTGAGGAGCCTGGAAGGCTGAAGTCCATGGGGTCACTGAGGGTCGGACAGGACTGAGCGACTTCACTTTCACTTTTCACTTTCATGCATTGGAGAAGGAAATGGCAACCCACTCCAGCGTTCTTGCCTGGAGGATCCCTGGCACGGGGGAGCCTGGTGGGCTGCCGTCTATTGGGTCACACAGAGTTGGACAGGACTGAAGAGACTTAGCAGCAGCAGCAGCAGCAGCATGACTAGGACCATAGGTCAGGAAAGGAAATAAGATTATCAAGAGACAAATTAAAGAAGGAAAATTGGTTAAAAATAAAAAGCTTTTTTTTTTTATTATATCAATTTATTTTATCAATTTATTCAAGTGGTAGAAAAACCCTCTCAGCGGCAGGGCAAAAGAGAGAGCCTGTAAATAAAAAGCTACCATAAGAGAGTATTTTCAAGAGCTAGACAGTGGTGAGAAGTATAAAAATGAAAGGATTGATATAAGTCCTAGATCCTGAGGACAGATATGTTCATCTGGAGATGATCATTGATGGTGATAATTATGAGGTTATGAAAGTTAAAATTGCAGTAAACATTGGCAAGATTAATAAAAGATTGTGACATATTTGTTACTTTACACATAAGGAGATAAGGTTCAGAGAAATTGTTTGTTTTTCTGTTTTTTTAGGTTTTTCTTCTTTTGTTGTGGGAAATTTGAGGATTTTTATTTGTTTGCTTGCTTTTATTGGCCTAAAATCATACAGCATATAAGAACTGAGATAATATTACTTCCTGATCTTATAACAAAATTTATAGTAATTATACTAATAAGGTATATCAAATATTAAAAGAAAGTCAGGACCATTATAAACATTTAAGATATGAAACTTGCTAAAGCTTAACTGGTATGAGTATTATAAAATGAATATGGGATGACAAAACTTACTTGGGAATCAGCTGGTCAGCAGATCTAAAAGAAATTTTGAGAAATGTTATGCATTATATAAAATAGCAATGTCTGTTATTGGGATATAATTGTAGAAGGTAGAGGAGCTATGGTGGAAAGCAGATTCACTTCTCATGCAGAAACAAGGCATTTTTGTAGCAATATGTGTATGTGCAACCATGAAACAAGACAAGGTTAATTTTACAAAACAATAGGTCCTAAACATGCAAAAGTACAACCTTCAACTGCATGTACAATAGAAAAAAGTTTAGACCAGAATATTTTATATTGTTTTTTAGACTAAGAAAATGATAATATAAAGCTATAGTCACATACAACATCATAATTCTGAGGATATTAAGTAATATGCACATTGTGAGGTAGAGTATATAGCCTTCTTTATTTACATTTTAAAAATATCTTACTAAGTATGACTAACAGACCTTGTTTTTTTTTTTTTTTTACTATTGTACAGATATTAAAAAAAAACCCTCTAAGGGATAAAGTAACTTTACTCAGTTTACAAAGCCACTGTGATCTCAGAACTTAAGGTTCCAAATGCTTTATGTTTGAGTCTCAAACACATAGAAGTAAATAATCACACGGAGACAAAACTCGCATGACCACAAAGCTGTAATGCGTCCTTTTGGACAAGTGTTTAGGTAGAAATGAATCACAAATATATATATGTATACATACATATATACACACATATATATTATTTGATTACTTTTAGTTATTTTAATAGGGTTTCTAGACAAAGTTTACGCCTATATTTTGATGTAGCCTTTTCAGAGAGACCATTATTTTCAGTTTTAAAATTCCTTTATTTCCCCATTGACATAATACAGTTCTCTAAATTTATTTCAAAATTTCATTCAATAAGTAATAAATAAACCATGTTTCATCAAGTATACTGAGGTAATTGTTGTGTGTGTGTGTGTGTGTGTGCATGTGTGTGTTTGTAATTGGTGTACTTAATATACAGCTTACCAGCATCTCTTCATTGAATTACTTTGTGCCTACATTTTATCATCCTCAATTGGTATTTATGACATGCTCAAAAGCCTATAATGTATGCTAAATTAAATTTTATAAAGACATTAAATGTTTTCTGAACTATGATTCCAATGATTTTGTATATAAACATCCACTACTAATTCACCAAGAATGCACACATATATGCTAATGTTTATTCAATTTTTTTTCACTCACCAAGTTGCTGACTGTCAGCATCTGCCTCACTGAACAGTGCTGTTGACTATGCTTCCGCCTCTGTACTCTATATGGCTTGAAGGGCTAATCTAGGTACTGGGGCTTGTGATAATGTAAGATACAAGCTGCAGCTGAGCACGCGTCTACATGAATTGGGCATAACCAGTTATGATTCTGCTGAAACTATCCCTGCTTTCCTGGATGTTTCAGAAGATGTCAGTTGCTGGTCCCAAACTAGTATAAACAAGGGAACATTTCAAGAAAGAATGGGCATAAAAAAGGACAGAAAGCGCAAGGACCTAACAGAAGCAGAAGAGATTAAGAAGAAGTGGAAAGAATACAGAGAACTATGAAAAAAAAATGTTCTTAATGATCTGGATAACAGTGATGGTGTGATCACTCATCTAGAGCCACACATCCTGGAATGTGAAGTCAAGTGGGCCTTATGAAGCACCACTATGAAACAAAGCTAGTGGAGGTGATGGAATTCCAGCTGAGCTCTTTTGAATCCTAAAAGATGGTGCTTTTAAAGTGCTGCACTCAATATGCCAGCAGATTTGGAAAACTCAGCAATGGCCAAAGGACTGGCAAAGGTGAGTTTTCATTCCAATCCCAAAGAGGGGCAATGTCAAAGCACATTCAAGCTATCACACAATTGAACTTATTGCACATGCAAGTAAGGTAATGTTCAAAATTCTCCAAGGAAGTCTTCAACAGTACATGAACCAAGAACTTCTAGAAGTTCAAGCTGGATTTCAAAAAGGCAGAGGAACCAGAGATAAAGTGCTAACATCTGCTGGGTCATAGAGAAAGAATGGAATTCCAGAAGAACACCTACTTTTGCCTCATTGACTACACTAAAGTCTCTGTGTGGAATCACAAAAACTGTGGAAAAGTCTTACAAAGATTGGATTACCAGACCACATTACCTGTCTCTTGAGAACCCTGAATGCAGATCAAGAAGCATTGTTAGAACCAGACTTGCAACAAGAACTGGTTCCAAATTGGGAAAGGAGTACCTCAAGGTTGCATATTATCACCCTGCTTATTTAATCTGTATGCAGAGTACATGATGGAAACCCTGGGCTGGATGAAGAACAAGCTGGAATCAAGATTGCCTAGAAAAATATCCACAACCTGAGACGTGTAGATGATACCATTCTAATGGCAGAAAGTGAAAAGGAACCAAAGAGTCTCTTGATGAGAGTGAAAGAAGAGAGCGAAAAAGCTGGCTTGACATTCAACATTCAGGAAAGTAAGACCATGGCATCCAGTCCCATCACTTTGTGGCAAATAGATGGGCGGTGGGGGGGGAGTGGAAAAAGAGATAGATTTTATTTTCTTGGGCTCCAGAATCACTGCAGATTGTGACTGTAGTCATAAAATCAAGACACTTGCTCCTTGGAAGAAAAGCTATGAGAAACTTAGCATATCATAATGCAGAGACATTACATTGCCAACACAAGTCCATATAGTCAAAGCTATGGTTTTCCCGGCAGTCATGTGAGAGTTGGACCATGAACTAGACTGAGTCCCAAAGAATTGATACTTTTGAATTGTGTTGCTGGAGAAGACTATTGAGAGTCCCCTGGACAGCAAGTAGATCAAACCAGTCAATCCTAAAGAAAATCAACCCTGAATATTCATTGGAAGGACTGATGCTGAAGCAGAAGCTCTGATACTTTGGCCCACTGGATGCAAAGAGCTGACTCTTTGGGAAAAAACACTACTCTTTGGAAAAGACTCTGATGCTAGGAAAGATTGAGGGCAGAAGCAGAAGAGGGCAAGAGAAGATGTGATGATCAGATAGCATCACTGACTCAATGGCCATAAGTTTGAACAGACTCCGGGAGATAGTGAAGGACAAGGAAGTCTGATGTGGCTTCAGTCCATGGGGTTTCCAAGAGTAAGACACAACTTTGTGACTGAACAACATCAATAAGGGTTAAAAAATGAGTGGCTCATTTTATCAAAAAATATTTGCAGTAAATAGTATTTCTCCATTGAATACTCAGTGCCTGAGGTTTATAATCGGTTTGCTTTGTTCTCAGAGCAAAGTGATATAAGTGACTGAAATGAATGAAAGACGGATGAGTTACTGTTGCCTATTATTATCTACAAAGCTGAGTATGTTTGTTCTAGTATATACATTATGCAATTGTTTATATATTTTTATTTTTAATGCTGTTAGTTGTGCTTAAGGAAACACAGAGATCTATATCTCAAGCCTAGCTCTTTTTATTGATTTTATATACTTAATAACCTTAATAGATAATAGTAGTTTCAACACATTTATGGCTTGGGATTAGTATTCAAGTTGAAATTTATAATCAATGACAGTTACTAAGCTTCACTTATAATATCATCTGTTCTCTTCCATTCTGAAAATATTTAGTTACCTTTGCTTTATATATAACTATTATACATAGAAAGTGATATTGTTTGTTAAGAAATTGTAAGTAAAATTTCTGTTAAAAGAATCCTCACTTTATGCTATCAAAACTGAATGTTCCCCATTAAAAATATTAAAATCACATGTTCACTGCCATATGTCCATTAGAATAGGGAAATTAATGGCTCATACATGGTAAATTGAAGAATTAATTTATATGTTCTGAATAAATATTTCAAATATTAAAAAATAATTACACATAGGAAAATATTAAATCTTTATTCCCATTTGCATCTTGTGTTGTATAATAATTTGAATAATTTACTCATCCTCATCCCCGTGGATTTAAGTTTGCAACAAGGAATATGTTTCTCGTGGGCAAAGCAACAAGTGGAAAACAGGTATTTGAGCTTCTAAAAACAAAATGCCATCACATTCTTAGATCTTAAGATAACTAGGTTCCCATTCCCTTATAGACTCATCTGATGGCAAATGTTAATAATATGAGTATGATGACAATTTAAATATAAAAAAATAGAGAAGAAACAGATTTGTTGTTGTGCCACTTATGTCAGGCCCTCTGCTAGCTGGGGATTTTATCTAATAACAACAATAAGAGCATTCATACATAACATTTATATACTTATTTCAAATAGCCAGGGCTCTTACAATTATTTACTTGTTCACTTCTCACAATACTCCTCTGATATAGGTGTATTTTTACTTAGGTATTGGATCATACCGTATCAATTTAATCATTAATATCAGATTCTTTGTATAAAAAATGTTGACTTGTGCTTTAGGGTCCATTTCCAAAGTAAGCATGAGTCTGGATGTGTGTGGAAAGGGTTGTATTCTACACGGTCACTCAAAGCCAGGCTGTCATAGCTTCTACCAGCTATTCATTGGCCCCAAAGTAACAAAGATTACTTCCGCCCACATCTGTTGACAAGAGCTAGTCACAGAGAACTGCAAAACAAAGGACAGGGAACACAGAAAGAATATTTGATAAACACCACTATTTGCCAGTGTTTCTTTCTGATGTACAAATTCTTTGATTCCACTCAGTTCTGCATTCCATAATCATGCCTTTCTTGAGGGTTGTACACATTTATTATAACTTTTCCTGCTTGAAGTAAAGTGACACAGAAGTGTTTTAGCCAGGGTTAGTCTCTTTGACAGTAGGGTGAATGCAGATCTCTGAGTGGGGTTAGTTTCTCAAGTAGAAAATTATAATGGGAGACTAATATACAATTGGATTTTCCACCTGTTGTTCCTTTGTCAACAGTTTTTTTGTTGTTGTTGTTGTTGTTTTTTTAAGCAAGAAGTGTTAAAACCATATCCTTTAACTGATCTGTGCTGGGAGAGTTTGTTGTTTTCATTTAAAATATATTACATTTTAACTTCAAATATTTAGGTTTCCAAGAAGTTAGAATCTCTAGCACTGCAAATCTCCACATTTCTGGAATTTACCCAGTTTTGTTTTATCAAGCTGGCAAACTAGCCCAACTTTTTCCTAAAACTTGCCAAACATAATTAGAACTAACACAAGACATTATGTGTCTTGTTCTTCAAGCTCCTCTCAGGTAATAAGTTCCTTAATCATACATACACACACACACACACACACACACACACACACAAACTACCTCTCCCACAATTTGGGGCCTTTCCTGGTGGCTGAGAAGGTAAAGAATTCACCTGCAATGCGGGAGACCTGTGTTCGACCTCTGGGTCAGAAGATCCCCTGGAGGAGGAAATGGTAACCCACTCCAGTATTCTTACGATGGAGAATTCCATGGGCAGAGGAGCCTGGCGGGCCATGGTCCATAGGGTTGCAAAGATTCAGACATGACAGAAGTGACTTAGCACATACCCTACAATTTTAAACAAATATTTGAACAAACAACTTGGAACTGCATAACAAAGATCATTATCTCTCCAGCCTCCAACATTAATTTATTTTTGTATGCTCCCAGCTGCTAAGCTAACACATGCATGAGAATTAAGTGGTTTCAGCTGTGTCTGATTTTTTGCAATCACATAGACTTTTTCCCACCAGGCTCTTCTGTCCATGGGATTCTCCAGGCAAGAATACTGGAGTGAGTTGCCATGTTCAAACTCATGTTTCTTATGTCTCCTGCATTGGCAAGAGCTAATACTATAAGCTAACAGAGACATTACTTTGCCAACAAAGGTCCATCTAGTCAAGGCTATGGTTTTTCCTGTGGTCATGTATTGATGTGAGAGTTGGACTATGAAGAAAGCTGGGCACCAAAGAATTGATGATTTTGAACTGTGGTGTTGGAGAAGACTCTTGAGAGTCCCTTAGACTGGAAGGAGATCCAACCAGTCCATTCTAAAGGAGATCAGCCCTGGGTGTTCTTTGGAAGGAAGGATGATAAAGCTGAAACTCCAGTACTTTGGCCACCTCATGCGAAGAGTTGACTCATTGGAAAAGACTCTGATGCTGGGAGGGATTGGGGGCAGGAGGAGAAGGGGACGACAGAGGATGAGATGGCTGGATGGCATCACCGACTAGACGGACGTGAGTTTGAATGAACTCTGGGAGTTGGTGATGAACAGGGAGGCCTGATGTGCTGCGATTCATGGGGTTGCAAAGAATCAGACATGACTGAGCGACTGAACTGAACTAAACTGAACTGAAAACTATAGCTTATGTTTTTGTTCAGTAAATACTCTATTTTCAGTAACAATCTGGGTAGTGTGCAGGAGTATATATGGTGCTTCAGCTGTTGCTATTTTTTACCGATTAAACATGATTCTTTCAGTCTCCTGGTCCACCATCTTTCTTTGACCACTCTTGTAATGCTAGTGATTTCCTTGGTTTCATCATCTTCCTCCTTTTGTCTGCATCCTTTTTGCACCCACAGATGAAATCTTTGGCAAGAACAAGACTTTGGCCACTATAGCTACTACTCTCATCACACTGTACAGATAAGAAAGCCAAGGCACAGTGTTATTAAATCACTAGCCCAACATCACACAACCAATAAAGAATGGCTTCCAGAGTATGTGATCATAAGTTTAACCCTACTGATTTATTTAATTCTCACAGATATGGCATGAAGAGTTTTTTATTTCTCCATTTACACATAACAATTCTCAGTTCCAGCTATGTGTCAGAGAATTGAAATCTAAGTGTGTGGACTTCTTTGGACCCTCCAGCAGACCCTTCAACCTTACAATTTCCCAAACCAGAATCAGAAATCATATTCTCCTTCCTAAAATCTGCTGCTTCTGTTGTATTCTCTGGTCAAGTTAATGACACCATAATCCATAGAGTTGGCAAATCTCTACTCAGCCTGCAGCCTCTAGTTTATCTTTCTCTTTCTCACCTGAGACCCTTATCTCCTATTCCTCTTGGACTGTGACAGTGACATTATAACAGTAAACAGATTCAGTTGTTTTCCGTCTCTTCCAATGCCCATCCATATTGTGTATTCTTAGACGTTATATCTCTAAGATTTGACACACTATTTCCCTTTGTTGGAAAACAAACAAACAAACAAACAAACATGGATAGTGCCTTGCTTCCTTTTGCTGTAGAATACATTATAATCTTTGGCCAAATTAATGGGAGTGTACAGTTGCCCTCAAAGGCCATTGCTAGAAGAGGTTTCATGAGGAAAGATCAGTTTATGACAATATAATATGTAATGGGCTTCCCAGATGGCTCAGATAATAAAGAATCTGCTTGCATTGCAGGAGACCCAGGTTCGATCCTTGGGTGGGGAAGAAGCCCTGGAGAAGGGAAGGACTACCTGCTACAGTATTCTTGCCTGGAGAATTCCATGGACAGAGAAGCCTGGTGGGCTATATGTTCATAGGGTTGCAAATAGTTGGACACAACTGAGCAAGTCTCATTTTCACCTTTTAAAATGTACCTTAGATATCAAAATAGAGCTGTTAAGTCAGCATTTGGAATATATATATTTCAGGCCATTATGATATAGGTTTTGTTGAAATCTATGTAAACAAATTAAATCACCAAGGGACAGAGTATCAAGAAAGAATGGCTAGCCAGGTAAGAAGAAAACTAAGAGAGGTGGTACCCTGAAGGACAAATCAAAAAGAAGGCATGACATATCAAAGAGGAAGACATGACTAGCCTTTTCCAATATTCCTGGTAGATCAAGTAAGATACTCATTTAGAATTGAAACTTGAATTTACAAAGCATCTGGCATAGAAATTTTGGCCAACTGGTAGGCTCTAAAACTTGATTGAAATGAGTATAAGGGAGAATTGGAGGAGAGAGATTGGAGGCAGTGTGTACAAACAACTATTTTGAGGTGCTATTTCAGGCAAAAAGGAAAAGAAAGAAGAAGAAAGAAATGACACATGGTATCTACTGGGGGAAGGCAGGTCAGAAAGGAGGTGTACCTAAAACATGGAAGCTTGATATTGATGGTAATCAATTCACTTGAGAGGAAATAATTACTGATGGGTGAGAAATCTCTGCTGATAAGAAAGAACTGATGGGACTGTGTCTTTGAGATAGGGATACATGGAATCCTACGTAACAAAGAGGAGACTGCCTTTATAGAAGCTTGGAAATCTCATCAGTGGTGTTAATAAAAGAGAGAAGGCAGAATACTTTGCGCTGGTAGGAATGGTAGCCAATGTCTGTGGATGTTCCCTTCTGATAATTTTATTTTCAATGAAATAGGAAATAATTTTATTTGTTGAAATTAAGGAAGAATGTTGAGTGCTGAAGAATTGAGGCTTTTGGACTGTGGTGTTGGAGAAGATTCTTGAGAGTCCCTTGGACTGCAAGGAGATCCAACCAGTCCATCCTAAAGGAGATCAGTCCTGAATATTCATTGGAAGACTGATGCTAAAGCTAAAGCTCCAGTGCTTCAGCCACCTGATGTGAAGAGCTGACTCATTGGAAAAGAACCTGATGCTGGGAAAGATTGAAGGCAGTAGGAGAAGGGAATGGTAGAGAATGAGATGGCTGGATGGCATCAACAACTCAGTTGACACAAGTTTGAGCAAGCTCCAGGAGATGGTGAAGGACAGAGAAACCTGGCAGGCTGCAGTCCATGTGGTCACAAAGAGTCAGACACGACTGAGCGACTGAACAACAACAAGCTAAGGACAGAAATTGACAAATGCATGGAAATTTATTAGTAAAATTATAATATGAAGTGAATTTTTGAATACTAAATTCTTGCCAATATGTTTAGATAATGGATAGTGTGCCAACTAATTCTGAATAGTCAGCCTATCTAAATATCTAAGGCATATAGGCTAATAATAATAAAAGTTGTAATAATGCTAAAATAACAATAATTTACATTTCTTGAGCTATTATTATTTGCCAGGCACTACTCTAAGCATTATATATGGATTAGCTAACATAATCTTCAAAAAAATCTGTTAGGCAATATATTATCCCAGTTTACTCATAAAGATATCAGGCTATTAAAAATTATCTTTTACCCAGGGTTACACAGTTAAAGAAAGAATTTGGTGAAATGAATAAAAGAAATAATCTCATGTGTAAATACATGTCATAAGGATTCCAAGAAAACTGAGAAACTTATTAAGCCAATGTTAAAGTAATAGTCATTTGGTAAGTCAGGGTATGATATTTTGGAAGAGGATATAAGGACTTATCTGATACCCTATAAGTGACCGCTTAAGTTTCTCTTAATGATAGTTCTGTATCTATAAACAAGGATAGTTGTCCTGTCTCATAAAAACAAGTCTTCAGATGTTGTTTGAAAACATCCAACAAAGTAGAACTTCAGCATGTTCCTTGAGGTTAGGATGTGCTCCTAAGAACGCTTTATCTCCCCAGCAACTTGCAAATAATAGGAATTTGTTGTTGACATCGATTATAAGGAGGATGATTTCATGGGTTTTTAAATTAACATCTTTATATGCAGATAGCAATCACCTTGAAAGACTGATTGCTAATGTTCAAATTGCCTTTTGTCCAAAGCTGACAAATTTTAGACCAAATTGCTGTTGGCTATGTTTTCAGAAAGGTAGATCTTAATAATGACATTTAATTTTTCTTTTTTGAACAAATGAATGAGTTTTAAGACTGTTTCTACAAAGACAGAGCACTATATAAATTCCACATGAAAGCAAGCCCTAATTTAAAAAATAATACCCTAATGATGCCTAATTACTTCCTTGAGAATAAGCAGCAACCTAATTAGTCACCTTTATCTTCATATGCACCTGGAATTGCTATTGTGAATAAGCATACAAAGCACAGTCCATTTTAACAACAATTCTCTGCAGTGGAGAAAAGTAAGAAGGTGGGTTAGGTAGGCAAGGTAATTTATGACAAATCATTAACATTTCTAATGGTATTTGATCCATTCTTTTGGAGAGGATTGATCAAATAATTAACAGTTTGGAAAAATTTACGTGGCCAGTTGCATAGAATTATTTTAGAGCTAAACATAAAACATTTCCTATAGGGCTGGATAGAATGCAGTTGCAGGAGACAGTGTATCTGCGTATGTCAGACATCTCTCTGCCATAGCAAATGGCAACTATTAACTCCACACTTCGAGATTTTATCCAGAAAGAACTTGGAAATCTTTTCACAGTTAGATAATGTCTTCTCAGAAATGGGTTGTGGACAGGACAGATTAACCAAGCTGACAACCACTCAAATGAGTTCCTAGAGGTGAGCTTTTGCAGACAGAAAAGAAAAGAAAAGTCCCCGTGTCTTCACCACTGCCACAGTGAATGGCTGAAAAATCAGTTTGTAGCATCTTCTATAAAGTCTGAAGTGAGAAAGGCAAGACATATCTCTCCTTAGGCACTGCATAAGATCTAGCCCTCACCTCTATTATTAACACTGTAAATCTTTAGAAACAGTCAAAGCGGCCATTCAACCAAAGTGGAAACAATTCTACTTCATAGTAAATTGCAAATAAGTGTATATGGAAGGTGAAGACAATCTTCCTGATAACTACTAGACTTTCCTGAATGCATGTTTTTCATATCCTTTGGCTTTTCTGAGAAGTTACTTTTAGAGAAACTTTTATTTGTTATCAATCTCTGTGTTGCAAATTACCACAAATGTAGTACTTAGGCCGTTATGTGGCCACACAGTTCCGGGATGTCAGGAGTCTGGGAATTTGCTCAGCTGATTCCCATACTTAGGGTCTCAGAGGCTGTCATCAAGAGTCTGTCAAGGCTGGATTCTCATCTGCAGTCACTGTTGTTTAGTCGCTTCAGTCATGTCAGACTCTTTCGCGACTCCATGGACTGTAGCCCATGAGACTCTTCTGTCCATGAGATTTCCCAGGCAAGATTACTGGAGAGGGTTGCCATTTCCTCCTCCAGGGGATTTTCCCTGGAGAAGGACCCCCTGCATTACAGGCAGATTCTTCATGTTGAGCCACTGACGAAGCCCTCTCATGTGGAGGCTCCCCTGCAAAATGATGGGCTTCCAAACTTCTAGTTATTGGACAAAATTTATTTCCTTGTAGATGCAGGAATGACAGCATTCTTTTTTTGCTGACTGGAGGCTCAAGGCCAGCCTCAACTCCTAGAGGCTGTCCAAAATTTCTGAAGTTCCTTACTGTGTGGGATTCCCCAACCTGACCATGAATTTCATCAAGCTGACAAGGAGAGTAGTAGGAGAGTAAAACAGAGGCTTCTATAAAAAAGCCTAATCTCAGCTGTGGCATTGCATCGCCTTTGCTAGGTTACACAGCTTTAGAGGTGAGTCATGGGTCCCCCCTCCCATAACGGGGAGGGGAGTTTACAGGCATGAGGACCAGGGCAGAGGTGTTGGGGTGGGTGCCCTAGAAACCGTTCCATTTTATCACCTATTTATCATGGGGCTTTCTCCCTCTGTTCTAGCAAATACATGGTTAAAAATTTTTAAGTACAACTCCTGAAATAAACTTTTGCTTAAAAGTTTTCCTTTCTTTCTTCTTCTTCCTTTTTTTTTTTTAAAACCAAGTCTGCATTCCTAAATTCTCAACTTTCCATGGTGACTTTTATACTCCATTGTCCTACAGTCTCCTGCCTTTTTGACCAGGACCATCTGTTTTTCAAATTCTTAACAACTTTGTAGAGCCAACACAATTGAGAGTGTGGTTAGCCCAGTTACTAGGCAGAGCTCTTAGGCTTGAATCTCTCTCTTAATGATGATCAAATTGCTCTCACCTTTACTCTCGTTGTAGTTCAACCTCTGTTAATTAAATATCTTTACTGAATTTCTCCTTACCTTTAGTAACTAGGGTGAGAATAGCTTTTTAAATTCCATCCTTGAACTAATTTTGCCCCAAACCCCTGGATTCCACCCCTACACACACACACACACACACACACACACACTTCTGAATGGTAAAATTAATTGGCTTTCTAAACAATATGAAGTTCGAATTTTTATACCTGCCCTTCACAGGGCATCTAGGAAGTCCTGCTCAAAAAAATTATTTTCTCCATATAAAGTACAAATGGCAGGAAACTCATTTCTCTCCATGGAATTCTCCAGGTAAGAGCACTGGAGTGGGTTACCATTCCCTTCTCCAAGGGATCTTTCTAACCTAGGGATCGAACCCGGAAGTACAGCTTCAAAAGTATGCAAAACTATTACTTTCTACTTTTTTTCTGATTATTAAAAAGATTATTTGACTTTTAGAAGAAATAGTATATCAGGATTAGTTCAGTTGTTCTGAAGAACATTTTGTAGAAAGAATTGCTTAGCAGTCTATTCCAAATAATAAGTAATATATCTTCAGGCCTCATTCTATGCTTCCAAGCAGCAATGCACTTTATTCTGAAAAACATATTCATCCTAACTTCTCAGAAAAAAAGGCTCCCTGCTATCTTTTATTCACAACATGATCTTTTGGGTCTTCAACAATTTGGTACTGTCTTCACACTCACTCCTCTTCCCACCTGAGTAGGTTCTCTAACCACCTATTGGGTACATCTAAAGCATTCAATCGACTTTTGAAGTTGATTCTAGTCGTTTCTGTCATTTCTCTGTCTCTGACTTTCTAAGACAAGAACCAGATGAAATTTCTCTAATGATTATAAAGTTTTCATCAAAGCTTTCATGTATTTGTTGTTTTTCAGTCCCTAAGTCGTATCCGACTCTTTGCGACCCCATGGACTGCAGCAAGCCAGGCTTCCCTGCCCTTCTCTATCTCCTGGAGCTTGCTCAGATTCATGTCAATTGAGTCAGTGATGTCATCCAACCATCTCATCCTTTGTCACTCCGTCTCCTCTTGCCCTCATATTTACTTAGAAACTGTTCAGTTTAAGTACCTTTAAATAATTGTAGGCAGATTCCTCTTTTCAAAGGCTATCTATTTAAACAATAATATATATTTTTCTTTTCTAGGAAATGTGGTTATGTTATCAATTATTGAAAAAGGGAGTGTGGGTTTGTCAACTTCTTTTTTTTTCTCTTGAGCTTTTTTTAATATATTTTGAAGCTACATTATTAGTTGTATACACATTTAGGATTGCAACTGTTTGATAAACTGATCTTTTTTTTTATTTCATTGTGATTATCTCTTTGAGTGCATGCATGGTTAGTCAAATCCAACTCTTTGCCGTCCCATGGAGACTGCCAAGCTCCTCATTTCAAGGGATTATCTCAGCAAGAATATTGGAGTGTGTTGCTATTTCCTTCTCAAGGGGATCTTTTGTCCAGAGGTCAAACCCATTGGCAGGCAGATTCTTTACCACTGAGCTCTCTGAGAAGTCCTTATTTCTCTTTAGCTTTGCTTTTTTCCCCCTTGAACTTACTTTTGCTGACACGAATCCAGAGATAAGAGCTTACCTCCACTGAACCACCAGGGAGTAAGAAAGGGAACCTGTTGCTCTGATATTAATGTAGGTACACCAGTTTACTTTTGGTTAATATTTACATGGTGTAACTTTTTCTGTCTTTTGCTTTTCTTATTTCTGTATCCTTATATTGGACAAGTCTCTCTTGTAAGCAGCATTAAAAAAAAAAATCCAACGTGTTAATGTTTGTCTCTTTCTATTGGAGTATTCAATCTACTTACATTGAATATGCTGCTGCTGCTGCTGCTAAGTCACTTCAGTCATGTCCAACTGCGTGTGTAGTTGCTCATATACTGGGCATGTTATTGCTTGTTTTCTATCGTTCTTCTTATTCTGTTACTATTCTCTTCTTCCTTACCTTCTCTTGCCAACCTGAAACTATACCCAACCAAAAAAATCTTTTGAATTTTTTGAATACTATTATTTTAGCTTGTGGGAAAAATAGCTCCAACTCTACTTATTTGCAGAGCACATGTAAAAACAAGTTCATCAGCTCCGTTTGTTGTATTTTTATTTTGCTACATCATTCTATTACTGATCTCAGGGCTTGGTCTCCTTGATCAACAGAAATGATAAGAAGCCCGGCAGGAAACTCAGGCAAGATTTACTAGGACTCCTACTGCAATAGGAAGGGTGTGAGAGCTGGACAATAAAGGCCGAGCGCTGAAGAATTGATGCTGCATGCAGTCCATGGGGTTGTGAAGAGTCACACACGCCTTGGTGACTGAACAGCAACAACAGCTGCAAAAGGAGGGAGCCAAAACAAGTAACAGGCTCCCTTGCTTGCTACCTGAGGGGAGGTAAGTTGGTTCCTTATATGGGGTGAGGGTAGGGGTGGGTCCAGAGGTTGGAATAGAGGGGTGTCCAGGTGCAAACACTGCAGCTAAGAGTCTTTGATTCAGTTCCAGGATGATGTGTGAGCCTGTGTGCTCCCATTAGAGTGAAAGAGCAGAGTACACCCTTTAGCATCCTGTTCTAAATTTCTCTCTAATAATTACCGACAAATTATAAGAAATTATAATATCCACAAATTATAAGAAAACTTACCTGAGACCTTAACATTTGTGTGTGTGTGTGTGTGTGTGTGAGCATGCAAAAGTCCAGGCTCAACTAACCAACCAATCTTTTCCAACTGTCTGCTTAGTTATCCTTTTAATTTGACTAGGAAAGTGAACTCTCAACTAATATCTTTCCCTATAGATTAAGAAAATTCATAAATTTATTAATAGGAGATGATCTAGTTATATATAATTAAACAAAATTGAGGATTGAAGGTTGATTATTTTCACAATCCAGATGCAAAGTAACAGAAAATTAAAATATATGCCATTACTACTTATATACGTTCATATATATCATTTCATATGTTTCTAAGTCTCACAAATACATAAAATGTGAAATATAAAATTGCTGGGCTCCATTAACCTTTTTTTTCTGAAATGAATAGCTTTTCAGAAAGAAAAAATCTTGGCTACTCTGTGATTCTTGTGTAGTATCTGGTACCCATAGTAACAGAGATTTGGATCTTGACATCAGGTTCCAACAGGCCACAGAGCTATAGAGCATTTCAATTTGTGTTAAGGAAAAAAAAAAAAAGACAAGTGCTCAGTCCTGAAAAGACACCATAAAAATAGCTGAGGTCTTATGGGTGTAGACAAGAAATACAGTTATAATCTATACTGGTATGATTTCACATTTCACTTATTGTCTTTTCTGTGTGAGCCAATATATTCTTTAGATCAAGTGGTCATCTGTATGTCTTCTATTAAACTGTGCTGTTCATAAAACATAGCAGTACATTCTACCATGCTTTGAGAATAATTATAAAATGTGTGATTTCAAGATTTACTGAGCAATTTATATAATGGATACTTAATTTTGTTCCAGTTTAGTGGAAGGAAAGGCTAGTCAACTCAAGAATGTGGGGCTGACACCAGGAATCTTGTCTCTCTTTTTAAGGACTATGTTTTGAGTAGAAGCATATTTTCCCCTCATTCTGGTTTCCATGAGGAAAAATTTGCCCCTAAACTCATTTCAGGCCAGAATATCCATCCTTTCTCGTAAGTGGTTGATGAAGAGGTGTGTGTGTGTGTGTGTGCGTGTGCTTAGTCAGGTCTGACATGTCTGACTTTTTGCACTCCATGGACCACAGTTCACCAGGCTTCTCTGTCCAAGGGATTTCCCAGGCAAGAACACTGGAGCAGGTTGCCATTTCCTCCTCCAGAGGATCTTCATGACCCAGGAATCAAACTCTCATTTCTTGTGGCTCCTGCATTGGCGGGAGAATTCTTTACCACAGTCCCACCTGGGAAGCCCCAGACGAAGAGGTAGGTTGACTTTAACCAGCAAGTTTGGAAAGGACTAGCTTTAGAATCAGAGAAGGCCATGGCACACCACTCCAGTACTCTTGCCTGGAAAATCCCATGGACGGAGGAGCCTGGTAGGCTGCAGACCATGGGGTCGGGGAGTCGAAACGGCTGAGCGACTTCACTTTCACTTTTCACTTTCATGCATTGGAGAAGGAAATGGCAACACACTCCAGTGTTCTTGCCTGGAGAATCCCAGGGACGGGGGAGACTGGTGGGCTGCTGTCTATGGGGTCGCACAGAGTCGGACACGACTGAAGCGACTTAGCAGCAGCAGCAGCAGCTTTAGAAGGTAAAGCTGAACTCTGCCCTGCTCATTCTTACCTGCAGCCTAAGTTCTTAGTTTCCCTTGTTGTTCAGTCACTCAGCCATGTCTGACTCTTTGTGACCCCAGGGACTGCAGCACACCAGGCTTCCCTGTCCATCTCCATCTCCCAGAGCTTGTTCAAACTCATTTCCATTGAGTCGGTGATGCCATCCAACCATCTCATCCTCTACTGTCCCCTTCTCTTCCTGCCTTCAATCTTTCCCAGCATCAGGGGCTTTTCCAATGAGTCAGCTCTTTGCATGAGGTGGCCAAAGTAATGAAGCTTCAGCGTCAGCATTAGTCCTTCTAATGAATATTCAGGATTGATTTCATTTAGGATTGACTTGTTTGATCTCCTTGCTGTCCAAGGCACTCTCAAGAGTCTTCTCCAACAC
Organism: Bison bison bison; assembly: GCF_000754665.1. NCBI lineage: Eukaryota > Metazoa > Chordata > Mammalia > Artiodactyla > Bovidae > Bison > Bison bison. The sequence goes on from NW_011494804.1 coordinate 250,150, forward strand.
CACTGTTTGAAAGAATGTTTCCCTGTGCTGCAAGTTACGCAAGGGCTTATCTTACCACACTCCCCAGGGTGTCCAAAGTAAATGTAGAATAGAAGTGATGAGAATATGCATCTTGTCATGTTCTCTACTTTAAAGTAGTAGTTTTATCATTTTTAATTGAATATGGTACTTGCTACAGGTCTTTGATAGATATATAAGCTCCTTTCTATTTGTAACTTACTAGAAGATATTTTTAAACAATAAAATCATGCTGAATTTTGTCAAATGATTTTCTCCATCGTTTTTTTTTCCATTTTTCAAAATAAACTGTCAAACTACATTTACAGATTTGTTTTACTTAATTTAAAACTTGCTCATCATTCTTGAAATAAGCCAAAACTTGTCATAATATACTCCTTTTTGGAGAGGATTTGCATTGATAATTTATATAACAATAATTTTCCAATTTATGTTTGTGAGTAAGATTCATCCCTTATCATTTTTCCTCATATGTTTTGGCTCTTCATAGATTCCTTTAAAGGTATGTTACAAATAATCTGCAAAATTGAATGATTGGACTGAGATTAATCCTTGTGTAAAACTGTAAACTAGTGACTAAATGCGGAGAAGGCAATGGCACCCCACTCCAGTACTCTTGCCTGGAAAATCCCATGGACGGAGGAGCCTGGAAGGCTGCAGTCCATGGGGTCGCTAAGAGTT
>NW_011494804.1:250948-251251 GCF_000754665.1 Bison bison bison
ACCACTTCCAATTTGCCTTGATTCATGGACCTGACATTCCAGATTCCTATGCAATATTGCTCTTTACAGCATCGGACCTTGCTTCTATCACCAGTCACATCCACAACTGGGTATTTTTTGCTTTTGGCTCCATCCCTTCATTCTTTCTGGAGTTACTTCTCCACTGATCTCCAGTAGCATATTGGACACCTACTGACCTGAGGAGTTCCTCTTTCAGTATCCTATCATTTTGCCTTTTCATACTGTTCATGGGGTTCTCAAGGCAAGAATACTGAAGTGGTTTGCCATTCCCTTCTCCAGTGG
>NW_011494804.1:251351-280639 GCF_000754665.1 Bison bison bison
CAGGTCTATGGGGTCGCACAGAGTCGGACACGACTGAAGTGACTTAGCAGCAGCAGCAGCAGCAGTGACTAAATGACTTTAACAGATATCACATATTGTGTGGCTTCTATTTCTCTTGAATCAACATTGTAAATATAAATTGTTCTCTTATTTGTTCTCTTTTTATCCAGTTTCCAATTAGGTCCCAAGATATGGTCTGCTGCTGCTGCTGCTGCTAAGTCGCTTCAGTCGTGTCCGACCCTGTGCGACCCTGTAGACGGCAGCCCACCAGCCTCCGCCATCCCTGGGATTCTCCAGGCAAGAACACTGGAGTGGGTTGCCATTTCCTTCTCCAATGCATGAAAGTGAAAAGTGAAAATGAAGTCGCTCAGTCATGTCGGACTCTTTGCGACCCCATGGACTGCAGCCTACCAGGCTCCTCTGTCTATGGGGTTGTCCAGGCAAGACTATTGGAGTGGGGTGCCATTGCCTTCTCTGAATACATGGTCTACATACCCTTTAATTATCATTTTGGTATTTTTTGTATGTATATCTCCTTTCATATTAACATTATTTCTCTGCACTTGCAGACATTTTTATTGGATTATCTGTCTTATGCCTTGTCAATTTTATTAGTATTTTCGAGAAAGCAGTTGTGAGTTTTTAATTTTATACCATTGTATTCTATATATTAATATTTATTCACATATGTATTTATTACTGCTATTCTTTTTCTTTTTTCCCCTTTTAAAATATGCTTATTTCTTAATTTGGATACTTAGTTTATATCAATTTTTTTTTTTACTATAAATGAAGCATTTAAATTTGTTTCTATCTTTAACTTTATCCTAAATAGATATGTTTTCTTATTATTCTTTTCTAAGTATTTTTCATTAGAATTTTTCTTTACATGTATATAAAATATATTATTAAAAATATATACATATAATCTGCTTGTCGTAAACTTTACCTACTATGTTTTATTGGTAAATTAATCTTTTTAATTGATATGTGATCATTCTCTTTTCTCTGGTATTAACTTATATCTTAAAGTTTATTGCTTTTCTTGCTATTACTAAAACCTTCTATTTTTGCTCATATTTGCCTAACAATTTTTTTCATAAATTTTCTTTCATTTTTTTTTGTATAATTGTGTTTCATTAAAAATAATTTTTTTTAACTGGATTATTTTTAACTGAGTCTAAAAAGCTTTGGCTCTGTTTAGAAAAGTCTGTCATTTCCATTGAATGTGACTGGTAATATATTTAGACTCATTTTTATCTTTGCTTTATACTTCTCAAAATTTTATTTTTGTATGTGGTCAGTATCATTCTTGGTTTTGAATAGTTTTTAGAAGTTCCATTAGTAAAATTTTAATTGTAGTACATCCTGTGTGCTTTAACTTTTGAAAAAAAAAATGTCCTTTTTTAAAGCAGACCTTACCCTAATTTATATATATATATATATATATATTTGGCTGATAATTATGTTATCAAAGTAATTTGAAGATTTCTTTCACTGTCTTATGACTTTTGTAATTTCATTAATTTGTCTGCATACTTGTAAGTTTTGGTAGTTACATCATTCTATGCTGAGTAAAGAATTTATCTTTATTGTTTCTGCTCTGCAATGTCACAGGTTGGAATTCATTGTGATATCCAAGGATCTATATCCTTCATCCTTCTGCTTTTATATCTAGAAGCTATATTTTTCATAAAATGGCAACCCACTCCAGTATTCTCTTGCCCAGAGAATCCCATGGATGGAGGAGCCTGGTGGGCTACAGTCCATGGGGGCGCAAAGAGTCTGACATGACTGAGTGACTTCACTTTCACTTCATTTCACTTTCATTCTCTTTTACCTTATTGTACTTTTGTTACCATTTTTAACAATTTAAACCTATTCATATTTTAGTTTATATCATTTTGTAGTTTAATATTTGCTGATAATGTGAGCTTTTTGCATCTGACTCTCCAGTCTATTGATTCTGCTGATCAATTCATCAGCCTATTGATTCTGCTGACTCTAGTTCACAGAGTGAGGATTGCTTCTACATGTATTTCTCATAATGGTTTACTGTGAATTTATATTTACTGGAGTTTTATCTATAGAAATTTTATGAAGCTTGGTTCTAAAGTGTGTTCCAGCAGAGAAGATTCATGTTTTCCTTCCCTTAGATATTTGAGGACATAATCAATCTGGACCATATTAATTTGTGTGTGTGTGTGTGGAGATTTGTGGCAAACATGGAATGACATTATTTCTTTGCACTTGCAGACATTTTTATTGGATTATCTGTCTTATACCTTGTCAGTTTTACTTATCAAGTAACTGCATATGGTTAAGAAATGTCTGCGTTTTATTCTCCTGCCTTTTTTTTTTTTTTACTTTACCCGTAGCCAAACCTGAGACAGTTAAGTACCACCCGTCATCACCCTAAAGGATGTTTTATTCTTTTCCTTTCAATTAGAGAGTTTCAGATCAGACTTTTTATCAGCCTTCACATCATCACTTTGCTCCACTGAAATCTGGGGTCTAAGATAGCAGACATCTCCAGAGACCTCTAGGTACACTAGAGCTTCAGTGACTGACTTGTTTCTGGATTCTTGCTTTACTTTTGTCCCTCATCCAAAATAACTTTCTTTAGTTTCTCCCCAAGTCAATTGTATATTTAGTTTTTATTTTATCCTTTTATCTGGAATTTTATGTATCCCATTATAGGAAGTTTCACTTTGAGGATAATCTGAAAACTTATTAGAAAATATCTAATCAATAATATTTTATTTTCAAATAAATGCATACATTTTTCTTCTGGAAATATTGTATGTGGAATCTCACTAAATCAAAGTTTGTGTGGAATTTGTGGCCTTCAAGCAATCTGCATGAATTATCATAAGTTTGAATAATATGGAACTGGCATTTTTGAGTTTGCAAAGAATTTCATATCAGCATTTTATATGATTTAACTTAAATGCATATTTTATATATTCTGAATGCAATAGTGTTTATTCAGTTGTACTAGACAGTGTTGAATCTATTGTTCTGTTATGCATTGTAGTATATTTAAAAAGTCAGACAAAGAGAGATGAATATCCTGTGCTGTCACTTATGTGTGGAGTCTAAAAGAATGATACAAATGAACTTATTTATAAGACAGAGATAGACTCACAGCATAGAGAACAAGCTTGTAGTTGTGAGAAAGGAGGAGAGGGAGGGATAAACTGGGAATGAACCCACTGAATCACTTTGCTGTACACCTGAAACTAATACAACATTGTAAATCAACTATACTGTGCATCACCTTTTAAAAAGGTGCACACAGTTATTAATGTGATTTTAATTAGACTACAAATTTTCAGCATGTTCTTTTTTTACTATTGTGTCTCCTAAGAGCTGTTACTCCATGAAAAATATGTTGACTACTTAACATGCATGCCTCCATTTTTCTGTGTGCTCATGGAATCATACATATATAAATACACATATGCAGATACACACATACATAACATATTTTTGAATAATTCATAGAAAAATTGTATGATTTTCTACATTTTCTTGTTTAACACCTCATAGCTATCTATGCAATCACCAGTATAATTTCAGCTCTTTACTCTGGACCTTAATTTTCCATAGTACTAAAGTAACATATTGTGTTTAATTATTGAACGAATCATGAGTGTTTCTTGTAAAATACTGTGCTTTGCCATAATTTTACTGAGGACAACTGTCATTATATGGGGACTTACCAGTGATGCTAGTGGTAACGAACCTGCCTGCCAAATGCAGGAAACACAAGAAACGTGGGTGGGATTCCTGAGTGGGGAAATGGCAACCCACTCCAATATTCTTGTCTGGAGAATCCTATGGACTGAGGAGCCTGGGCGACAGTCCATAGGGTCGCAAAGAGTCAGACACTGCCATATAAACTGCCATTATATAGTGGAATTAAGAGAATGAAAGATATAATAATATTAATATAGGAATATAACCCCAAATATAGTTCCTTAAGATATTTGTCAAAGCCTGACACTTTGAAAATAAAGTTTCTATTATTTGTTATTTTGAAAGTTTATCTCAAGATGATGTTTTCTGTAGCTTCTGAGGCATGAAGAACCACCTAACTCCAAATTTTTCAATTGAAAAACTGATTTATGATTTTGTGACATTGTTATTTAGAGGATTTTCAAAATTAGATAGTTCCAAAGTTATCTGAACACAGAATTTTTTTCTTTCTTATTTTCTTGGTTTCTTGTTGTTTATTTATTTTTTTTGGTTAAATCAGACTATGTTCCTTAGGGTCTAATTTTATAAAGATGATGTGTTTATCTCTGTAGCAATCTGATGGGCACACAGTACAAAAATTGGATGTTTATTTATAGTTTAAAAAATCTGTTAATAACTTTATTGAAGTGCAATTAATATTTAAATGATTATGCACATTTAAAGTATATAACTATAAAAATTTAGATGTGTTTATGTACTTGTAAAACTGTTATCATAATCAAAATTGTGAACATACTTTTTATGCCCCAAAGGTTTCTTCCACCCTTGTGTAATCTCTCTATTCTGCCCTTTGGACCCACTCTGTCTCCTCTCTCCTCCAGGCAACCAAACCATGCTTTGGATCACTATAGATTAATATACATATAATGAATTCTTAAAGTGAATTCTAAGATATGTATTCTTTTCTTCCACTCAGCATAATTTTGAGGTTCCTCTATGCTGTTGAATTTACTGATAATTTATTCCTTTTTATAGCTGATTAGTATTCCACTGCATAAATATACCATATGTTCTTAGCATGTTATCTCCTCATGAACATTTAGGTTGTTCCCAGTTTAGTGATATTATAATTAAGACAGCTATAGATATTTGCCTATGTTTCTTGATTTGGATATAAGCTCTCATTTTTATTACATAAATATCTAGGGATGAAATTACTGGGCCATAGGTTCATGCTGTTTACCTTTTTGGGTGCATGCATGCTCAGTTGCTCAACTGTGTCCAATTCTTTGTGACCCCATGGATTGTAGCCACCGGCTCCTCTGTCCATGGGATTCTCCAAGAAAGAGTACTAGAGTAGGTTGCTATGTCTTCCTTCAAGGGATCTTACCAACCCAGGGATCAAATTCACGTTGCCTGCATTAGGAGGTGGCTCCTTTACTACTGAGCCACCAGGAAGCCCATGTTCACCTTTAAACTATGAAGCTAACTGTCTAAGTGATTTTACCATATTGCATTCCCACAGGCAATTTAGAAAGATCAAATTGTACCATATCCTTATCAACACTTGGAATGGTCAACATTTTTATTTTAGCCATTCTAAGTACTATGTTTCATCACACTATGGTTCTCATTTGCATTTCTCTAATGACTTATCATGTTTTGCATTTTTTTAATGTTATCATTTGGAGGACTTCCCTGGTGGCTCAGACGGTAAAGGATCTGTCTACGATGCGGGAGACCTGGGTTCGATCCCTGGATTGGGAAGATCCTTTGGAGAAGGAAATGGCAATCCACTCCAGTACTATTGCCTGGAAAATCCCATGGACAAGAGGAGCCTGGTAGGCTACAGTCCATGGGGTTGCAAAAAGTCAGACACAACTGAGCGACTTCACGACTTCACGAATGTCATCATTTGGAAAAAGAATATTACTTTTGCTAAATTGTCTTCTGAACTTCAGCTCATTTTTATTAGGTTGTTTTCTTTCTTAATATTGAATTTTAAAAGTATCTTCATGTATTATTTATATAAATACTTTATCAGATTTGCAAGTATTTTCACCCTGCTCTCTTAGCTTTGTCTTCCTTAATTTTGATAACATCAAATTACTGGATTTTTTACTTATGGAATTTGCCTTTGATATATCTAAGAATGTTTTACATTGCCAAGGTCAAAAAAAAATGTTTTTCTAAGTATTATTTAGAAGTTTTATAGTTTTGTGAAACACTTTTAAGTTTAAAGTCCATTTTGAATTAATTCTTGTATATGGAACAGGCATGGGTATACATTCATTTTGTGCACATAAATATCCAATTGTTCCAGCAAAACTAGTTCTAAAGATTTACAGATTCTCCACTGCATTGCCTTTAATCTTTGCTGAAAGTCAACTGAATATATGCAAGTGGGGCTTGATCTATACTCTCCAGTCTGTTTCATTGATCCTTGATACAAATATCATGCAGGCGTGATCACTGAAGCTTTACAAAGCAGTCTTAACATTCAGGTGACGTGTCTTTCAAGTTTGTTCTTCTTTCTTCAAAGTTGCTATTATTATTCTAGGTCCTTTGCATTTATATATCAATTTTAGAATCATCTTGTCAATATCTAATAACAAAAAACCTACTGAGATTTTGATAGGAATCACATGTAATTTATAGATAAGTTTAGGGAGAGTTGTCATTGTAGCTGAGACTTGTAAGCCCTAAACGAAGTATAACTCTCCACATATTCAGATCTTCTTTAATGCCTTTCAGCAGTGATTTGAGTGTGCACGTCTTGCATTTCTTTAATTGCATTTTCCCTAATATCCCAAACTTTTGAGAGTATTGTATTTTAATTTCTTTATTTTATTGTTTGTGTATATAGTTGATATTTCTATTATGAACAGGCACCATATAAAAATTTGGGCCTAACTTATTTGTGTTATTTTTTTAACTTTTTTTTAGAGGCAAGAGCTTTTTCTACTTAGACAATGGTCCAAACGCTAGATGTCTTTGCTTCTCTGGACTCTGGTCTCCACTTCCTCAACTCAGAAAGTTCACCAGTCTATGCCTTTCTGTTCCTTCCCTGTGTTGTTCCTGGAACATTTCTCCACTGAGTAACCTGGAATGGCAGAAAATTCCTTTGTCTGTTTCACATCTCTCAGAAGCACTGCTCGCTCTGCACAATATCCAAAGTCATCTTGAGAACTATTTCATATATTTTGTCAAATTTCTTAGTAGTCTGAGGAGGGAAGATAAATCCATTCCCTGTTTTTCCAATATGGCCAGAAGCAGAGGTATATAATGTCTCAATCTATATAAATATCCACCTTTTGTCTTTGTGTTATTTTTTAATTAAGAGATGATCAAAAAGTCCCTGTTCCAAAGTGTACAATTGAATGACTTTTAGCATATTTACTTAACTGTGCAATAAAGACTAACTAATTCCAGATCATTTTGTCAGTTCAAAACAGGAAACCCTGCAGGAGAGATTGGCATAACATTGTAAATCAACTAAACTTAAATTAAAAAAAAAAAAAAAGAAACCCATCCAACCCCTAATCTTTATAGAGTTTTCTATACTGGCATTTCATGTAGATGAAACTGTGTACTATGTAGACATTGCATCTAATTTCTTTCAAAAGGCAGAATATTTTTAAGTTTCCTCAATGCTATAGAATAAATTGGTAACATTTTTATGGCTAAAGGATGTTGTACTATATGGATATACCACAATTTATTTATTCGTTAATCAGTTGATGAATATTTGAGTGGTTTGCGCTTTTTTGGTTATTACATATAATGTTGCTGTTAGCATTCTTGTACATATTTTCGAATTGACATAAATTTGCAGTTAGTTTGAATATACACTTGGGACTGTAATCCCTGAAATCATATGTTTAATTTTGTAGGAATTGCCAAACTATTTTCCAAAATGACCTTGTTTCCCTCTGCATTGCAACCTAAAATCTTTCTCAACTCAGTAAGATGGAGCTAAATTTTGAAGTGACCATAGACACAAGTTTCACATGACTGTATACAGATGGCAGTCTACAGTGTGCCTGGAGACAGGAGAGAAAAAGAAGAGAGCAGCACCAAATAAAATTCAGATTTTTGTGAAAAAAGGAAAGTCTTTGCCATCTAAGTGCCATCTTGGCAGATTACACTGCCGTACCTTGGTAGTCGGATGGAAAAAAGCAACATGAGCACTCAATTGGTGAGTTTGGTCTGTAATAATACTCTTCTCTAGAGACAAGCGCATAAAATGTCTTCTTTGTAAAGTACATAAAAGGTTTTCTGGGGTAAAATGATTCAGTTGGGCCTAGAGTTAGGAGATCAGATTTTAAGTGTCCTCATAGATAAATTGATAAATAAACAGGAACTGCCTGAGGTGATGGGTTTGTTGGTTCACTTTATCATGGTAATGATTCCATATCTATGCATCAAAAGGTCATGTTGTACATTTTTAAAAATCTATGTTATTTGTTCATTTGTGGCTGTGTTGGGTCTTAGTTGCAGCGTGGACTCTCTAGTTGCCCCACAGCACGCAGGATCTCAGTGCTCCCACCAGGGATTGACCCTGCATCCTCTGCATGGGAAAGCAGACTCTCAGCCACTGGCTCACCAAAGAAGGCCCTCTTCATCTTAAGTGATTGGTTATTCCTCAACTATGATGTGGTTACATCCCAATAAACCCACCACAAATTGAAAATATCATACATAGAAAATGCATTTAATATACCTAAACTACCAAACATCATAACTTAGCCTAGTTGAGTTTAAGCATGCTCAGAACACTTACACTGGCCTACAGTTGGGGAAAAAAAAATCATCTAACACCACCTTATTTTTAATAAAGTGTTGAAAATCTTATGTAATTTATTGAATTCTGTACTGGAAGTGAAAATAGGATGGTTGTACAGATACAGAATGCTTGTAAGTGTAATGGTTTTTCACCCTTGAGGTTTCCTGGTGGATTGGGAGCAGCGGCTGTTGCCACTGCTCAGCTCCAGGAAAGAGCCTCCTTTCTACTGCCCTTTGTTAGTCTTGGGATATGCAAAATCTGAATTACACTTTGTACTGAATGCATATTTTTCGCACCATTGTAAATTTGAAAAAAATATGAGTGGAACCATTCTAAGTCAGGAACTGTCTGTATACAACTTTTATTTGTCAATCATACCTCAATAAAACTGGGACAGAAAGAGAGATAGGCCTAGAACTTCTTGATGCAAGAAATCAAATTCACTTTAAAAAATGCCTAGGTTAAGCTTCTGATCAAATTGCCAACATCCATTGGATCATGGAAAAAGCAAGAGAGTTCCAGAAAAACATCTATTTCTGCTTTATTGACTATTCCAAAGCCTTTGACTGTGTGGATCACAATAAACTGTGGAAAATCCTGAAAGAGATGAGAATACCAGACCACCTGACCTGCCTCTTGAGAAATCTGTATGCAGGTCAGGGGCAACAGTTAGAACTCAACATGGAGCAACAGACTGGTTCCAAATAGGAAAAGGAGTACGTCAAGGCTGTATATTGTCACCCTGTTTATTTAACTTCTATGCAGAGTACATCATGAGAAACGCTGGACTGAAAGAAACACAAGCTGGAATCAAGATTGCCGGGAGAAATATCGATAACCTCAGATATGCAGATGACACCACCCTTATGGCAGAAAGCGAAGAGGAACTCAAAAGCCTCTTGATGAAAGTGAAAGTAGAGAGTGAAAAAGTTGGCTTAAAGCTCAACATTCAGAAAACAAAGATCATGGCATCCGGTTCCATCACTTCATGGGAAATAGATGGGGAAACAGTGGAAACAGTGTCAGACTTTATTTTTGGGGCTCCAAAATCACTGCAGATGGTGACTGCAGCCATGAAATTAAAAGACGCTTACCCCTTGGAAGGACAGTTATGTCCAACCTAGATAGCATATTCAAAAGCAGAGACATTACTTTGCCAACAAAGGTCCATCTAGTCAAGGCTATGGTTTTTCCAGTGGTCATGTATGGATGTGAGAGTTGGACTGTGAAGAAAGCTGAGCGCCAAAGAATCGATGTTTTTGAACTGTGGTGTTGGAGAAGACTCTTGAGAGTCCCTTGGATGGCAAGGAGATCCAACTAGTCCATTCTGAAGGAGATCAGCCCTGGGATTTCTTTAGAGGGAATGATGCTAAAGCTGAAACTCCAGGACTTTGGCCACCTCATGCAAAGAGTTGACTCATTGGAAAAGACTCTGATGCTGGGAAGGATTGGGGGTAAGAGGAGAAGGGGACGACAGAGGATGAGATGGCCGGATTGCATCACTGACTTGATGGACATGAGTCTGAGTGAACTCCGGGAGTTGGTGATGGACAGGGAGGCCTGGCATGCTGCGATTCATGGGGTCACAAAGAGTCAGACACAACTGAGAGACTGAAGTGAACTAAGCTTCTGAAGGGCTTCCCTGTTGGTTCAGACAGTAAAGAATCCACCTGGAATGCAGGAGACCTGGGTTCAATCCCTGGATTGGGAAGATCCCTTGAAGGAATGCTTAACAACCCACTCCAGTATTCTTGCCTGGAGAATCCCCATGGACAGAGGAGCCTGGTAGGCTAGACTCCATGAGGTCGCAAAGCATCAGACATGACTGCCACTAAGCACAAGCTTTTGAAATAGAAAAGAAATATCATTGGCCCCATTGTGTTTTTAAAAGTTGATTATGCTATCTTGTTGAAAAAGAATCATGCACCATTGATATAGACAATAAAATTATTTCGAGTTGAAAAATACTAAAGTGTGGTGGTGAAACATATAATTTTCCTAAAATGTTTATCCATAATGCTATATATTGATCAGTCTAGGTTTGTGAGCTTCATATGGGAACTAATCTAATTGCAAACCATGGGTTCACTTTTCATTATATTTCAATTAAATGTTTGGGAGAACATATATAAATGTTTGCAGAATATTAAATTATTGGAAATGTTCAGAAGGAAAATATCTGTCCTTGAAGAGGGAAAGGCATTTATGTTATACAGTTGAAATAAAATGTGCAAAATCAGTGAATTAAGGTAATCCTGGAGAAGACCTCTGATTTGAAAAGAAATAGAAAAGGATGAAAAAAATTACACAATTAAAAAGAATGAGCTAATCCAAGAACTTAGTTTATTAAAGCAAAATTAAGATCTCAGTAAAGGCTAAAAATGCTTGTCTATTCCCTAGGACATCAATAATGTCTCTGTTTATGATAATGGCTTATAATGGAAAAAAAACTTATGTGCAATAGAAAAATACATTCCAAGGGCACTTATTTGGCTTGAATAGTCTCATATTCAGAGACATTTTAGAAAGAAAACTGGGAGGAATTTGTACCATAAAAACAAAACAAAATGTCTTAAGGAAAATATATTGAATTCTTATATAAAAGAGTTTAACATCATCAATACACTAAAATAAACTGGAGATATGTCATATAGCCATCAGAATCTACTATGTATAAATTATTTTATTGTGTGTCCACATTATAACCACTTGTTTGTATTTCATTATCTCCATTTCGATTTGAAAAAGATAGAAACTTATGTCAATAACATACAGTATTGTCATTGAAAATCTTCTCCAAATCCTACTATTATGGCATGAATTCCTTGAGCGTAGATATCAATTTTATACAATTGCTTATGATATGCATAACATTACATGAGGCAACATAGTGAAACTATTATTTTGTACATAGGAGGTATAAAATAATTTCTGAAGGATAAAAAAACAGATGAAATTTCAGAATATTTAAATTGTACATGCATAACATTGAATTTCACGGTAAGTCAAAAAACATTAAAATACATATTATTGCATTTTATAATCAGAAAAATTATTTAAGATAATGCAGTATATCTTGAATCAGAAATATATGTTTTTCCAAGTTACAAGGCCAAATTAAGCGTAGAGATTGTTAATGTCATACTCATACCAGTTTAAAAATCAGGTTTCTTATTCACTGAATGAATAAAAAGACAATTGACAGATGGGGGCAAGAAACGATTGACATTCTTCACACAGCGTCTAGATGGGCAGAGAAACGATGACACTCCTGGACAGGTGATAACATCAAAAGTGATGTATCAGGCATGTTAAAACAAATGAGATATGAATATGCAATTCAATTTTCTTCTAAATACATGCAATACAATAGTTCAATACATTCCATTGCTTCTATAATTCATTCATTGTTCATTTTCCATCTTTTCTTTCTTTTTCATTTTTAGTATCACTGCTTTGTGCCCTTTATATTAAATCCTAACCCTAGCAGTGCCTTAGAGATACCTCATAGACGAATAGAAAATTGCTAACAATGCAAGTCAACTTAAAACGGAACTAACAGAAATAGGCCATGACCACGACAGTCACAGCATATGTTGCCCAGGGCTTTATCCTGCCATCTCAAGAACCTTCTGCTAATAGGAGCAGAGCTGTCAGGGAAGGCTATGGTATCAATCTTCTCATTTTTTCTGTAATGCTATAGTCCCGTAACTTCTGCTTTACAAAATGTATTTCAGAGCTGATTCAGCTATGTATATAATATTAGCAGAAGTGAAGGTAAATGTTTAGACTAGGAATTTAGCCTCATAAATACTTTGAGAAGCAGGAAAGAAGTAAAGTTTCAGATGATGGCAGTTTTTTTTTTAATAATAAAATTACTAACTGATAAAAATGCAGTCTAAAGACTAGGAGAAAATAGCTCCTGACATCATTATACAGGTTCACTTTGAATAGGGATTCCACATAATTATAGTAGAATATATAACTTCCTTTGAGTATAGCTAATTACAAATACTCATGCTGACAGGAAATACTGCGTTAATCATCCTAATGTCTTTCTCACTCACTGATGGTTGCTCGTTTATCTATCAGGAATAGTCTTTAGATCTGCTAATCACTTTCTTTTCCTTTTTTCATAGAAGTATAATTGACTTACACCTTTGGACCAGATTCGGGTGTGTAACACTGCCCTTGATATTTATGTATCTTACAAAATAACCACTTCAATAAGCCTAGTTACCAGTTATCACCCAAGGCAGAAATATTGAAATATTATTGAATATATTATCTAGGCTGTACCTTAAACTGCTATGACTTATTTACTTCATAACTGAAATATGAAACATCCCCCAGTTCTCCTCTCCTTGACAACCAGTTGCTTGTCGTCTATATCTATAAACTGGCTTCCATTCTGTTAGTTTGTTCATTTATTTTGGTTCATAGATTCCATATATAAATTAAATCATATGGTATTTGTTTTCTCTATGAGAGTATTTTCACTTAGCATAATACTCTCTAGGCTCAGACATGTTTCAAGGCTGAATAATAGTCCACTGTGTGTTCTTGTGTGTGTGTGTGTTTATATATATATATATGTTTATGTCACATATCCCTGGAGAAGGACATGGCAACCCACTCCATTATTCTTGCCTGTAGAATTCCATGGACACAGGAGCCTGGGAGGCTACAACTCATGGGATCACAGAGTCAGACACGACTGAGTGACTTTTACTCACTTCACTCACTCATATATATGCGTAGAGGTGTGTGTATATATGTATGTATGCATATATATATGAATGAATGTGTTAGTCACTCAGTCGTGTCTGACTGTTTGAGACCCCAGGTATCGGGCCCACCAGGCTCCTCCGCCCATGGAATTTCCCAGGCCAGATTATTGGCGTGGGTTGCCATTCTCTTCCTCAGGGGATCTTCCTGACACACAGATGGAAGCTGAGTCTCCAGCACTGCAGGCAGACTCTTTACCATCTGAGCCACTAGGGAAGACTGTATTTATATACACATATACTGGCTCAGATGGTAAAGCGTCTGCCTACAATGCAGAAGACCTGGGTTTGATCCCTGGGTCGGGAAGATCCCCTGGAGAAGGAAATGGCAAACCACTCTAATACCCTGGTCTGGGAAATCCCATGGACACAAGAGCCTGGTAAGCTACAGTTCATGGGGTCACAAAGAGTCAGACACGACTGAATGACTTCACTTTCTTTCTTTATACACACCACATCTTTGTCCATTCATTTCTTGATGGGCCAGTATCGTGGCTATTGTAAATAATACTGCAATGAACATAGATAGGGGTGTACACATATTTGCCAATGTCTAATTTGTCTTTCTTTGGAAAACCAGTTAGATGTGGAATTGTTGAATCATATGGCTTTTCCAGTAGTCATGTATGGATGTGAGGGTTGAACTATAAAGAAAGCTGAGCAATGAAGAATTGATGCTTTTGAACTGTGGTGTTGGAGAAGACTCTTGAGAGTCCCTTGGACTGCAAGGAGATCCAACCAGTCCATCCTAAAGGAAATCAGTCCTGAATGTTCATTGGAAGGACTGATATTGAAGCTGAAACTCCAGTACTTTGGCCACCTGATGGGAAGAGCTGACTCATTAGAAAAGACCCTGATGCTGGGAAAGGTTGAGGGCAGGAGAAGGGGACGACAGAGGATGAGATGGTTGGATGGCATCACTGACTCAATGGACATGAGTTTGAGTAAACTCTGGGAGCTGGCGATGGACAGGGAGGCCTGGAGTGCTGCAGTCCATGGGGTCACAAAGAGTCAGACACGACTGAATGACTGAACTGAACTGAACTGATAGTTGTTCTGTTTTTACATGTTTGAGGAACCTCCATACTATTTTCCATTGTGGCTGCCCCAGTTTACATGCTCTCCAACTATGCACAAGTGTCTCCTTTTCTCCACATCCCTCCCAACACTTACTTATTGTCTTTGTGATAATACTCTTTCCAACAAATGTTAAATGATTTCTCATTACAGTTTTGATGCATTTCCCTGAGTGTTGGTGATATTGAGCATTCTTTCTTGTGTCCATTGGCTCTGTGTATGTCTTCTTTGGGAAAAACAACAACAAAAAAAAGGTCTATTCATGTCCACTGATCATATATTAATTGAGATATTTGATTTTTTGTGTTTTTTTAAATTTGATATTGTATTCTTTTTATGTTTTGAATGTTGGCACGTTATCAGATATATCTTTTGCAAATATCTTCTTCCATTCAGTGGGCCATCTTTTCCTTTGACAATTTCTTTCATTGTGCATAAACTATTTAGTTTGATGTAGTCCTATTTCTTTTTACAGATGAAGTTTATAGCAATAACTATAAATTAGTGAAATGTGTTAGCAACCCTAGATAAAATGTAAGAATGGAGAAAAGTAATATTTTTATTATTTAACAAATATGTATTGAGTTCATTCTATGTTCTGACACTGTTCTAGGCACTTGGAATACATTAAATAATGTCTGCCCTCAGAGAGATAACATCCAAGTAAGTCACCATTACCACATATCTCCCTTTCCTATAAGTTTAGATAATAACTGTTCTTCTGATCACGAAGTACAGGATTTTATGAGCTTTCTAACAACATATCATTTATTTATTAATTTTTAATTTTTTATTGAAGCATAGTTGGTTTACAATTTTGTGTTACTTTCAGATGTACATGAAAGAGAATCAGTTATACATATACATGCATCCACTTTGTTTTAAAGAATCTTTTCCTATATAGGTCATTACAGATTATGGACTAGAATTCCCTGTGCTATAAAGTAGGTTCTTATTAGTTATCTGTTTTATATGTAGTGGTGTGTATATGTCAATCCCAATTGCCCAATTTATCCCTCCTCTCCTTCCCCCAGTAACTGTAAGTTTGGTTTTTACATCTGTGACTTTACTGTTTGTAAATAAGTTCATTTGTACTGTTTTTTAGATTCCACATGTAAGTGGCATCAGGTGATATTTGTCTTTGTCTGTTTGACTTCCGTTAGTATGGTAATATTAGTTTTATCCATGTTATGGCAAATGAAATTATCTCATTCTTTTTTTTTTAATTGTTTCTTTATTTTTTTCAAATTTTTTAAAATTTATTTTAATTGTAGGCTAATTACTTTACAATATTGTGGTCATTTTTTGCGATACATTGACATGAATCAGCCATGGGTGTACATGTATTCCCCATCCTGAACCCCCCTCCCACCTCCCTCCCCATCCCATCCCTCTGGGTCATCCCAGTGCACCAGCCCTGAGCATCCTGTATCATGTATCGAACCTGGACGGGCAATCTGTTTCACATATGGTAATATACATGTTTCAATGCTATTCTCTCAGATCATCCTACCCTCAACTTCTCCCACAGAGTCCAAAAGACTGTTTTTTACATCTGTGTCTCTTTTGCTGTCTCGCATGTGGGGTTATCGTTACCATCTTTCTAAATTTCATACATATGAGTTAGTATACTGTACTGGTGTTTTTCTTTCTGGCTTACTTCACTCTGTATAATAGGCTCCAGTGTCATCCACTTCATTAGAACTGATTCAAATGCATTCTTTTTAATGGCTGAGTAATATTCCATTGTGTATATGTACCACAGCTTTCTTATCCATTCATCTGCTGATGGACATCTAAGTTGCTTGCATGTCCTGACTATTATAAACAGTGCTGCAAAGAACATTGGGGTACACGTGTCTCTTTCAATTCTGGTTTCCTCGATTTCAGAAACCCTGCCCACAGTGTCTGCCTGCAGATCACCTGCTTAGAACTGCAGAGGCCCCGTCTTCCCCCACAGTCTCCTGGTCAAGCAGGGTCACAGCTGCCACGTGCAGCACTGGGGCTGAACCCAGGGTCCTGGGCCTTGGCCCGAACCCAAAGAGCCACGTCTGCTGCCACCAGGTCTGTGACAGTGTATGCACGTCCGCCTCGTGTGAGCACGTGCATGGTGGAAGGTGCCTGGCTGGGGCTGGTCTGGTAACTTGGCCGGGTGCGCTGTCCCGTCCTCCCAGAAGGAGGGAGCTTGCTGAAGCCTGTAAATAAAATGTGTTATTTATTGTAAAAAAAAAAATCCACTCTATTTTATGGCCAAGTAAGAGTCCATCATGTATATGTACTACATCTTCTTTATATGCGAAATGTTTTAACCTCTATCTCCTCTTGGTGAACACATGATCAAGTAGATTTTTAAAAAGTATTTTTCTTTTATCCTCATTATAAACACTTTATACGGAAAGCAAAAAATATAGAAAAACTCAAAGAAAATAATTACTCATTCTCTTACCACCTATGTATGAACTTATAAACTGAAATTTTATACATATCAATTATATTTAAGATATTCACAAGAGAAAGCAATATTTTGTTTAAGCTATATCTATTGACTGATAACAAATGAGCAATATAATGGCAACAAGCCAAGCAATGATGTTTATTTTTACTAAATACTTTTCATTCTTCTTAATTCCAAGAGTAATTAAAAATCTGAAATTAAAGAATTAGGAAACAAACCTAAGTTCATATTCATATGTAGTTGTGGATAATTTCTAAGTTGTTTTTAGCTGCTAAAATCAGAGGCAAAATCAAGATTAGGATTTATTTTTCAATATCTACCAGTAGAGGTATTAATATGTTAATTTTGCTTAATTTTAGTTATTTTCAAAAAAATTAATTTAAAGTCTTTCCACTGACTGCTTTCAATGCTTCTTCAACATCAGCCAAATATTTTATTATTTTCTATATTTTCATTGCTTAACTCATTACTTAAAATATGTTATTGGTAGTGGTTGATTTATTTTCATCATATATCATAGTCCTGCAAGGTTCTCTTTTGTTATTTCTGGTTATTGTTTTCATATTCAGTCTCAGGCTTTCTACTTTCCAAGAAAATATTCACTTATTTTACTCTCAATTTCAAATCAAATGAAAAATATAAAAAGAAAATTTTGTAATAAAGCACAATTTTAACTCTTTTCTGAGAGTTAATACTCTGACAATGTATTCTCAGGAAAGTTAAGCTTTACTCTAAATAAACACAAAAGTCTATTCAGGTCCAGCATATGCATATACAGAATTTGTGATAAGTCGTTCCAGTCATGTCAGATGCTTTGCGACCCCATGGACTATGGACCAGCGAGCTCCTCTGCCCATGGGGTTTCCAGGCAAGAATACCAGAGCAGGTATTCTTGCCTGGAGGAGGGAGCATGCCCTCCTCCAGGGGACCTTCGTCACCCAGGGATGGATGCCCCTCTGCTCATGTCTCCTGCATTGTCAGGTGGGTCTGACACCGCTGGTGCCACCTGGGAAGCCCACATATATTATCAGGAAATGTAAGAATATTTGTCAAAATGTATTTTCCTGCTCGAGTTTCATTGCCTCTGCTTTCAGCTACAGTTTATCATTACTTATTCTTGTTTTAGGCCCACTTAAAATATATTTTGACTATCAGTAAAACTTTTTGGTTTGCAGAGTCTGCTTTCTTAATGTGGATAATAACCCAAAAGGATGATACTCTCAGCTTTGAGGCATGCAAGGCATAGTACTACATGAGCTTAACAATTTGGGGACAAATATTTGTGAGATATAATGCAGTAATATATAATTGTGAATTGATACTACAATGCAGAATATTTTACGTAATTAGCATACCTTAGAACCTGAGCAAAGGGATCATGTGACAGATGATTTTCTATAGTGCTAGAAGGGAGAAATCGGTTAGAGGACAGCATAATTCCCTGAAAATCTAAGTTGAAATATTAAGAAACCTGAATATGGAAGCCATGGCATGGGAAGTGGTAGAATATGAAGACAAGCTTTATGTACTTAAAGATTTAATCTGGGTCAAGTTTAATTTATGTGATCTGGCAGGAATTGAAAGTGTCTTTTTAGCCGATCGTATTATTAAACATAATTGCCAAAATTTCTGATTAGAGAAAAATGGAAAGGGGCAAACATGTCTAGAGGATTTTTTTTTTTTTTGAAAAACCACCTCCATGTCTCCTCTTAATAATTTTAAACAATCACCACCACAAAAATGCAGAGACTCCATTTATCTGTACTTTGGTGACTTTTAATTAATATTTCTCTCTAGGCAAATCATTTTTATCCTTCTTAGCAACAAACAGAGGACATCTGCTTGACTTTAGTAGGTAGTCTTGAAATATATTAATTTACTTTTTACTCTAATTAGCATAAAAAGATATCCTGACAATATCTTCACTCCTACAAGTACCTTTCCTATATTCTCACCTAGTAAACCTCATCCCATAGGTATTAAAACTATTTATTGAAATAATGGCTGAATCAAAAGATTAATAGAATGTGTTAGATGTGGTACAAAAGCATAAGCTTATGTGATTTCTTTTCAAAAAAAGTAATGATAGACATTAAAGAAGTTGAGATCTATTTACTGGACCCAGAAATTGCATTACTGGATATTTGCTTTATGTAGATCCTGTGCACGTGGGCAGAGACAAACGTAGTCAGATGCACCATAGGATTTCTTGTAATAACAAAAGACTAAACACATTGTAAATGTCCTTCAAAAGAGACAATTACAAGCATATCCAGCTAGGACATGGAAGCCACCTAGATGTCCGTCGGCAGACGAGTGGTTACAAAGCTGTAGTACATATACACAGTGGAGTATTACTCAGATATTAAAAAGAATGCATTTTAATCAGTTATAATGAGGTGGATAAAATTAGAGCCTATTATACAGAGTGAATTAGGTCAGAAAGAAAAACACCAGCACAGTATATTAACGCATATATATATAGAATTTAGAAAGATGGTAACGATGACCCTATATGCGAGACAGCAAGAGACACAGATGTAAAGAACAGACTTTTGGACTCTGTGGGAGAAGGCGAGGGTGGGATGATCTGAGAGAATAGAATTGAAACATGTATATTATCATATATGAAACAGATCGCCAGTCCAGGTTCGATGCATGAGACAGGATGCTCAGGGGTGGTGCACTGGTCTGACCCAGAGGGATGGGATGGGGAGGGAGGTGGGAAGGGCATTCAGGATGGGGAACACGTGTACACCTGTTGAGGATTCACGTCAATCTATGGCAAAACCACCACAATATTGTAAAGTAATTAGCCTCCAATTAAAAAAAATAAATTCAAAAAAAATGAAAACCATGCAGCCATTTGAGACAAGTATGTTTATGTTATAATGTGTGTAATTGTGTGTAAACACATACACATATATATGTAATTATATATCATATTTATTTATGTGTATATAGCATGTCTATATCATACATATATATTTCTCATGTATGTGATAATATATATACAACACACACAAATATAAAAAGATCTACATTGGGGTACACGTGTCTCTTTAAATTCTGATTTCCTCAGTGTGTATGCCCAGCAGTGGGATTGCTGGATCATAAGGCAGTTCTATTTCCAGACGACCCAGAGGGATGGTATGGGGAGGGAGGAGGGAGGAGGGTTCAGGATGGGGAACACATGTATACCTGTGGCAGATTCATTTTGATATATGGCAAAACCAATACAAAATTGTAAAGTTAAATAAAATAAAATTTAAAAAAAAAGATCTACAAGATGTAAATTTTAAAATGGAACATAAAGATCAGCAGTACTTACTAACCATAAGTGTCAATCCTAGAAACCATTCACATTTCTATCAACCAAAAAGTGAATAAAGAAACTGTATTCTATTTATATAATAAAACACCATACATCAAAGAAAATTAATAAGCTGTATCTACATACAATATACTTGAATCTGAAATGCATACTATTAGACTAAAAGACCAAAGAATACCTTTAATAAAATTGAAAAAGAGGCAAAACTAAGCTATAGTTTTTAGTTATCGTATAATGATGGCTCAGTCAGTAAAGAATCCACCTGCAATGCAGGAGACCAGGGTTCTTTCCCTAAGTTGGGAAGATCCTCTTGAGAAGGAATGACAACCCACTCCAATATTCTTGCCTGGAGAATCCCACGGACATTGGAACCTGGTGGGCTGCAGGCCATGGGGATGTAAGAGCTGGACATGACTGAGTGACTAAACCACCACCACCATCATTTTTTATGATAAAAGAGAAACAAAAGAAGTAAGTATCAATATTTAGCTTTGTTTTACCACTAGAGAGAGAAGAATTGCCATTTATTTTCAAGAACTCTGTGTGTGTGTTTGTGTGTGTGAATATTGGGGATACTATATTTATTGAATTTGGGGGTGACTACATTGTAGCTCAAGTTGCAATAATTCATTACATCTAAATTAATGTTTTATACATATTTTGTTTATGGTATATTTAACGAATAAGAATATTCATATGAAACATAAGATGCCAATCAATATGTACATTATGTTCATATTTGTGGTAAGAGGAGAGGAGAATATGTTATATCAACAAATCTGTATGCATGCATGTATATATATGTGTGTATATATATATATATGTATGTATAATTTTCTGAAGAACAACCAAAAAGTTGAAAAAGTAATTGCATTGGAGAAAAGACATAGTAAAGCAAAAATCATGTCCATAATGTCATCAGGTAAAATACTAGCTTGGTGAGTTTATCTTTTTCCTTGAAGAATTGCTTTTTAGTTGTTTGACAGAAGGGCTAAGCTTTTGAAAATATGTTTTTCTTCTTTTGTTTAATCAGCAAGATGTCAGGTATGCCTTGCTTTTCTCAACTGTTTAAATTTCAACAGTTTTAACTGGTGCAAAAATGCTTGAAGTCTAGTCTAAAGAAATTTTCAATTAGTGCCTTTGTAATATAGTATGTTATTAGTCAAGTTCCAGTACATAAGCTTTTGTAATGCGTTGCCTCACTGAAAATATCAAATTGATCTAAAAGCACAGAACAACGAGTTAATCAAGTGAATTGAATTTATTCATGTCTAACAGTACTCAGTTACATTTCTTATATTTATTAGGGGGACATAATATTAGAACAAATAGCAAAAAAAATTAAAAATATAATGCTGTTATTCTAATAAATATATACAGTTATTTGTAACCTAGACATATTTTTTTTGCAGCTACAGATATATTTGTAAATACAATGACAGTCTTATAAATATACTCTGCTGTCAGTAGAGAGAAGAATCCACCTTCGATCTTACCTGGCTATAACTTATACATTGCTTCAGGTACAAGGTGAGAGGTGATCCACCTGAATCTTCATCCTTGCTTTCAGAATTCAGTGAAATCTGAAGATGTCTTCTGAAATCCAAAGCCTGGTTAAACTTGTTTTATGAGAGCGACACACACTAAGTAATGCTGAATGAGTTTCTCCTTGTGGTCATGAACTTTTGCAGAAATACTCTGTTACATTTATATCTTTTGAAAATATTGTGCCCCAAAGAGGTGCCAGTGAAGATTGAAAGTAAGCCTGTGTTTATTAAGGTGATGCTTCAGCATTAGAGTATATGGTAAGAATTTGAAAACTTTTTTTAGCTTTATCTATATAGCTATATCTTCTTGAAGAACGCAATGTATTAAAGAGTCAATATTCCGCAACAATTCCACAAAAAAAAGTGCAATAGCAAAGATGAATATAGGGATATTTAACTTTGAAAAGATGAGGACTATTCTACTGCCTCCAGTCTCACAAAAATATTTTAATTTGCAAGATCGGCTGGAAATTAGAGTGCCTTCATGGTCCACATTGCTGATTAACATTCAATAAGCAGTTGAGATAAAGGAAACAAGAAGAGGGAATAAAATATTCCCTCTTAGAAGCAAGATTAAAATTGCAGTAGTGGTTCACTTATTTTCATAGTTAAATGTTTTTTATAAAGCTCTAGTAGAATAACCAATGATTGCTCCTTTGAAATCTGACTCTTTCTGTTTCCTGGTCATTTGATTCTCTACTCCACAGGAATGGAGCCTGGGAGCAGAAAAATGACAATGGAGTGTGTGCCTCTGTCTTTCTCCTTTTTTGTTGTTGCTTTCTGTTTGTGTGTGTGTGTGTGTGTGTGTGTGTGTGCGTGTGTGTGTGTGCGCGCGCGTGCGCTTTCTGTTTTAATTCTTTATTCTGAAAAAAGAAGAGATAAGATGCCCATTTTGTTTAATACTCTTTTAGAATTTGTAGATGCAGATTATGAAATTAGGAAAACTCATGTAGACATATAAAAGGGACCTTTTTGCACTTTGTGTACTTGGATACTGTTTTAAATTTTTTATTGACTCATTTTCTATAAATTTAAGATGATCATACTTACAAGTTTATTTTTTAAATTAAAACAGACAATTTATGTGCTACAGCACATATTCTGTGCTGGTTTTTAAACATTGATCTAAAAGCAAAACACTTGTGAAAAAAGTTTTATAGTAATTATTGTCAAGTATTAAGATCCATTTTTCAGTAGAGGTTAGCAAAAGAACAAAATACACATTTCTTCTTACCTTAAAACAATCAACATATTTCCCATTCAATAGACACAAAATTTTCACATATAATTGAATTTTAGAAATTTTTGAATGAGTTTTTCAGTTCTAAAATTTGAAGATTATATAAAATTTCTAGATTATTTTTTGAGGGGTGAGGAGAATTTAGAGTTTTACAAAATTGACTCATCTCATCCATATACCCGTATATTAGTAATTCCCCATATATTTAGATTTCCTTTATGCACATCAAAAATATATATTTTATTTGTAAGAATGCTACATATTTCTTATTTAGTTTGTACTTGGTACTTATAGGTAAGTTGTTTTGTGCATATCAATATACTTATATTTAAAATGTGTACAAAGAGACAGACATATGTACCCCAATATTCATCGCAGCACTGTTTATAAATAGCCAGGACATGGAGCAACCTAGATGCCCATCAGCAGACGAATGGATAAGAAAGCTGTGGTACATATACACAATGGAGTATTACTCAGCCATTAAAAAGAATACATTTGAATCAGTTCTAATGAAGTGGATGAAACTGGAGCCTATTATACAGAGTGAAGTAGCCAGAAAGAAAAACACCCATACAGTATACTAACGCATACATATGGAATTTAGAAAGATGGTAACGACAACCCTGTATGGGAGACAGCAAAAGAGACACAGATGTATAGAACAGTCTTTTGGACTCTGTGGGAGAGGGTGAGGGTGGGATGATTTGGGAGAATGACATTGAAACATGTATGTTATCATATGAGAAACAAGTCGCCAGTCCAGGTTCGATGTATGATACAGGGTGCTCGGGGCTGGTGCGCTGGGATGACCCAGAGGGATGAGATGAGGAGGGAGGTGGGAGGGGGCTTCAGGATGGGGAACATGTGTACAGCCATGGTGGATTCATGTCAATGTATTGCAAAACCACTACAATATTGTAAAGTAATTAGCCTCTAATTAAAATACATTAATTAAAAATAGAATAAAATGATTCAACTGAAAAATAAAAATAAAAAATAAAATGTGTACAAAATCAAGCAATAAAATTTGTAGCATGAATAGCATATGATCAATAGCATTAGTTCCAAGAATATACAAAGCAGATTTTACCCATATCTATTATGTTTCAACTTGTATACAGAAAATATACTCATATTCTTTACTTAAAAGCTAAGAATAATAAAATAATAAAAATTGGTATCAGACAGATCCAGCTAGGCCAGATGGACAGCTTGAAGTGGTTGAGAACAAGCCACACCAAATTTTGCCATGTTGCCATGAAGATAATTTAGAGCTAAAGGCAACTGAGACCCTGTGGTCTCAAGAGAGAGTTCTGTTCCTCTCTTAAATACATAGAATTGAAATAGGAGAATTTCCACAATAAGAAGTGTTACCACAGACAAATTTCACTTGAGTGAACCATCTGGAAGCAGGGCAAATAACTAATCACCAAAAATCTGCTCTTTATTATGGTCCTGTGAATTACCCTCCAGTCCTTGGAAGCCCCAGGCCCCTGACACATTCCTTAGCTCAGAATGGCATGCATTCCTCATTTTTTCCTTTCTTTCTCTGAACTCTCAGGTGTGTGGTGTTCCCAAAAGTAAAAAATTAAGTGTGACTGTTTTCTTTCTTTCTTTTTTTTTCTGTTAGTCTGTCTCATGTCTATTTGATTAGTAGATAGCTGGAAAAACCTTTTAAAAGTAAAGGAAAATTCTTTCTTCTCAACAATTGTATGACAGATTTAACTCTAACTATAATGAGAAGTTATGAACAATTTTAAACAAAGAAAACAATCTGATTGACATTTTAAGAAAAAAGGTCTTTGGCGTTCTTTGTTTTGTGTTTGTTTCTTGAGAATATTTTAGAATGTGTAGTGTAGAAATTGAAGACTACTTAGGAGACAAGTTATTGCCCTCATGCAGGAGAAAGATGATGGTACTTTGATAGTAATGGACTTTAGAGGCGACAAGGGGGAAAAAAAAATGACAAGCCTAGGTAAATGACAAATGATACCTGGTTTTTTTGTCTTGAGCTACTGAATAGATGCCTTTGACACATTAAAATGGAAAATCTGGGCTTCCCCAGTGGATCAGTGGTAAAGAATCCATCTGCCAATGCAAGAGGCAATTAGGTTTCTATCCCTAATCCAGGAAGGTCCCATATGCCACAAAGCAGCTAAGCCTGTGCACCACAGCTATTGAGCCCAACAGCTTGGGAGCTATAACTGCTGAGCCCACATGCCAGAATTACTGAAGCCGGTGTGCCCGAGAACCCATGCTTTGCAACAAGAGAAGCCACTGCAATGAGAAGTCCATGAACTGCAACTGGAAAGAAGTTTCTATTCTCTGGAACTAGAGAAAAGTCCACATGGCAATGAAGATCCAGCACAAACAAAAATACATAAATAAAATTAAGTTTAAAAATGGAAAATCTTGCAAGGAGAGCATGTGGGATACACTGCATTAGATGAAAGCTATTGTAACAGAAAGGAACAAACCTGACTCCATACTGAAAGTATTCCTTTAGCTATAAAGGCTTGTGCTCTGTTGCCTGAATTTAGTCATGCTGGCTCTTCACCTTTGTCTAGTCATGTTGAAGAATGTTGCCTGTAGACTGAAATATACATAATAGCCCTTTCTCAAGCTTCTGCCTCCCAGGCTTAACCTTCAAAGCTGTAACACTTTTCATTCATATAGAGATAAATAGTTGCAGGAGAGAAAATAACATTTGTCTTGCTAAGGTTTACAGAAACATTCTGACCAGACTTACCTGGACAGCTAAAAGAGAAAAAGATTACACATCTCATGTGGAGTCTGGCCAGTGCCAAGAAGTGTGCAACAATGAGCCAGAACCTTCCACTTGTAGTTTAAAGGAAGTCTGCATTCTAACTTCTGTAATATGGTTCTTTAGTAGATTAGTCCACCATCTTCTCCATCTGATGGCTTTTCAAATTAAGCTATTTTTCTTTGCCCCAACACCTCTTTTGATTTTGTTATGTGATGAGAATAAAATTATTATTTCCTACAGTAGTCTATTTCATCAGTAATTGTATAATTGAAACAGTATCAATATTTGCTGTTTATAAAAATATATTTTATCTTAGTACCAAGAAATGTAGAAATTCTTATTAAAAGGATGACAGCGTGATTAGATATTATATACACTTGTTTGTCACAGATACTAAGAAATAAACTAAATTAAAACATTATATATATAATGAACAAGAGGTGTGCTATTTATTCATCTTGCCTCCCATTATAGATTTGAAATCTTTTGTAAAGATTAATACTTAGCCTAACACTGTTCTGTAGATCCTCCAATACCTGACAAAGTAGACTTAATGTGCATTTGATAATTGTATAGAGGACAAGGAGCCTGATGGGTTGCAGTCTATGGGGTTGCAAAGAGTTGGACGTGACTTAGTGACTAAACAACAAAAAATAAATGACTGCATATGATATGTGCTTTGTACATGTATATATTGTACATGAGTGATAGTGTAAAAACAAATAACTCCAAGGAAGTAATAAAGTGTATTTGAAATGGCATCACTAATTAGCAAGTTACTATATTTATCTTCAGAAACTATTAAAAGATTCCTACACCTGTACTCTACCCAGATCAACATTCAAAACTCAAAATATTTATTTTAATTTGTACTCATCTGAATGCAGAGTCCCACAGAATAGCAAGGAGAGACAGATAACTTTCCTATGTGAACAGTGCAAGGAAATATAAGGGAAATAAAAGATTAAGAAAGACTAGAGATCTCTTCAAGAAAATTAGAGATACTAAAGGAACATTTCATGCAAAGATGGGTGCAATAAAGGACAAAAACTGTATGGATCTAATAGAAGCAGAAGGTATTAAGAAGAGGTGACAGACTACACAGAAGACGTATTAAAACAAAACCTCTTAATGACCAGGATAACCACAATGGTGTGATATCTCACCTAGAGCCAGACATCCTGGAGTGTAAAGTCAAATGGGCCTTAGGAAGCATCACTACAAACAAAGCTAGTAGAGGTGATGAACTCCAGTTTAGCTATTTCAAATCTTAAAAGAAGATGTTGTTAAAGTGCTGCACTCAATATGCCAGCAAATTTGGAAAACTCAATAGTGGCTACAGGACTGTAAAAGGTCAGTTTTCATTCCATTCCCAAAGAAAGGCAATGCCAAAGAATGTTCAAACTACCACACAATTGCACTCATTTCACATACTTCCAGATGTACAAGCTAGATTTAGAAAAGGTGAAGGAATCAGGGATCAAATTGCCAACATCTGTTGGATCATAGAAAAAGTAAGAGAATTCCAGAAAAAACATCTATTTCTGCTTCATTGACTACACTAAAGCCCTTTACTTTGTATATCACAACAAATTGTGCAAAATCTTAAAAGGATGGGAATAGCAGACCATCTTACCTGGCTCCTGAGAAACCTGTATGCAGGTCAAGAAGCAACAGTTAGAACTGGACATGGAACAATGGACTTATTCCATATTTGAAAAGGAGTAGGTCAAGGCTGTATATTGTCACCCTGCTTATTTAACTTCTTTTTATTAATTATTTATTATTTATTATTATTATTATTATTTTTACTTTACAATATTGTATTGGATTTGCCATACATCAACATGCATCCTCCACGGGTGTACACATATTCCCCATCCTGAACCCTCCTCCTACCTCCCTCCCCACACCATCCGTCTGGGTCATCCCAGTGCACCAGCCACAAGTTTCCTGTATCCTGCATCAAACCTGGACTGGCAATTCATTTCTTATATGATATTATACATGTTTTAATGCCATTCTCCCAAATCACCCTCCTCGCCTCCACAGAGTCCAAAAGACTGTTCTATACATCTATGTCTCTTTTGCTGTCTCACATACAAGGTTGCCATTACCATCTTTCTAAATTCCATATAAATGCGTTAGTATACTGTATTGATGTTTTTCTTTCTGGCTTACTTCACTCTGTATAATAGGCTCCAGTTTCATCCACCTCATTAGAACTGATTCAAATGTATTCTTTTTAATGGCTGAGTAATACTCCATTGTGTATATGTACCACTGCTTTCTTATCCATTCATCTGCTGAAGGACATCTAGGTTGCTTCCATGTCCTGGCTATTAGAAACAGTGCTGTGATGAACATTGGGGTACACGTGTCTCTTTCAATTCTGGTTTCCTTGGTGTGTATGCCCAGCAGTGGGATTGCTGGGTCGTATGGCAGTTCTATTTCCAGTTTTTTAAGGAATCTCCACACTGTTCTCCAGAGTGGCTGTACTAGTTTGCATTCCCACCAACAGTGTAAGAAGGTTCCCTTTTCTCCACATCCTCTCCAGCATTTATTGCTTGTAGACTTCTGAATCACAGCCATTCTGACTGGCATGAAATGGTACATCATTGTGGTTTTGATTTGCATTTCTCTGATAATGAGTGATGTTGAGCATCTTTTCATGTGTTTGTTAGCCAGCTGTATGTCTTCTTTGGAGAAATATCTATTTAGTTCTTTGGCCCATTTTTTGATTGGGTTGTTTATTTTTCTGGATTTGAGCTGCAGGAGTTGCTTGTATATTTTTGAGATTAGTTGTTTGTCAGTTACTTCATTTGCTATTATTTTCTCCAATTCTGAAGACTGTCTTTTCACCTTGCTTATAGTTTCTTTTGTTGTGCAGAAGCTTTTAATTTTAATTATATCCAATTTGTTTATTTTTGCTTTTATTTCCAATATTCTTGGAGGTGGGTCATAGAGGATCTTGCTGTGATGTATGTTGGAGAGTGTTTTGCCTATGTTCTCCTCAAAGAGTTTTATAGTTTCTGGTCTTATGTTTAGATCTTTAATCCATTTTGAGTTTGTGATTGTGTATGGTGTTAGAAAGTGTTCTAGTTTCATTCTTCTACAAGTGGTTGACCAGATTTCCCAGCACCACTTGTTAAAAAGATTGTCTTTTCTCCATTGTATATTCTTGCCCCCTTTGTCAAAGATAAGGTGTCCATAGGTGCGTGGGTTTATTGCTGGGCTTTCTATTTTGTTCCATTGATCTATATTTCTGTCTTTGTGCCAGTACCATACTGTCTTGATGACTGTGGCTTTGTAGTAGAGCCTGAAGTCAGGCAGGTTGATTCCTCCAGTTCCATTCTTCTTTCTCAAGATTGCTTTGGCTATTCGAGGTTTTTTTGTATTTCCATACAAATTGTGAAATTATTTGTTCTAGCTCTATGAAAAATACCGTTGCTAGCTTGATAGGGATTGCATTCAATCTATAGATTGCTTTGGGTAATATACTCATTTTCACTATATTGATTCTTCTGATCCATGAACGTGGTATATTTCTCCATCTATTAGTGTCCTCTTTGATTTCTTTCACCAGTGTT
>NW_011494804.1:280739-323679 GCF_000754665.1 Bison bison bison
TAATTTCTCTTTCTATTTTCTCATTATTAGTGTATAGGAATGCAAGGGATTTCTGTGTGTTGATTTTATATCCTGCAACTTTACTATATTCATTGATTAGCTCTAGTAATTTTCTAGTGGAGTCTTTAGGGTTTTCTATGTAGAGGATCATGTCATCTGCAAACAGTGAGAGTTTTACTTCTTCTTTTCCAATTTGGATTCTTTTTTTTCTTTCTTTCTTTTTCTGCTCTGATTGCTGTGGCCAAAACTTCCAAAATTATGCTGAATAGTAGTGGTGAGAGTGGGCACCCTTGTCTTGTTCCCGACTTTAGGGGAAATGCTTTCAGTTTTTCACCATTGAGGATAATGTTTGCTGTGGGTTTGTCATATATAGCTTTTATTGTATGAGGTATGTTCCTTCTATTCCTGCTTTCTGGAGAGTTTTTATCATAAATGGATGTTGAATTTTATCAAAGGCTTTCTCTGCATCTATTGAGATAATCATATGGCTTTTATTTTTCAATTTGTTAATGTGGTGTATTACATTGATTTGCAGATATTGAAGACTCCTTGCATCCCTGGGATAAAGCCCACTTGATCATGGTGTATGATCTTTTTAATGTGTTGTTAGATTCTGATTGCTAGAATTTTATTAAGGATTTTTGCATCTATGTTCATCAGTGATATTGGCCTGTAGTTTTCTTTTTTTGTGGCATCTTTGTCAGGTTTTGGTATTAGGGTGATGGTGGCTTCATAGAATAAGTTTGGAAGTTTATCTTACTCTGCAATTTTCTGGAAGAGTTTGAGTAGGATAGGTGTCAGCTCTTCTCTAAATTTTTGATAGAATTCAGCTGTGAAGCCGTCTGGACCTGGGCTTTTATTTGCTGGAAGATTTCTGATTATAGTTTTAATTTCCGTGCTTGTGATGGGTATGTTAAGATTTTCTATTTCTTCCTGGTTCAGTTTTGGAAAGTTGTACTTTTCTAAGAATTTGTCCATTTCTTCCACGTTGTCCATTTTATTGGCATATAATTGCTGATAGTAGTCTCTCATGATCCTTTGTATTTGTGTGTTGTCTGTTATGATCTCTCCATTTTCATTTCTAATTTTATTGATTTGATATTTCTCCCTTTGTTTTTTGATGAGTCTGGCTAATGGTTTGTCAATTTTATTTATCCTTTCAAAGAACCAGCTTTTGGCTTTGTTGATTTTCCCTATGGTCTCCTTTGTTTCTTTTGAATTTATTTCTGCCCTAATTTTTAAGATTTCTTTCCTTCTACTAACCCTGGGGTTCTTCATTTCTTCCTTTTCTAGTTGCTTTAGGTGTAGAGTTAGGTTATTTATTTGACTTTTTTCTTGTTTCTTGAGGTATGCCTGTATTGCTATGAACCTTCCCCTTAGCACTGCTTTTACAGTGTCCCGTTGGTTTTGGGTTGTTGTGTTTTCATTTTCGTTCATTTCTTTGCATTTTTTAATTTCTTCTGTGATTTCTTGGTTATTCAACAGCATGTTGTTCAGCCTCCATATGTTGGAATTTTTAATATTTTTTTTCTCTTGTAATTGAGATCTAATCTTACTGCACTGTGGTCAGAAAAGATGCTTGGAATGATTTCAATTTTTTTGAATTTACCAAGGCTAGATTTATGGTCCAGGATGTGATCTATCCTGGAGAAGGTTCCATGTGAGCTTGAGAAAAAAGTGAAATTCATTGTTTTGGGGTGAAATGTCCTATAGATATCAATTAGGTCTAACTGGTCTATTGTATCATTTAAAGTTTGTGTTTCTTTGTTAATTTTCAGTTTAGTTGATCTATCCATAGGTGTGAGTGGGGTATTAAAGTCTCCCACTATTATTGTGTTATTGTTAATTTCCCCTTTCATACTTGTTAGCATTTGTCTTACATATTGCGGTGCTCCTATATTGGGTACATATATATTTATAATAGTTATATCTTCTTCTTGGATTGATCCTTTGATCATTAGGTAGTGTCCTTCTTTGTCTCTTTTTACAGCCTTTGTTTTATTTTTTATTTTTTTTTAATTTTATTTTATTTTTAAACTTTACAATATTGTATTTGTTTTGTCAAATATCGAAACGAATCCGCCACAGGTATACCTGTGTTCCCCATCCTGAACCCTCCTCCCTCCTCCCTCCCCATACCCTCCCTCTGGGTTGTCCCGGTGCACCAGCCCCAAGCATCCAGTATCGTGCATTGAACCTGGACTGGCAACTCATTTCATACATGATATTATACATGTTTCAATGCCATTCTCCCAATGTTTTAAAGTCTATTTTATCTGATATGAGTATTGCTACTCCTGCTTTCTTTTGATCTCTATTTTCATGGAATATCTTTTTCCAGCCCTTCACTTTCAGTCTGTATGTGTCCCCTGTTTTGAGGTGGGTCTCTTGTAGACAACATATATAGGGGTCTTGTTTTTGTATCCATTCAGCCAGGCTTTGTCTTTTGGTTGGGGCATTCAACCCATTTATGTCTAAGGTAATTATTGATAGGTATGATCCCATTGTCATTTACTTCATTGTTTTGGGTTCAAGTTTATACACCATTTTTGTGTCTCCTGTCTAGAGAATATCCTTTAGCATTTGTTGGAGAGCTGGTTTGGTGGTGCTGAATTCCATCAGCTTTTGCTTGTCTGTAAAGCTTTTTATTTCTCCTTCATATTTGAATGTGATCCTTGCTGGGTACAGTAATCTGGGCTGTAGGTTATTTTCTTTCATCACTTTAAGTATATCTTGCCATTCCCTCCTGGCCTAAAGAGTTTCTATTGAAAGATCAGCTGTTATACTTAAGGGAATCCCGTTGTGTGTTATTTGTTGTTTTTCCCTTGCTGCTTTTAATATTTGTTCTTTGTGTTTGATCTTTGTTAATTTGATTAATATGTGTCTTGGCGTGTTTTGCCTTGGATTTATCCTGTTTGGGACTCTCTGGGTTTCTTGGACTTGGGTGATTATTTCCTTCCCCATTTTAGGGAAGTTTTCAACTATTATCTCCTCAAGTATTTTCTCATGGTCTTTCTTTTTGTCTTCTTCTTCTGGGACTCCTATGATTCGAATGTTGTGGCGTTTAATATTGTCCTGGAGTTCTCTGAGATTGTCCTCATTTCTTTTAATTTGTTTTTCTTTTTTCCTCTCTGATTCATTTATTTCTACCATTCTATCTTCTAATTCACTAATCCTATCTTCTGCCTCCGTTATTCTACTATTTGTTACCTCCAGAATGTTTTTTATCTCATTTATTGCATTATGCATTATATATTGACTCTTTTTTATTTTTTCTATGTCCTTGTTAAACCTTTCTTGCATTTTCTCAATCCTTGCCTCCAGGCTATTTATCTGTGATTCCATTTTTATTTCAAGATTTTTGATCATATTCACTATCATTATTCAGAATTCTTTATCAGGTAGATTCCCTATCTCTTCCTCTTTTGTTTGGTTTGGTGGGCATTTATCCTGTTCCTTTATCTGCTGGGTATTCCTCTGTCTCTTCATCTTGTTTATATTGCTGAGTTTGGGGTGGGCTTTCTGTATTCTGGCAGTTTGTGGAGTTCTCTTTATTATGAAGTTTCCTCACTGTGGGTGGGTTCTATCAGTGGCTTGTCAAGGTTTCTTGGTTAGGGAAGCTTGTGTCGGTGTTCTGGTGGGTGGAGCTGGATTTCTTCTCTCTGGAGTGCAATGAAGTGTCTAATAACGAGTTATGAGATGTCAATGGATTTGGAGTGACTTTGGGCAGCCTGTATATTGAGGCTCAGGGCTGTGTTCCTGTGTTGCTGGAGAATTTGTTTGGTATGTCTTGCTCTGGCCCTTGGGTGGTGCCTGGTTTCAGTGTAGGTATGGAGGCATTTATGAGCTCCTATCGCTTAATGTTCCCTGGAGTCAGGTGTTCTATGATGTTCTCAGGATTTTGACTTAAGCCTCCTGCTTCTGGTTTTCAGTCTTATTTTTACAGTAGTATTAAGACTTCTCCTTCTATACAGCACCATTGATAAAACATCTAGGTTAAAGATGAAAAGTTTCTCCACAGTGAGGGACACCCAGGGAGGTTCGCAGAGTTACATGGAGAAGAGAAGAGGGAGGAGGGAGTTAGAGGTGACTCAAATGAGATGAGGTGGAATCAAAAGAGAGAGCAAGCTAGCCAGTAATCACTTCCTTATGTGCACTCCACAGTCTGGACCGCTCAGAGATGTTCATGGAATTATACAGAGAAGAGAAGAGGGAGGAAGAAGACAGAGGTGGCCAGGAGGATAAAAGGGGAGAATGAAAAGGAGAGAGACAGATCCAGCTAGTAATAAGTTCTCTAAGTGTCCTTCACCGTCTGGAATACACAGAGATTCAGAGAGTTGGGTAGAGAAGAGAAGGGGGAGAGAGGAGACAGAGGCGACCTAGTGGAGAGAAAGGAGAGTCCAAAGGGGGAGAGAGCAGTCAAGCCAGTAATCTCACTCCCAAGTAAAAATAGGTACTGAAGATTGGGTTCTTAAAGGTACAAAATTGATAACAAAAACCAAAAAGCAAAGATTAAAATTCTAGAGTAGAGGTTGGATTTTCAAAAATACAGTATTAAAGAAAAGAAGAAGAAAAAAAAGTCACAAAAATTATTATATATATATATATATGAAGTTTGCTTTAAAAAATAGTCTATTTTTTGAAAAGTAATAGTAGGTTATTAAAATGAAAATTAAAGGAGTAATAGAGGACTTAAAATTTAAAAAAAAAAAGTTAAAAGAAAAGGAGGAAAAGAAGATGAAAAAAAAGTAAAGAAAAGAATGATCATAAAAATAGTAAAAATATATCTAGGACTTTCTCTGGTGTTGTTGTGGGCAGTGTGGGGTCAGATAGTTTCTTAGTCTGGCTTATATTTCTCAAGATCTATAGGCCCCTTCCTATGTAGTCGGTACTAACTACAGGGTTTTAATCTATTGCACCTGTCACTTCCAAGGTGGTTCCCTCTGTTTTAGCTTCTGTTTGCTGGTCTCTTCAGTGTCTGATTTCAGCCCTGACACAAGGGGGCGGTGGTGGACACTTTTTTAGGCTCACTTGTTCAGTCTGGCTGTGGGGAGGGAGGGACGCTGCAAACAAATAACACAGGCATGTGCTCCTAGTGTC
Organism: Bison bison bison; assembly: GCF_000754665.1. NCBI lineage: Eukaryota > Metazoa > Chordata > Mammalia > Artiodactyla > Bovidae > Bison > Bison bison. The sequence continues at coordinate 285,840 of NW_011494804.1, forward strand.
TCAGCCACACTGGGCCTGCCCCTGCTCATGGCGAGTGCACCCTCCCTGCCCACACAGCTCAGGCTCTAGGTGCTCTGCTGTGAACCATCCGAGGCCGGCCCTGGGCTGCATGCACCTCCCAGGTCTAAGCCGCTCAGGTTCAGGCACTCTGGTAGTCCTCAGAGTCCGTTGGGCCTGCGTTTTGTGCCCTTCCAAGCTCCGAGCAGCTGGAGTGATGAGGTGTTTGGCAAGCGCGGTCACTGCGACTTATTGCCTCTCCCGTCCCTGCCGCTCGGTTTTCTGGGTGTACAACCGGAGCACCTTCTTAGGTGAATGACTGTCCAGAACCCCAAGAAGTCTTAGTAAGCAAAGAAGCCTGCTTGCAGTTTGGTAGATAATGTCTCTCTGGAGCTACGATTGCCCCCTTCCGGCTCTGGCTGCCTGTCACTGGAGGGGGATGGTCTGCAGCCGGCTAATTCTGTTCCACCCTTTGTTCTATGCATGGGCCTGGCGGTGTCTTAGGGCTTTTCGTGTGGTAGCTATCCCACAGTCTGGTTTGCTAGCCCAAATTAGTTCGCTCTGATTACTCTCAGGGGCATTCAGGCCCGATCCTTACCCTAAGCAGTGCGGCCCGCACCTCCCTGTCCATCCCTGCTTGCTAGTGGCGGGTGCAGGCGTCTGCGCTGCTTCTCTGCTGGGGGAGTTACTGTTGGGCTCGTAATCTGTGGGTTTTAATTATTTACTTATTTTTCCTCCCTATTATGTTGCCCTCTGTGCTTCCAAGACTCGGCAGTGAGAGTGTTTCCTGGTGTTTGGAAACGTCTCTCTTTTTAAGACTCCTTTCCTGGGATGGAGCTCAGTCCCTACCTCTTTTGTCTCTTTTTTTGTCTTTTATATTTTTCCTACCTCCTTTCGAAGACAATGGGTTGCTTTTCTGGGTGCCTGATGTCCTCTGCCGGCATTCAGAAGTTGTTTTGTGGATTTTACTCAGCGTTTAAATATTCTTTTGATGAATTAGTGGGGGAGAAAGTGGTCTCCCTGTCCTATTCCTCCATCTTCTTAGGACTGCCCCCTGCTTATTTAACTTCTATGCAGAGTACACAGTTTGAAATGTTGGACTGGATGAAGCATGAGCTGGAATCAAAATTGCCTGGAGAAATATCAATAACCTCAGATATGCAGATGACACCACCCTTATGGCAGAAAGTGAAGAGGAACTAAAGAGCCTCTAGATGATGGTGAAAGAAGAGAGTGAAAAAGCTGGCTTAAAATTCAACATTCAAAAAACAAAGCTCATGGCATCCAGCCCCAATACCTCATGGCAAATAGATGGGGAAACAATGGAAACAGTGAGATACTTTATTTTCTTGGGCTTCAAAATCATTGCAGATGGTGACTGCTGCCATGAAATTAAAGGAACCTTGCTCCTTGAAAGAAAAGATATGATAAACCTAGGCAGTGCATTGAAAAGCAGAGACATCACTTTGCTGACAAAGGTCCATATAGTCAAAGCTATGGTTTCTCCAGTAGTCATGTTCAAATGTGAGAGCTGGCCAGTACTGAGTGCCAAAGATTTGAGACCTTTGAACTGTAGTGCTGGAGAAGACTTTTGAAAGTCCCTTGGACTGCAAGAAGGTCAAACCAGTCAATCCTAAAGGAAATCAACCCTGAATATCCATTGTTAGGACTGATGCTGATCCTGAAACTGCAATACTTTGGCTGCCTGATCCAAAAAACTGCTGCTGCTGCTAAGTCACTTCAGTCGTGTCCATCTCTGTGCAACCCCATAGATGGCAGCCCACCAGGCTCCTCCATCCCTGGGATTCTCCAGGCAAGGATACTGGAGTGGGTTGCCATTTCTTTATCCAATGCAGGAAAGTGAAAAGTGAAAGTGAAGTCTCAGTTGTGTCCGACTCTTACTGACCCCATGGACTGCAGCCTACCAGGTTCCTCAGTCCATAGGATTTTCCAGGCAAGAATACTGGAGTGGGTTGCCACTACCTTCTCCGGATTCAAAGAACTGAGTCACTACAAAAAACACTGCTCATTGGAAAAGACCCTGGTGCTGGGAAAGATAGAAGGCAGGCGGAGAAGGGGACGGCAGAGGCCAAGATGGTAAGTGATGCCATCACTTACTCAACGGACATGAGTTTGAGCAAACTCCAGGAAATAATGAAGGAGAGGGAAGTCTGGCATGCTGCAGTCCATGGGGTCATTCAGAGTTGGACATGCCTGAGAGACTGAACAAATACCTTGAGTGTATTAGGTGTACCAATTTATTGGGAAAAGGAAGAAGCCCTTTTGCAGCCATTATTTTTTATAGACTTTTTTTTTTCTGGCTCTGTTTTGACACTCACCTTCTACAACTTCAATTTAGCCTACAACCTGTTGGTTTAGAAATTGGCATCTTTTGCACAATTCTTATTTATTCTCCAAATATTTTTCAGGCTTATACTCTACTTTTGGCTCTTAGGTATCTCTCCTAATACCTTATTCTAATCATCTTGGAATTTATATGATGTGTTAAATTAAGAACTGGCAATTGCTCTTCATTTTTATTCTCTGAGCTTCAGTTTACATATCTCAAATAATTATTATTAAGCAAGGAGAAATTCTCAGAAACAGACATGGGTATACACGTGTACCTACAGTAGGGATTCAGTAGAGCGGCAATTATAATAAAGCTTAGATTTTTAAAGAATGGGAAATACTTGATCTTTATGCATTCATGGATTGCACAGTGAAAATTTGAAAAGAAAGGGATCCTCATTTCCTCATTACTGTCATTTTCATGCTGCAGAACTAGGTTGCACAGTCTATTTTGTCTTGCGGAAGAAGGTTTTGATTTTACTCTTAATTTCAATCATTTACGTCTCAAAATTGGCACCCATATTCATAGCTGCTATATTCATATTTCACTTTGATACTGGAAGAATTTCAAAGGATATACACTTCTTGTTTTACAAATGAAGTTGTTTGTGACAAAGAGCACTACTCTTTCTTGGAATCTAGTTATGATTTACTCTTCTAAAAATTTTAGAATATATTTTGACGCCCTTCACACTTTTCTCCCAACACTCTCCCCACCCACCCCCACCCCCCCCGATTTCCTGTGTCTGGAAACAACTAGTCTGCTCTACCTATTAATTTGCTTTTTTTTTTTTTTTTGGTGTTGTTTTTGTTCTAATTAAGATTTCATATGCAAGAGAAATCATATGGTATTCGTCTTTTTCTGACTTATTTCAGTGAGCTTAATGTCTTCAAGTTTCATTCATGCTGTTGTGAATGGCAAAAGTTCTGTTTTTGACTCAATACTACTCCATTGTATATAAGCATGCTGAGTTCACTAGACAGTAGGCTTTCATGTCAGACAGCAAGTCATATAGTTACTTCCATTAATGACCAATTTTGGTCATTTGGGCAAGTTCTTCATAGTTTTCTGAGCTTTATTGTGGGTTTGTTTAAAGTTATTTTATCACAGACTTTAAAGAAACTTAAACGATTTAAAGAGGTAGTACATACAAATAGTTTTGACCTATTTATCCCATAGTAAACACTTGATAAATATTATTGGCTTTTATTATTAATCTATACTCTATTGGTGTTTTTTTTAATCAGTGATAAATGTATTTGGCAAAAGTAAAAGAAAATCTGATAAACATTGATTTAGATAAAATCCTATATATACCCCATCCAAAACAAATCCCAAGACAGATACTCAAGAGATGGCAGAGAACTTCAGTAATGCACTCAGGAACTCAATTCGTTCCCTCCTTTCCCTCAGTCACTTTAATATGAAGCCCTATAGCTGCCTTCCTGTGGTTTGATTGGTTTAAAGATGGAGACCGTGTCTTCAGTATCATGATCCCTTTTCAATTAGGGGGAGAATGATGGATGAAAATCTCTATACTTAGAGTAAATTTTCCTCTTAATTTGGAAAGTGATATCTCGCCCAGGGATTTTTATCTAGATGATTTAGGACAGTATTTTATTTTATATCTAACCTTAGCAGCAGCGGATGTTGGACAACTAAGCCTTCCATCTGTAATATAACAAGTCTAGTAGGAAGGGGGAAGTCAGTGGCCTGTGTGTAGCTGTTCCACTGTGACTTGGCATGACTTTCATGGCAAATGGACAAGGGGTTATTCTGGCTTTATTTCTTGCTCTCCAATTGCAACTTCTCTTAATCTTTTGCTCTGTCACCACTCATCTCCAGTTCTTCTGAAATTTTTTTGCAGCTAATTTGAAAAATAAAGAACTGGAAAACCTAGTTCACAAATTAATGCATCATCTTATATTTAGACAATTGTATCGCAAAGGGTAAACTCACTTCCTCTCTCACCACTCTTTATGTGGACTGATGCTCCAGAAGTTTATCACTTTCTAGCTCCTCTCCCTGATCAGAAATCGAGTAACAAATGATATGAGAACTATTTAGGGCATATGTTAGGAAAACAGCATATCTTACCCTAGCTATCTAAGGTAAAAACAAGAAACAAACCTACACAAAAATGAGAGTCTTTTTTAAAGAACTAGGCCAAGCTAGTTCTCTGATTGTTAGTTGATGTTAGTTTTCTGATTTTCATTTATGCTGACTTTCTCTTTTATGTTCTGGTTCCCAGAACATCACCTCTGGGTACTACTAATGATTGAAAATGTGTATCTATTTTGATAATGGAGAGAGCATGATTTTGGGGTCAGAAATTTTAGTTTTGAGCTTCGCATTTACCAAGTTTGAGTGCCATGGCCTTAACTTATTTTCTTGTCTTTGAATGACAGCAGCTTCACCTATAAAGTTATAATGATGTTGAGAGTATCTATGGAGTTATTGTAGATAATAAAAGGGGATGAAGTTCTGCACTCAGATGGGACTTAACGAATCTTCCTTGGTGTTACATCAACCAAATAATACATTGCTCTCTCAATGATTTTAACATGCAGATTTGAAAGCAATATATAATCAATTTGAACTATAACTTGAATTTTTAATACTTCCTTGAAAACAGTAAGTTATCATATTCCTTTTATAAAGTTAGAAATGATTTTAACTTATTGGAAAACTATATCTCAAAATTTCAGATTTTTATGTCTTCCATGCTCAACAGAGGGAAGAAGTTTCATATACCTAGTTGGTAATAGAGAAGAAAGTAGAAAAATGATATGTGGCCCCCTCAAAGATGAATAAAACATCTATTTCAGTATCATCAATTGTAACTCTTTATACTACTCTTGAGTGCTATCACACTTGTTGAGATGTTAACAAATGATATCTGGTATGAAGACGAAAGGAAATTATAGACAATGTGGCAATCTTTAAGATGAATAGGAAGATAACAGCTGTGAATTTCGAGAGAATGGTAGAGAAATAAATATTCTCATTCAAGTTCACCTCCAAAAGTACACACAAATATCTTATTTTCTTAAGAAGTTGAGCCTTTGACCGATGGCTTAGCATTTTTATTTTTTCAAATAAGTTGCTGTCAAAAAGCCACACAAATTGCTCTGTGATTCTTTTATAATGCAGAAAATGTAAAAAATAAAAAATGTTTCACCTTCTGTATTTTGGTTAATATTCCTCTTTGAAATGTTTTTTTTAAAAACATTTCACTTTTAAACCAACACCCTCTGTTTTTTTTTAACTCATTTTTTTTTTTTCTGGGCCCATAAAAAGCTATGACTCCTCCACTGAGTATGACATGCTTCCTTTTGAAAGCAAGTATGTTTAACTCTTCTTTGATATTTGGAGCTTTATTGACCAAATCAGCACCTAGACTATTCCAGCTTGGATTTCTCACTGCTGTTTTGAAACTGTTAATTTTGGTTTTTTTGCATCTGATGTTCTGTACCATTCTGCTAAACTTATTTCCTTAAATAATCAGTTTTCTCTTACCAACTAGCCTTTGTTTATATGTTCCTCTTCTCTCTGAAATGGTCTTTGCTTCCTGTTGATGTGTCTAACATCTATTCAGTTTTCACATTTCAGTAAAAGATTTTAGCTTGCAGAAGGTATTCTGTGACTTTCTACACCATTGGTTAGTTGCTCAGTCATGTCCAACTCTTTGCAACCCCATGCACTGTAGCCCACCAGGCTCCTCTGTCCATGGAATTCTTCTGGCAAGAATACTGGAGTGGGTAGCCATTCCCTTCTCCAGGGGAATCTTCCAGACCCAGGGATCGAACCTGAGTCTCCTGAATTGCAGGAAGATTCTTTACCATCTGAGCACCAGAGAAGCCCCACTGTTTATAGCTCGCCTGAAATATGCATTCCTGAAACTCTATGCACTTCCTCTATCATAACACTAATCAAAAATTGGTCATAAGTATGGATTTAAGCATCTGTCTCTCCCACAAATTCCATGGAAGCAGAGTCTGGCTCTGTGTTACTCACTGTTTCCAACCTGCCACGTGCACAGGAAGATGGTTCTTAATAATGACTGAACTAGACATAATTGAATTTTTAAGCTTTTTAAGAGCAGAGATTGCAATCTCTACATCCTCTATATACTCCATATAGCATTACACAAAATTGTGTAGTATATTAGAAGTCCTCAGCACTTAGTAAGTGCATTCTAAGAGTTTTAGAGCTAGACGGTGTTTTGTAAACAGTCTAATATAAAATCTTCAACTTAATGATAAGTTGCTAAGGCAAAGGACCAAAGGTCAAAGAGCTGATTTTTTTTTTAAATAACAACTACACTGAGACACAGATCGTCTAACTTCTGGATAAGAATTTTGGCAACATAGCATATCGACATATTGGTAGATCTAATTTCAGAGTTAAGCTGAATTGTGTAGCCCACAAAATGTCACCACATCTATCATAAACAAATCTCATTTACATGTTCTTATTTCCTTTTTTGTTTTTGTTCAGTGGCTAAGTCGTGTTTGACTCTGCGACCAAATGACTGTTGTTGTTCAGTCACTCAGTTGTGTCTGACTCTTTGCGACCCCATGGACTGCAGCACACCAGGTTTCCCTGTCCATCACCAACTCCTGGAGCTTGCTCAAACTCATGTCCATTAAGTTGACTATACCATCCAACCACCTCATCCTCTGTCATCCCCTTCTCCTCTCGCCTTCAATATTTCCCAGCATCAGGGTCTTTTCCAAGGAGTCACTTCTTCCCATCAGGTGGCCAGAGTATTGGAGTTTCAGCTTCAGCATCAGTCCTTCCAATGAATATTTAGGACTGATTTCCTTTTGGATTGACTAGTTGGATCTCCTTGCAGTCCAAGGGACTCTCAAGAGTCTTTTCCAACACCACAGTTCAAAAGCATCAATTCTTCAGTGCTCAGCTTTCTTTATGGTCCAACTCACATCCATACAAGACTGCTGGAAAAACAGCTGTCAGGAATAATGCATCATTTTGGATACAAAGCCATTGTATAAACTCTAATATAAGGTTGTTACATTTTAGAAGTTTGTGAAGATTTTCTGTTATGATATCAATGGCATATGCTAAAACACTTTCAAAGATCTAGTTTATTTCCTCTATGTATCCACATAAACACATGTGCGTGTGTGCACACATATATTCATGTACAAATATCCACATACAGTTCAACCATGTTTGCTTTAATTTAAAGAAAATAACTTGAAACAATAAGATTTGGGTTAATTTCTAATACATATAGTATAAATCAATTTTCTGTAATGCCAAGTTATTCCCTTGGCTTTCAGTTAAATATTGAGAATAATGAATTTATCCTTTGAGAGAAAATAAGTAGCTATTGAGTACTTTTATCTGTCATCTGAAAGTTATCTGAAAGAGTTAAAATTTCCTTGGGGGACTTACATACAAAATCGTTTAATTGGATCCATTAAAAAAGTAAAAAAATAGTGTTTGCCATATACACTTTAAGAATGAAACCACAAAACTTGACGTTTTCTATGTTAATTAAAATGTTGAATGTTTTTCCTAATTTAAAATACTGAACTCTATCATGGAAACATAATGTAATTTCACACATGCCTTTGTTATTTTATTCCAGACAAATGATACAAGCTAAATGTTAAGGAGAAAACAAGTCATCTGCTTTTCTTTTATGTCAAAAGTAGCCTATATCTTTTACTGTATTTTTTTCATATTTTCAAACCCACAGTTGTGGTCATAGTAAGAAGTTAACTTACCAGGATACCTCTTATTGGGCAGAAACTATATTGGAATGTGTTTGTAAACATAAATATTACCATAAGTCATATACCAACTTCAAGCCTGAAGAAGTTTTAGGTAGCAGGATATGTATTTTTCCATTCAAGAGCAGGGAAATAACTCATTTTCCAAGGTACTGTTCTTGAGTTAGCAAAAACAAAGCAAAATGTGACTTTGCATAGTTAATAACTTCATCAGCAATTACAATTTAGACATGATAAATGGCAACCCACTCCAGTGTTCTTGACTGGAGAATACCAGGGATGAGGGAGCCTGGTGGGCTGCTGTCTATGGGATCACATAGAGTCAGACACGACTGAAGTGACTTAGCAGCAGCAGTAGCAGCAGCAGCAGGATCGAAAAAGCTAGTAAGTTATTTTAATACTGGATAGCTCATAATGATTCAAACAGTCATTGGTGGGTATCTGAATTTGATATGTTATGTTGATCACACTTCAAAAAGTATATCTAAATGTAACATGACTTTCCAATTGTGTGTTTACATATATGTATTACGTCTGTTGTTTATTAAAGGAATAATTGGCCCTGTCCTTCCAAATCCTAAATATCTCCATCACAAATGCATTAAATTGGAGGAAGAGAGATTAGATCTGAAGCAGAATAAGAATGGCATATTTTTTTAAAATAACTGTGTAGTTTTTGATTCTTCACAGTCACTTAATGAACTTGTGATGGTAAAGTAGGTGTAATTAGAGCTGTCAATATTGAATTCTAAATGTTCACTGCACTCTGAATTTAATTTAAATTTCTCTATCCTTACCTTTCCTTTTCCATCACCACTGGGAGAAATTGAAGCACTTGACTGCTGCTGTGGCAAATTGGATCCTAATAAGTATGATGCTTTACTGCTTCTTGTTTTTGCTAAGATACAACTGCACTATTTCAGAAGAACTCACCTGGGCATTAATTCAACAAGAAATGTTGGTAGGAGCATTCTATTCTCCATATTTTGATATCTCAGTGAATGCCTTGCATATAAAGAGGTCTGGCAGCTGGTTTATCATTCACTGATGTGCTTGTCATTTCAGTCTCCAGGTTCAGCTGACTCATCTCTGGGGGCTTGGAAATTATATTCTTCTCGATGTTTTAAATTATTTGAGAGTGCCATTTTTCAACCTGAAAGTAAAGGATCAGGTAGCGGATTAATATGCTTAAATATAGAGGAGTTGATTTAAGAAGGTATCTTAAAAACTATCAGCAATATCACAGGTCATGTTTAAACTTATGATTATGTCTTGGAAAATCAACATCTATGCTGTGAACAGCTAGAAACAGATGGCAATCGTTTTCTGTCAAGTGAAAGATAATATGTTTCATGAGACAAAGTCTCGTGAAATATTTTATATAGAGGCTTTCAAGAGTGATATGAAATATATTGAGGAGTGCTGGTGAGAATTGGAGCATTTAGAACTCTCATAATCTGCAGGTAAGCATGCAAATTGGCACAACTTCTTTGGAAGAGTATGATAGTGGCTGTTAAATCTGTCTACAAATGCCACAGAAATACAGACAGATGTGGTCCTTATATATAGACATGTATAAGAATTTCATAACAGCACTATGCAATAAGCCAAACAGGAAATACTAACTTTTCATTAACACCAGAATGGGCAAATAAATTGTAGAATATGTCTAAAATGCAAAATGATTCATCAATGAGAATGAGCAAATAACTGCTACATGGATTGATATGAATTAATTTCACCAAGGCGATTCTAAATGCAATAGGCCAGGAGAAAGAAGAGTTCATGCTAGTCAATTGTATTATATTGAGTTCAGAAAGAGTAAAACCTCATCTAAGGTAATAGAAGCCATCTTCGTGTTTACCTCTGTGGAAAAATTTGACATGCTGATGGTGTTCTATTTCTAGGAGTGGGTAGTAGTTCATAAAGTATTTTTTTTTTGTAAAAATTCCCTGAGCTGCTTACTAATCATTTGCATACTTTAATGTAGGTATCCAGATTTCAATTTTAAAAATTGCTCTAAAAAGGTGGATATGAAGCACAATAAATAATGAGAAATCCCCATGAAAGAATAGGTCCTTAAATTTTTCTTTCTTTGTTCTCCACAGTCCTTTGTTTACATTTTTGTTTCAGCACATAATTCATTTTTATTACATTTCATTTTCATCTAACTATGTTAAGCAATTGTCAAGTAAAAGACTATGCATTTCTACTTTGTATATACAGGATCTATCACAATTTCTACCACATATTAGATTTATTAATGATGATAATTTTAAAAACAGGCATTTGTTGTATGCTTACCATGTGTCAGGCTTGTATTGTAATTTATATGTACTATTTATTTCTTTTACAATTATTACTTGATTTGGTTAACGTGCTCTCTGTTTTCCAGATGAGGAAACTGAAGTACAGTTGGTTTTGCAACAATTTGCCCAAAAATGTACAGTCTGCAAGGAGTGAATCCAAATCCCTGAGCTTAATTTCTAAACTACTGTGATATTAAGGGCAAAAAATTTCATGTAATAACACAGGTTTGGCATAAAGCAAGTGATCACCAAATGTGAGGTATGAATGCAACATACAATTTATAGAATCATACAGCACAGTAATTATTCTTCTTTGAAAGCCTAGTGGTTGGTTATAAGTTGATACATTTATTTACATACATACACTATGCTGTGCTGTGCTGTACTTAGTCGTGTCTGGGTCTTTGCTACCCCCATGGACTGTGGCCTGCCAGACTCCTCTGTCCATGGGGATTCTCCGGACAAAAATATTGGAGTGGGTTAACATGCCCTTCTCCAGGGGATCTTCCCAACCCAGGAACTGAACCTGGGTCTCCTGCATTGCAGGCAAATTCTTTAACAGCTGAGCTACGGGGGAAGCCCTACCCACACTATGGTAGGTGCTAAATATAAAATGGAATAAAATATCAGATTAAGTCCAAACTTTCAAAGGTTGAAATTTAGTAGGAAAGACAGGAGGTAACAAAATCGTCACATTTGTTACAAATGTTATTAAAGAAATCTATCAAATGCATAAACATAACAAAGAACGTGCCCGATTCACAGAAGAACTAAACGAAGGTGTGGGATATAACTGCAGAAGGTCAAAAGTGACTTCCTTGAGAGGAAAGTGAGAGGAAGGCAGGGCCAGATGGTGTAGTTATATGAGCAAAGAAACTGAAAGATTTGTGAGTGTAAGACGCAGGGGACCTGACCCGGATGATACGTCCTTATGAAAATGTTAGCAACGTTAATTTAATACAAAAGAATAAATTATTGAAGTCATAAAGATAGGATGAAATGAAAAATACAGACCAAGTGCAGACCTCTCATTCTAAATGACTTTATCCACTATGTTTTAATTTTACTTTTTTAATTGATGTGTAATTGATTTACTACATAGTGTCAATTTCAGGTGTACAGCATATAATATGTATGTATGTGTATATATATAATATTATAACATGCATGTATATATAGCAACATAGATATATATAATACATCTATATATGTAGATACATGTACATACATAATACATATGTGTATACATAATGCGTGTGTATATACATAATACATATATATGTATATATACATACTACATGTGTATGTATTATTATTCACATTCTCTTCCCTTACAGGTTTCAGTAGGTCCTTTGGTTATCTATTTTATATATAGTACCATGTATATGTTAATTCCAATCTCCTCGTTTATCCCTCCCCCCACCCCTTTTCCTTTTGGTAACCGTAATTTTATTTTCTATGTTTGTGAGTCTTTTCTGTCTTGGGAATAAGTTTATTGGTTTTTTTTTTTAGATTCCATGAATAAGTGATATTGCATGATGTTTATATTTTTCTGCCTGGCTTACTTCACTTAGTGTGTCTCTTCACTATTTGAATTCTATCACAAATATTTATTTTAATAAATGAAACAACAGTGGAATAAACAATGATGCAGTTTGTTTTTTTTTTTTCTATACATAAAGCTCATGATGATTCATCCTGGGTCTTAGTTTATTTTCTTACTGTCTTTTAGCACATTTTAGAAGCTCAAGTTTTAGATGACACTGTTATTACAGCTTCCTGGTCAAATGCTGGTAGATGGTGACAGCGTAGTGACAGGACTGGAGCTCCTGGCATTCTGAAAGCATCTCTCCCAAGCTGGATGGAACAATGACGTTGCCTTTAGAGCATTTTGACATTTATCACTTTTTGTCATATTTCAGAAATAAAATTCCTGGTGCTTGTGGATCGTGACATATCAACATCCAATCATCATTGCAGGACTCATCAACCACCTTAGTAAATCCAGGGTGACATTGTGTGGCTAAACACCCCTGCTGAGATATTGAGGTGACAAGCAAAGTTTCTATATGGTGTTTGACATTTTTAAACATTTTGTTAGTTCGTATAATATTTGAAAACTCTAAGATACAAAGTTTAAATTTATACTCATAAATTTGTCAAACGATGCAAACTTATTTCAAATTAACCTATGTTCCATCTGCTTTTTAGACTTAGAGCAAGAGGTAGTACTATGACAAGCAGTAACTGTGACAAAAACTAAGAAAAAAGTTTTGGAAATTAGAATTGGAATGAAATGTATAGTCTTGTAAAATAGTGAACATCGTTGTCCTAGAATTGATCTAGCAGAGACTGGGTGGAGCTAGTGGGAGGCAGATACCAACAGGGAAAATTGGAAAGAGAAAGTCTATTTTGGAAAAGAGGCTATGATTACTCTATAATTATACTTTAAAAACCACACTCAAGGTTTTCAAATAATGATAATTATTAATTAGTACTTAATATATTCTGTAACTATTTTAAGCAATTGAAAACATCTCTTTCAATCATTAAGACAAATAAGATGTAATTATTACTGCTTCTATCATACAAACAAAGAACCTGGAGTCTAAAGAGGTCTAATGGCTTAATGTGAGCTTAGAAGAAGAAATACTGAGCTCAAAGCCAAGTTTGTTTGCCTTCTTCTCTAGTGATTCAAAGAAAACAAAACATGAATTTTTCTTTTCCTTATAAATAGTTTCTGCATTACTGCTTTTGGTTTTTGTTTTTGCTCAACATTTAAAAAGAAGATCTGGAATATTTCTCTGTTGATGCCATGGTAGGACTACAGAAAAGTAATGACTTCATCAAGGTTCTGGGAGCCATTCTTTAAAATGTAATCATCAAGAAAGATAGTGTCTCTGAGTCTCTGTGGTGGTGTCTGAGGGTACTCTTTACAGAAATAAAAGTAGCTCCTTTCATAGAGCTGTGAGAAGTTTTTTTTTGTCCGTTTTATGTTTCCTTTGGATAAAGCCAATATGACAAATACAGATGGCCAACAACCCCCCGTGTTAACTCTTTGGCCATGTGTTTTAGTGGAGTTGAGTTCAATTTCGCTCCTAAACTGTAATAATCTTAAATAAAGTCTTTCTTTCCTGTTTAACTTTGTCTTGTTTGACTTTTGCTTTGACAACAATCAGCTGCATGGCTAAGAAGATTGACAGGGTGTCCCTAACTAATCAATATGTTTCATTAAACAAAATGCAAAGATAATAAAGCAGACATAAATGCTGCTCTATAGTACAAAATGTGAACAAAAGAGGCACTACAATATAGAAGGCTACAGATTAGCATATGAGACTGGAATTAGAAAATCTAATTAGATTAGATTAGATGAGAATTCTATTTATGCCACCAAATCCCCGTCAATAAATGACATAATACAGTGTTTCAGTTTGTAACTCTGAGTTACTCCACATCAGTGTTGGGCACATTCAGCAGAAGTTGGGCAAGAATGTTAATGACCAAAGTGAAAGTGAAAATCACTCAGTCGTATCTGACTCTTTGTGACCCCATGGACTGTCCCATGTAATTCTCTAGGCTGGAATGCTGGAGTGGGTAGCCTTTCCCTTCTCCAGGGGATCTTCCCAACCAGGGGATTCAACGCAGGTCTCCCACATTGCAGGCAGATTCTTTACCAGCTGAGCTATCAGGGAAGCCCTTAATGACCAAATCATACAGTTAACTCACTTGGTAAATTCTATGTGAATAATAGGAATGGTACTTATAAATAGCCACAGAATATATTTCAGCCATCAATGATATTTGATGAACATATGCTGTAGACTCCACCAAATGACCCTTCAGCAGCCTACAGTTTTAGATCCCATAATAATAGAAATCACCAAGGAAAGGCGAATACTTTACTTTTTCTAGACACATTCTCTTCATTCTAGATTGTATGCTTCTTAAAGTCTTTTTTCACTCCAAATTTTAATATTATTAAACTTAGATGAATATTCAGTTCAGTTCAGTTCAGTCGTTCAGTCGTGTCAGACTCTTTGCGACCCCATGAACTGCAGCATGTCAGGCCTCCCTGTCCATCACCAACTCCCAGAGTTTATGCAAACTCATGTCCATCAAGTTGGTGATGCCATCCAACCATCTCACCCTCTGTCATCCCCTTCTCCTCCTGCCCCCAATCACTCCCATCATCAGGGTCTTTTCCAATGAGTCAACTCTTCACATGAGCTGGCCAAAGTACTGGAATTTCAGCTTCAGCATCAGTCCTTCCAATGAACACCCAGGACTGATCTCCTTTAGAATGGACTGATTGGATCTCCTTGTAGTCCAAGGGACTCTCAAGAGTCTTCTCCAACACCACAGTTTAAAAGCATCTTCAGCACTCAGCTTTCTTCACAATCCAACTCTCATGTCCATACATGACCACTGGAAAAACCATAGCCTTGACTAGACTGACCTTTGTTGGCAAAGTAATGTCTCTGCTTTTTAATATGCTGTCTAGGTTGGTCATAACTTTCCTTCCAAGGAGTGTCTTTTAATTTCATGGCTGCAATCACCATCTGCAGTGATTTTGGAGAACCACAAAAATAAAGTCTGACACTGTTTCCCCATCTATTTGCCATGAAGTGATGGGACCAGATGCCACGATCCTCGTTTTCTGAATGTTGAGCTTTAAGCCAACTTTTTCACTCTCCTCTTTCGCTTTCATCAAGAGGCTATTTAGTTCCTCTTCACTTTCTGCCATAAGGGTGGTGTCATCTGCATATCTGAGGTTATTGATATTTCTCCTGGCAATATTGATTCCAGCTTGTGTTTCTTCCAGCCCAGCGCTTCTCATGATGATGAATATTATTAGCTTCCAATTAGAAATTATTTATATTAAATCTATTTGATCTTTAGCCTTTTTGTCGTTAACCTACAAAAAGTTGTATGTTAACAAAATAAATATAGCATGATGTATTCAATTTCTATTGCTCAACTGGGTAGTCTGTTCCAGGTATTACAAGATTGAAATCTATATGCTGACTGAATGAGGCTCTTCTCTGGACCTCTTAAGAAGAGTTTGCTTTAAAGTTTATGCAGGGTGTTGTTAGAATCCATTTCCTTGCAGTTGTAGGCCTGAGGTCCTTGTTTCCTGGCTGGCTGTCATCTAGAATCTGCTTTCACCCCTTTATCTCTGTCCGTCTTCCTTCTCACATGGCTCTTAGACTAACACTCTCATGCAAGCCATATAAAATGACATGATCCCAGAAGTGATAACTCATATTTACACATTTTGAAAATAATGTCTGTATGCTTTTCAAGGGCCATTTTGAAATTTCTGCCTACTACACATACTTAAGCATTTTATTTATTCTGAAAAAGATTTAGTATTTTATAAAAAGAAGTTCTATTTGAAAAATGGACACAGAACAATGATTAAATAATGCCTTACATGATTACAATGTGCTTATACATTATAAAATGACAACAATGGGTTTGATACTCTGAATAGTGATTTATGTAATTATTTCATTTATTTCTCACACAGAAAAAAACACTACAGTGAACAGCTATCAGTCTCTAGTTTACAGGTAAGAAAACCAAGGAAAAGAGATTTTAAGAACTTAAACCTAAAGTCACGCTGCTGCTGTTGCTGGTTAGTCTCCAGCTCTTGTCTGACTTGTTGCAACACCATGGACTGCAGCCTGCCAGGCTCCTCTGTCTGTGAGATTTCCCAGGCAGGAATACTGGAATGCATTGCCATTTCCTTGTTCTAAAGACACACAGTTAGGGATAGTTCAAGTTTCAAAAAAAAAAAAAAAAAGATTAAAAATATAAAACATCCGGAATCAACAGATCTGCTAAAAGTCCCTTGATAGTTTAAAATTGCTCCATGCTAGTTTCTGTGTCTGATTTACCAGCTTTAGCCAAAATCCGAGTCTGTGTTTGTTTAAAATTCTGTCTGGAAGGGTGGGAAGTGGAACTTTAAGTTTCTTTGAATTTTTCAAAAACATTGCCACAGTCAAACAATTCTATATACCATAGTGAGGCCAAACTTCCTATGTGCGCCAGAAATTATATACGGTGTCTTTTCCTCTGTGGACTCACTCTTAGTTGAAGTAACTTTCTTTGTGTTACATATCAATTCTTCTTCTACCTAGATACACCCAGTGATCTAACTAACACAAATAAGGTGATGTTTTAAAAAGCAGAGAGAATAAAATCGATGTTTAAATCTTTCATTTGTGGCTCATTTGCTGTAGGATGTGATAAATTATTGACTCTTCTGTGATGGTTTTCTCATTGGTAAAATAATGACAATGACCCACTTAAAATAATGGGAAAAGAAAAGAAAGAAACTAATGAATTGAAAACTACTTCAGAGACATCAGTGTTCAAATAATTAATAATGATAGTAATAATGATTTCCATCTGCCAGCTTGGTAACTATATTTCTCATTACTCTACCTGCTCATCTTTTAGGTCATACATTTTTAGATAATAAGTTTGTGCCATCTTTTGGTATCCAAGGCTGTATTTAATAACACAATTAAAGTGACTCTTATACTATCAATTCTATATCTTATTTAAAATTACTGTGTTCCCTTAGAATTTTTAAAGCATCTTACAGAGTGGAAAAACATGGGTTCATATGCTGAGAAGGTCTTTCAAAATATAACATAATATAACACATATAAGAATAAAAGCAATAACCTAGAGAAAATATAGATAATTACTTAATTAATTTGTTTACTTTAAGTGTGATTTAGACTGCTACTTTGTTTTCTATAGGTAAAACATTTAGAGTAATTATGGAATCTGTGGAGCAGAAGGGAAAGAAGATAAATCTAGATGATACTTGCTGATTGAAAAAAAAATGAATAAATGCAATCTTGCTCACTTGCAGTAATCTATTCCAATTTTCACTCTAACCTAGGAATCTCATTCACCTTGTGTCTGGTTGAAACCTATATTTGCAGAGAACCCAATGTTTTGTTTTACTCACATTTGTTAGTGGCCTTATGTGAAACAAAAAATTTATACACTCTAATTCCCATCTATTTATGTGAAATCTACCTTCTCTTTCACAGATGCAAAATTACCTGTT
Source organism: Bison bison bison (assembly GCF_000754665.1). Lineage (NCBI taxonomy): Eukaryota > Metazoa > Chordata > Mammalia > Artiodactyla > Bovidae > Bison > Bison bison. The sequence continues at coordinate 303,357 of NW_011494804.1, forward strand.
GAGATTTATTAAGACAACTTTTGAATGTCCCCATTTTAAACACTGAAGTTTCCCAGGTGGTGAGTTCAATCCTTGTATCAGGAAGACCCCTGGAAAAGGAAACGGCAACTTGTTCCAGTATTCTTGCCTGGGAAATCCCTTGGACAGAGGAGCTTGGAGGACTATAGTCTATGGGGTCACAAAAGAGTTGCACATGACTTAGTGACTAACCAACAACAGCAAGAGCTTTGGTGTTCTTTTGTTTTCCCTCATATTGCAAAACATTACCTTCCTGATCACTCTCTTCTAGACAAACCTCAGATTGTCAATATCTCTCTAAAAGTATAATCCCAATATAGAAGAAAAATAGCCAATTAGGGTGCACTGTTTTCCCAGAATCTAAAGAAAAGTCCCATGATTACACTTGTATATCTTTTTTATCTTTCCTTTCAGAGCTTCACACTATTTGGCACTACAAAAAAGAAGTCACTGAAATCATTAAAATTGTGTGGTTGGGAATGAGAGTTTTCTCACTGAAGCATTTATACCATGAAGATGCAAAGGTATCTTTATGTTTTTAAGCTGTTTCTTGAAGTTAAACATTTTGTTGTGGAATTCTCAGCACTTCCAAATTGAACTTAAAAACATATAACGCATGAACTGTATTTTACTGTTTATTATAATTTTTTCATTATTGGTCAGTTTACACAGAATAGTGAAGACAATTTAGTTACCTTGTTTTTTAAGCCTATTTTTTTTCTGATAATGTGTGTGTGATTTAGCCCAATAAAATTCCCTTTCAAAATATATAAATTCATAATAAAAAGCCTTATTTGGTTTTATTGCATCATATTTTATAATATTCAGATATTAATTTTAATGTTCAATTTATTTCCTAAAATTTAAATATATCCAGGTAATTTCAAAGTGTGAAACATTCTCTTATTAGACTTTGGTAAATATCATTGCCTTTCAATATATTTCTGAGTTTGTCCGAAACAGAACTGAACGTTCTGTCACGCATTGGGATTATGTGTTCTTTTCTGAATTTTTTACCTTCTAAAATTTTTTGATTGTTTTTCTGAGCCAAGTTTTTTTTTTTCTCAAATTTGTTGTTACGTGACTTTGTTTTACTCTTAAATATTATTCAGTGCTTCATAGAACAAATAAATCCTTAGGGAGCTGTCTGTGAATAGAAGGCTTGCTAAAGATCTGAAGAAATATTTGATATCTTACCATTTACCTGAGTAGCAAAACTGACTTGAAATTGCTTTAGAGCTATGAAACAATCATCTAAGACAAATAGGTTTTATGAAATTAAAAGCTTACATTTGGAAAAAATGTTAATTTTAAAACATTAGATTCTGTGTATCATGACAGTTTTGGCAGAAGGATATTAAAACAAATAAGTTACTCATATCAAAAATATCAAAATTAAGTAAAATAATGTATGACTTGGTTCTTTATACTGCTATTTGTAAGAATAAAATATGAAATTGAAAATTTCTTTAAAAATTCAAAATATGAAATTAAATGGACAAATTATGGAGAATTTTTGAAAATATGGACTCTCAGATTTTTTAAAAAACAGTGCAAAATAGTAACAATTAACTCAAATTGATCATTTTCTTAATAATTGAGATGTTCCAAAGCACATAAAATGAATCATTAGCTCAAATATTTTAATCAACATACAGACAATGCAATAATGATACTGTTGATAATAATAACAGTAACTGTGGGCATTTATAAAGTGATGGCTAAATGAAAGACAATTTTTGAAGATATCTAATATCTCAGATAATAAATAAACATATTTTGTATAGGTTTTTATTTATTCTCACTTAACTATATGATGGTTACCATTAGCATTTCCATTTATCAGATGAGGAAACTGAGATGTAGAGAGATTAGTAAGTTGTCTAGGCATAACTAGGTAATATTAGAAAATATATTTCAGTTAAATTTGCAACGTAAAAGAAATAGAAATTTTATCGAAAAAAAGTCTTTTTCTAGAAAGAATGGAAGTCAAAATACAATGAAATTTTTCTATCAAAATTATTTAGATAAGTAATAGAACAAAAACCACTACACCATTAAGGTATGAGTTGAATCAAATCCCTTACAATTACACACCCAGTTCAGTTCAATTGCTCAGTCGTGTCCAACTCTTTGTAACCCCATGAACTGCAGCACACCAGGTCTCCCTGTCCATCACCAACTCCTGGAGTCCACCGAAATTCATGTCCATGGAGTCGGTGATGCCATCCAACCATCTTATCCACTGTCATCCCTTTCTCCTGCCTTCAATCTTTCCCAGCATCAGGGTCTTTTCAAATGAGTCAGCTCTTCTCATCAGGTGGCCAAAGTATTGGAGTTTCAGATTCAACATCAGCCCTTCCAATGAACACTCAGGACTGATCTCCTTTAGGATGGACTGGTTGGATCTCCTTGCAGTCCAAGTGAATCTCAAGAGTCTTCTCTAACACCACAGTTCAAAAGCATCAATTCTTCTGCACTCAGATTCTTTATAGTCCAACTCTCACATCCATACATGACCACTGGAAAAACCATAGTCTTGACTAGATGGACTTTTGTTGGCAAAGTAATATCTCTGCTTCTTAATAGGCTGTCTAGGTTGGTCATAACTTTCCTTCCAAGGAGTAAACGTCATTTAATTTCATAGCTACAATCACCATATGCAGTGATTTTGGAGCCCAGAAAAATAAAGTCAGCCACTGTTTCCACATCTATTTGCCATGAAGTGATGGGACCGGATGCTATGATCTTAGTTTTCTGAATATTGAGCTTTAAGCCAATATTTTCATTCTCCTCTTTCACTTTCATCAAGAGACTCTTTAGTTCTTCTTCACTTTCTGCCATAAGGGTGGTTTCATCTGCATATCTGAGGTTATTGATATTCCTCCAGGCAATTTTGACTCCAGCTCATGCTTCACCCAGTCCAGCATTTCAAATTGTATACTCTGTATAGAAGTTAAACAAGGAAGGAGGAAATATACAGCCTTGGCATACTCCTTTTCCTATTTGGAACCAGTCTGTTGTTCCATATTCAGTTCTAACTGTTGCCTCCTGACCGGCATAGAGGTTTCTCAAGAGGCAAGTCAGGTGGTCTGGTATTCCCATCTCTTTCAGAATTTTCCACAGTTTATTGTGATCCACACAGTCTAAGACTTTGGCATAGTCAATAAAGCAGAAATGGATGTTTTTCTGGAACTCTCTTCCTTTTTCCATGATCCAGCGGATGTTGGTAATTTGATCTCTGGTTCCTCTGTCTTTTCTAAAGCCAGCTTGAACGTTCACGGTTCACATATTGCTGAAGCCTGGCTTGGAGAATTTTGAACATTACTTTACCAGCGTGTACCAGTGCTATTGTGCAGTAGTTTGAGCATTCTTTGGCATTGCCTTTCTTTAGGATTGAAATGAAAACTGACCTTTTCCAGTCCTGTGGCCACTGCTGAGTTTTTCAAATTTGCTGGGAAATTGAGTTCAGCACTTTCACAGCATCGTGTTTCAGGATTTGAAATAGCTCAACTGGAATTCCATCACCTCCACTAGTTTTGTTTGTAGTGGAAGTGACAAATAGATTCAAGGGAATAGATCTGATAAACAGAGTGCTTGAAGAACTATGGATGGAGGTTCATGACAATGTATAGGAGGCAGTGATCAAGAACATCCCCAAGAAAAAGAAATACAAAAAGGCAAAATGGTTGTCTGAGGAGGCCTTACAAATAGCTGTGAAAAGAAGAGAAGTGAAAGGCAAAAGAGAAAAGGAAAGAAATACCCATTTGAATGCAGAGTTCCAAAGAATAGCAAGGAGAGATAAGAAAGCCTTCCTCAGTGATCTATGCAAAGAAATAGAGGAAAACAAAAGAATGGGAAAGACTAGAGATCTCTTCAAGAAAATTAGAGATACCTAGGAAACATTTCATGCAAAGAAAGGCACAATAAAGGACAGAAATATTATGGACCTAACAGAAACAGAAGATACTAAGAAGAGGTGGCAAGAATACACAGAACTATGCAAAAAAGATCTTCATGACCCAGATAATCACAATGGTGCGATCACTCACCTAGAGCCAGACATCCTGGAATGTGAAGTCAAGTGGGGCCTTAAGAAGTATCACCATGAACAAAACTAGTGGAGGTGATGGAATTCCAGTTGAGGTATTTAAAATCCTAAGAGATGATGCTGTTAAAGTGCTGCAGTCATATGCCAGCAAATTTGAAAAACTCAACAATGGCCACAGGACAGGAAAAGATCAACTTTCATTCCAATCCTAAAAAAAGGTAATGCCAAAGAATGCTCAAACTACCGCACAATTTCACCCATCCCACACACTAGCAAAGTAATGCTCAAAATTCTCCGAGCCAGGCTTCAACAGTATGTGAACCATGAACTTCCAGATGTTCAAGCTGGATTTAGAAAAGCCAGAGATCAAAGTGCGAAACATCCCTTGAAACATCAAAAAAACAAAAGAGTTCCAGAAAAAAAACCTCAAGTTCTGCTTTATTTACTATGCCAAGGCCTTTGACTGTGTGGATCATAACAAACTGGAAAGTTCTTAAAGAGATGAGAATACCAGACTACCTTACCTGTCTCCTGAAAATTCTCTATGCAGGTCAAGAAGCAACAGTTAGAACTGGACATGGAACAATAAACTGGTTCCAAATCAGGAAAGAAGTATGTCAAGGCTGTATATTGTCACCCTGCTTATTTAACTTATATACAGAGTACATCATGAGAAACGCCAGGCTGGATGAAGCACAACCTGAAATCAAGATTGCCAGGAGAAATATCAGTAACCTCAGATATGCAGATGACACCACTCTTATGGCAGAAAGTGAAGAGGAACTAAAAAGCCTCTTGATGAAAGTGAAAGAGGAAAGTGAAAAAGTTGGCTTAAGCTCAACATTCAGAAAACAAAGATCACAGCATCCAGTCCTATCATTTCATGGCAAATAGATGGGGAACCAGTGGAAACAGTGACAGACTTTATTTTTGTGGTTCTCCAAAATCACTGCAAATGGTGACTGCAGCCATGAAATTAAAAGACACTTGATCCTTGGGAGGAAAGTTATGACCAACCTAGACAGCATATTGAAAAGCAGAGACATTACTTTGTCAACAGAAGTTCATCTAGTCAAGGCTATTGTTTTTCCAGTAGTCATGTATGGATGTGAGAGCTGGACTATAAAGAAAGCTGAGCACTGAAGAATTGATGCTTTTGAACTGTGGTGTTGGAGAAGGCTCTTGAGAGTTCTTTGGACTGCAAGGAGATCCAACCAGTCAATCCTAAAGAAAATCTGTCCTGAATATTCATTGGAAGGACTGATGCTGAAGGTGAAACTCTAATACTTGGCCACCTGATGTCAAGCACTAACTCATTGGCAAATATCCTAATGCTGAGAAAGATTCAAGGTTAGGGGGGAAGGGGATGACAGAGGATGAGATGGTTGAATGGCATCACCAACTTGATGGGCATGAGTTTGAGTAAACTCTGGGATTTGGTGATGAACCAGGAGACTTGGTTTGCTGCTGTCCATGGGTCACAAAGAGTCACACATGACTGAGTGACTGAATGGAACTGAACTGAGAGCAAAAACTAAAACTTTCCTTAGTCCTTTACACAAAATGCATAACTAAAACCACTGTGTTTTTAAAATAATTACTTAGCAGAGTTTCTGTCAATGATTATTAAAAACAAACATTACAGACTTATATACCCACTATTTCATGCCACTTATAGGTATTCAGAGAAACATTCATAACTTTAAATTAAAAGTTAACTAAAATATTGCAAATTTCTAGCTCTAAAGGATAAACAATTGTAATTTGAGCCAAAATAAAATAAGAATAATAAGTTAATAAAAATAGAATTTAATTAGGAAAAATTTACTAGAACAATTTTTTTAAAAAACGTCTTTTATAGTAATTAACATATTTAACACAAGTCAAGACAATAAGAATTAAAATTAATATATAAATAAAGATATACAGGAAAATTAGAGATTAGAAATATTTTTGTATAATGTCATTCTAACAAGGTATGGGCAGCCTATCCTTTCTCTAGTGGATCTTTTGAACCCGGGAATCAAATCAGGGTCTCCTGCATTGCAAGTAGATTCTTTACCAGCTCAGCTACCAGGGAAACCCCTCGAATTAAAAGCCAAATGAAATAATATTTCAAGACAAATACACTTTTGTCAAAACTATTCCAATTCCTGAGAAATATATTTAAAAACACACACACCTCAACTAATGCCACAGGCCCAGGAACTTCCTCAAAGTAATTCAGCAACACTATTAACCAGAATAGAAAATTTAATGCTATTGAATTGCTTCAGAGCACATAAAAATGAAGAGTCTCATGAATGATTTTAAGAAACCAGGTGAAATTTTGGGAAGAAAGGATAATGAAGTACATGCAGTTTTAAAAATCAATTTTAAAAATCAAATAGACTAATGTTAAAATGTAACTATAAATGCAATCATTGAAAGTAAAGCATGAGTAAACAACATATCAATAGAAACACATTCAAGAATACCGTAGTATAGCCATGTATATTTCACATTTGTATGCGTGCTTTTGTGCTTCGCTTAGTTGCTCAGTCATGTCTCACTCTTGGCGACTCCATGGACTGTAGCCTGCCAGTTTCCTCTGTCCATGGGAACTCTCCAGGCAAGAATACTGGAGTGGGTTGCCATGCCCTCCTCATGGATGCTTTTAATATTAATTAGCAAAGTTATTCATATTAGTAAGCTTAAGGAGTAGCAAAGGAAAGCAAGACAGAAAGTACAAAGTGGCTTAAAACTCAAAATTCAAAAAACTAAGATCATGGCATCCAGTTCCACTACTTCAAGGCAAATAGATGGGGAAACAATGGAAGCAGTGACAGACTTTATTTTGGGGGGCTCCAAAATCACTGCAGATGGTGACTGCAGCCATGAAATTAAGATGCTTACTCCTTGGAAGGAAAGTTATGCCCAACCTAGACAGCATATTAAAAGCAAAGACCTTACTTTGCTGACAAAGGTCCATCTAGTCAAAGCTACGGTTTTTCCAGTAATCATGTATGGATGTGAGAGTTGGATGGTGAAGAAAGCTGAGTGCCGAAGAATTGATGCTAACTGTGGTGTTGGAGAAGACCCTTGGACTGCGAGGAGATTCAACCAGTCAATCCTAAAGGAAATCAGACCTGAATATTCATTGGAAGGACTGATGCTGAAAGTGAAACTCCAGTACTTTGGCCACCTGTTGCAAAGAACTGACTCACTGAAAAGATCCTGATGCTGGGAAAGATTGAAGGCAGGAAGAGAAAGAGACAACAGAGGATGAGATGGTTTGATCACCATACCAACTTAAAGGACATGAATTTGAGCAAGTTCTGGGAGTTGGTGATAGACAGGGAAGACTGGCAAGCTGTAGTCCATAGGGTCTCAAAGAGTTGGACATGACTGAGCGACTGACCTGAACTGAAAGTACAAGGATTCCCATTAGGCTGTCTGCTGACTTTCCAGCAGAAGCTCTGCAAGCCAGAACTGGTGGCATAATACATTTGAAGTAATGAAAAGGAAAAACCTATGATTAAAAGTACTCTACTTGGCAAAGCTTTCATTCAGATTTGATGGTGAGATCCAAAGATTTATAGACAGGCAAAAGCTAAAAGAATTCAGTACCACTAAACTAGCTTTAAAAGAAATGTTAAAGGGAATTCTCTAGGCAAAAAAAAAAAAGAAAGAAAGAAAGAAAATGCAGTCAGAAATGTGAATATTACAAAAATAATATCACTGGTAAAGGAAAACATGTAGTAAAATTATAAATCAACAATGAAGGCTAATAGGAAGGTTAAAAGACCAAAGTAGTAAAATCATCTATACCAACAAAAAATAGTTCAGGGTTTACAAAAGATATAAAATATTTTGTCTAAAACAGAAAATGTGGGAAGGGATATTTAATATAAATATTATTTTTGGTGTAAAGATCAATCTTCAGTCTCAAACGTCTAACATTATTTCTGTGCCCAATTGTAGAAAGGACAATTCAAGTGAGACCTTATATATGACTAGATGAGGATGCATTGGGGCTTACCAGGTTGTGCTAATGATTAAAAACCTGCCTGTTCCTGACCCAGGTTCAATCCCTGGGTCAGGAAGATCCCCTGGAGAAGGACATGGCAACACTCTTCTGTATTACTTGAAAAATCCCATGCCAAAGGAGCCTGGCAGGCTACAGTCTATAGGGTTGCAAAGAGTTGAATATGACTGAATCTGATTAAATGTCAAGCTGTCATAATTTCTGTTTATTACTGGTGTTAGTAGTTCAAGGAAATTTTGAGAATCTGGACCTCAATAAATCACTGTTGCTTTGTTTCAATGGAATGAATATAAAATGTTAGCTTCTCAGACGAGTCTGACTCTTTGCAGCCCCATGGACTGTAGCCCACAAGGCTCCTCTGTCCATGGAATTCTCCAGGCAAGAACACTGGAGTGGATTGTCATTCCCTTCTCCAATCAATGGAATGCTACGACCTGAATACAAAAATTACCAAGCGGCTTAGTAATATGAGGGATGGATATTTTTAAAGAGTTTTGATCAACAAATCAGTGTCAGCTTAAAGCCTCAGGTGGCAATCCGTAATTGGGTTGTGAAGGTTCTGATAGAGATAGTATACTCCTTCTATGGCTCCTCCCTTGTAGGACTGTACTTCTCTCCATGATGTTGGGCTTAGTCACTTGAGTTGCTTTGGGATCATGGTGATTGAAATGTATCTCCACACTATATATGTTAGGTTCAACCTCATGACTTTTATTGAATGCAAGTCAGAGAAGTTAGCAAAATACAGGTACTTTGTGTGAAGCATACTTTGTGCAATTGGACTTTACTTTTTATGTTTCTGACATTACTCTGAGATTGAAGAGCCATGGACAATGTGGGACCAACTTGACCAAACATAGAGCTTGGAGTCAAGCTCAAAAAAAAACCAAGCTAAATCAACAGAATTCTAGATGAACCATAGATATATGAGCAGGGAAAATGACACTTGAGGGTGTTTTCTCAGCACTGGCTAAACAACACTGTAAGTAACAATCAGTAATTTACGCAAAGCTAAATAGAATAAAAGAAAATAAAACAAAATATCAGAGTGGTTAATTCATCATAGTAAAAACTCAACTATTAAACTTAATTTGAAATTTAAGTATACACATGTGTATGCTGGGCTGCAATATAAAGTGTAGTTCTTACTGTGTTTCATGATTTTTAAGAGATTAAAAATTGCTGACTCAAATGGCATTCCAGAACTGTGCCATAATACTCAGTTATTAATCCTGTGTATTCAGTATTTTAGTGACTCAGGTAAGACAACGTACTCATCAAATTGGTAAAGCACTGAAACCTGCATGGAAGGAGTAATAAATAGTTTAGATAAAAAGATATAAGATTCCAAAAAATCTTCTATGTTTCTCAAGTAAAAAGGATTTAGTTAATAGTAAACTGAGTGTAGGTTAATAATGCACTACAGTCAAGAAACAGTCAATTATATCACACAGTGAGTCACAAACAATGTAAATCAGAGATGAAGGGCAGGATAGATTAATTTTACTCTGAGAGTAAACTATACTTGGCATACTATATTCAAGGATGTATTACATTTAAGACACTAAAGAGTCTGTACTGCTTTGAGAATCCCTGGATAATACTAAAAGAGTTTGGTTAAATGTGTCATTAGCAAAGTGGCTTTAAAGGAGATCATATTAGAGATGTCATAAATTACCAGAGAAGTTTTGCTGAAAGTAGAAGAAAATTACTGGGTAAGTGTACAAAAGATGGTTTTCACATGGAAGGTGAATGAAACTTCTTTTGTATGGCAATAGGGTAGCGTGATAAAGCTTGCTTAGCACAAAGTTTAATTATGTGGAATGATAAGAGATAAGTTTAATGGGGTGTTAAATCAAAAAAGAAACATACTAGTGGAGAGTCATCAGCATTTATTCAATTTGATGGAGAAGCCTTTTTGGGGGGTGATGTGGTTTCAAAAGCTATTTTAATTATAGATCTAAGAGGAATACCAAACTGTAGGAAAAGTGGAATAGAGAAAGCACAGGAAGTTAAGTGTGGGGAAAACAGCATGTTGACTTGAAGAAAAAGAACTGTAAATTAATTAGAAGATGAAGGAGTGGAGGCTTTGGGAAATAAAGATAAACAGACCTCACAGAAGGTGAGTTAACAGAACAAAAGTCTTGAATTATAAGAAATGATAAGATCCTCTATGGAGAGGCAGCAAGGATATCCGTATTGAATAATGGATGAGCTCAAGCAAAGCTGGGAGCATGGCATCTGATAAAAAGTTTGCAACTGTTTAGAACTTCAAAAGCCTTTCAAAAATTCAGAGTATTGTTTATTTTATTTTTCAAATACTAACTGTGAAGATACACAGTCTTCATTGCAAATTCAATATTTAGAAATGTCCTAAGGGTGAACATTGATGATGTTTGCAATTTTGGGACCTTTGCCAGCAACATCCCATGACTTCTTAATAAAGAGATCATAAATTTAAAATGGCATAAGATCAATTTTGCTAGTTACTTATTTATCTGTTTTGTTTATCTTGCACAGAGAGTATTTGTTTTGCTGAAAGCTTTTGAGGCACACACTATAAGATGTATCTATTGTAACAATTTCTCACAATGTTTTCATTTATATTCCTGGGTTTACAGAGAATCTTGGAGCTAGAGTGAGCCTTGAAGGTCAGTTAATGTAACTGTTCACCTAAATCCGAACACCATCTATACTATTCATATGCGTTCATTGTTCATCCATCCTCTGCTTGAATTGTGTCATCAATTCAACTGAAATTAGTACCCACTGTCACATATTTATATCAATGAGATTTATCCCTTCATTTATAAACATTATTTCAAACAACTCACTTTCTATAAACCATTCTGCCAATTCATTAAAAATGTAGATCAGGGATGAAAAGCAAAATCAATATACGCTACTAATATCTGAGACTTACAATCTGGAATTTCTTATTTGCAGTCTGGATATATTAATGTTTTACTTCTAAAGAGAATTTCTCAATTCTGTCACCTGATAATAAGACTTACTCTCCCTGAACTGAGGTTCTCAATCTTTGTAATCTTTTTGAACCATTGTAAAATCCCATAATTTGAAAGATGTTGAAAGCTCTGGGCTTTTATCCCAGAAAAAAATGGCCATAAGATTAAGGTTTACATTACTCTCTATAGGATGGCAAATTAACTGGATGCATTTGTGAATGTGGAGTTAAGAATTCCTACTTTGGATATACATGGAGCTGAATTTTTCCCGCTGGATCAGTTTAGAGAGAAAGATTGATCTCCCTGTTTAACTAGACCATTTCTAATTTTTCTCTTTATGCCACCATTTGGTTCCTATGTACTTACATTTTCAAGATAGTGGTGATCTTTATCAAATGAACTTTTGTGAGAGTATAATATTGTTACCCATTCTAGATTACTTTACCATTAAATTATTCATGCGAGAGTATGTTTCTCTTGTTACTAATGTGGAGGTTTGAGAATTCAAAGTGGGGCAGAAATGAATTATTATCCAGACATAAGTATGTAAATCTACTTTAAATGACACTTTATAAAACCAAAGGCCAAGGATAGGATTATCTCTCTGGATTACAGGATGTATGGAAAGATAACAGTTATTTTGAGGAGTATGATGAGATCAAGAAAGATGCCCATGAAAAGAGGAACTTGAAGCCACAACTAACAGAAACCTTAGAACAGGACTGTGGCATTGGATTACATATAGATAAAAATTTATAAATGAGATTAATTAACCTATTATAACTGTCCCATTTTCTAAAATTATTCAGCTTGTTGTTGCTCGGTCTCAGTCATGTCTGACTGTGAGACTGCAGCACACCAGGCTTCCCTGGCCTTCGTTGTCTCCCAGAGTTTTCTCAAACTCATGGCTATTAAGTCAGTGATGCCATCCAAACAGCTCATCCTCTATTGTCCCCTTCTGCTTCTGCCCTCAGTATTTCCCAGCATCAGGGTCTTTTCCAATGAATCGGCTCTTCATATCAGGTGGCCAGAGTATTGGAAATTCAGCTTCAACATCCATCCTTTCAGTGAATATTCAGGGCTGATTTCCTTTAGTATTGACTGGCTTGATCTCCGTGCTGTCCAATTCAAAATTCAGTGACCTTATTGAAATGTTAAACTATCTATCATGAAAATGTGTCTGTAAGAATAAGGGAATAATTCTAAAAAATAGGTTATTCTTTAGACTCAACCAAGAAATAAAGTGAGAACCATTCATCAGAAAAAATTTCATTCTTAAAGTCTTCAAAGGTAATAAAAAAATATTCCAAATTATACTCAAAAGAAAAACAAATAAATGGAAATTTCTGTCTATATATCATTTATCTATATCATAGTATAATCAATCCTTCTACTCATGAATTTTCTGGAAATTTCTTGTATACAGCAAGCTTTATCTAACATACACATATGAAATTATAGCTAATGCCATTAGGCATTAGATAAATAGAAATCAATACAAGATGAGATACCACCATAGAAACATAACTGAAATAAAAAGACTGACTATAACAACTGCTGGAAAGACTGAAGAAATTGGGAACTTTATACACAGCTAACAGTATCTTAAAATAGTGCAGTGTTTTTGGAAAGCTGTTTGATAGTTTCTCAAAATGTTAAATAAACAGTTATTGTATGATTTAGCAATTCTATTCCTAGGTATATACTCAAGAGAAATAAAAAACAAAAGTCCACAAAAAGCATGCACACCAATGTTCATAGCAATATTATTCATAGTAGCTAAAAATGCAAATAACACTAATGTTCACCAATAGATGAATGGATAAATATAATGTAGTATATCTGTACAATGGAATATTGTTCATCATACAAAAGAGTGAAATATTGATACATGTTTCAATATAGTTGAACTTTGAAAACATTATACACGGTAAAATAATACAATCACAAAAGATCACCTATTATATGATTTCTTGTTAAGGAAATATCCAAAATAAGCACATTTAGAGTCAGTAAGTACCCAGTTGTCTGCAGGGCCTAGTGGGAAAGGCAGATGGTAGATCACCCACTAATGGACATAAGGTTTCTTTTGGGAATGATGAAAATGTTCTAAAGCTAGATAATAGTGATGGTTGCACAACTCTATGAATCTGCTAAAAATCATTTAATTATATATTTTAAAGGAAGAACTGTATGGCATGTAATTTATATCTCAATAAGGTTGCTATAAAAAATTAATGCCAGCAATATCAAAGGAAAGCTGAAATCCTGCAATCCGCTAACATCAGACATCTCATGACCACTGACTTCATCAACAAACATTACTGTGACTATGAATGCCATGTGCTCCTTATCAAATAAAACATTTAACATTTAGATTCCAATCTCTAATAAATACAATAAAGTGAAAACATATTTGTAATGACAGAAAGATGAAAAACCTGAGTGGTGAATATTTCTAAATATACTTTTACTGTTCTTCAGAGTTTAGCCTTGATAGCTGTTTAATATATTTTCTTTGAAGTGCAAAGTTAATCCATGTAAACCTCAAAGAGTTCAGCATAAGACTGGCTTGTACTTCTTAACAAGTTTTTAAATGTGTAGACCTCTAGGGACGTGTATGTATGCATGCTAATTTAATTGTGCATGTTAGCTATGTACTCTACAGGATAGTTAAAATTTATAAAATGTGTGCTCAGAATGGCATTTGCAAGTGGTTAGAACTTTAATAAAAATATGTATATTTCAATTCAGGCATCTTGTCTTCAACAGGACATCACTTGTATTATAATTGTTGTTCTTCTGTTCTTATTTTTTTGATGATAAGAGTTTTTAAATAGTAGTGCTTCTAATTTCTTTTTTACTTCAATCTGTTTATCCATCTGTGTTTAACTGGCCTTCTCTTTAGAGTATGTAGGGATACATGGCAGAGAGAAGATGGACAACAAAAGCACTTCTGTATATTAGTTTACCTACCAGGATGCCTTAAAGATTCTGAAGGAGTGGCTGAATGAGGTCACAGACCAGGAAAGCAAGGTGGGTTTTGCATCTCTTTCTAAAAAATATACTTTGGACATGTTTCCTTCAAGATTATAACAGAACCACCAGTTAAGAGGAGCTGATAGAAGACAGGTTCTCATTAGCATTTACAGTCTTTTTAAGTGTTAATTATGTGTGTGTGTGTATATATATATATATGTGTGTGTGTGTGTGTGTGTGCTTTGTATTCTATTTTATAACATCTATTTGAGACAGTATGCAGTTTTAGAAGAATATTAGAGATATAGTCACTGTATTTTCCCTATTTGGTCAACTGATGAAGGCAATATTTGAAATTAGACAAGTCTTCTCTTTGACAGATCATGGGCCCACTTTCTGAAAGAAGCATCCTAAAACCATAAGTCATGGAAATATCTTTTATAGTTTTTATATTCAAAATGGGCTTCTCAGGCAGCTCAGTGGTAAAGAATTTGCCTGCCGATGCAGGGGACACGGATTTTATTCCTGACCCAGGGTGATCTCCTGAAGAAGGAAATGGCAACCCATTCCAGTATTCTTGCTGGGAAAATACCATGGAGAGAGGAGCCTACAATCCATGGGCGTCCAAGAGTCAGACACGACTGAGTGTCCAAGAGTCAGACACGACTGAGTGTACACAGCACATATTTAGAAAGCAGGACTTTTCTTTTCAAGATGTGTTAACTGAAGGCTAAGTCCCATACCCACTTGCCAAAATACACAATGATTTTCCACTCACAGTTCCTTGAACCATAAAAAATTCATTTAAAATAAGATAAAATATAAAGCAGGGTTACATGTATATATATAGATATATATATAGCAGTCATCCCCAAATGTTTTTATTTTAATTTTAGCTTTTGGCTTTATGGACATTACATGTCTTGTTTAAAAGTGATGCTATTTTCTTTCATCCTAAAGCTGTACACACACGCGTACGTGTGCACAGATACATAATTATACACACCTGTACATGCACAAGTGCATGAAAACATAGCTAGATGCACTGCACACGTGTGCACAGACCCCACCCTTGCACTCTTGTCTTGGGCTTTTAATTAAAACTACCTCAAAATCGAGAGAACACCTTAGTCTTTCAGGAACCTGGCCTTTGAGTAGATGTTCTGAGGCTCCTACACTCTCTCTCACTAGTCTCAGTTTCTGCAAATTGAAGCTTTTTCTAGCTTCAACAGTAATGAAATAGATTTTTCTCTTAGCATAGATTTGGGTCATTACCAGTTCTCTGTGTCTAACCAAATCCTATCCTTTCAGGATCAGATCAAGAAAGAAAGAGTTAGTCAGTCAGCTGTGTCTGACTCTTTGCCACCTCATGGGCTATAGCCTGCCAAGCTCCTCTGGCCATGGAATTCTCCAGGCAAGAATACTGACATGGATTGTCATTCCCTTCTCCAGGGGATCTTCCTGACCCAGGAATCAAACCCAGATCTCCTGCATTGCAGACGGATTCTTTACCATCTGAGCCAGCCGGGAAGCCCATGAGTTCAGCTCAAGTGTGACTTTTAAGAATTTGCTCTCATGCCCACACCCAAGATGTTGAGAATGAGTCACACAATATCACACAATCGTAGCTTACTATCACAAAACTTTCTTTTTTAGGTTTCCTTTAAAAGACAATTACTGTATCTGCCAGTTTGTTCATTGTTCAGCCACAAATCTACCTACACTGTAGGGACTTTATATTGGACAAAGAGAACCCATGATTTCAAAAGAGTCTCTCTCCTGATTTGATGATTTTCAATTTAATGCAGCTTGAAAAAATTACTAAACAGAACAGAGTTGGACACGACTGAGCTGACTATAAATTTGAAGGTAAAACATGACTTTTAACATTGTATTTAGGGAGAGAGATTCACAACTTGAAATTTTTTGGAAAATCGAATTGTTAAACAAGTTCAAAAAAATTTCGTGGAAAGGGTTATGGTGCTATTTCAATCAATGTGTGCTCTTTTACTTTAAAAACAAGTAATGAACAGAAAACAATCACCACAACATTTATCTCAAGAAACTTACATATTTAGCTTTAGATGTTAGGTGTGCTTTTTGGTTAAGTACCAACATCACCATTAAGTGAAAGTGAAAGTGAAAATCACTCAGCCTTTGTGATATCATAGATTATAGACTCCATGGAATTCTCCAGGACAGAACACTGGAGTGGGCAGCCTTTCCCTTCTCCAGGTGATCTACCCAACCTAGGGATCGAACCCAGGTCTCCCGGATTGCTGGTGGATTCTTTAATGTCTTAGCCACAAGGGAAACCCAACATACAGGAGTGGGTAGCCTATTCCTTCTCCAGTGGATCTTCCTGACCCAGGGATTGAACCAGGGTCTCCTGGATTGCAGGCCTATTCTTTACCAGCTGAGTTACTGCTGCTGCTGCTGCTGCTAAGTCTCTTCAGTCGTGTCCAACTCTGTGCGACCCTATAGACCGCAGCCCACCAGGCTCCCCTGTCCCTGGGATTCTCCAGGCAAGAACACTGGAGTGGGTTGCCATTTCCTTCTCCAATGCGTGAAAGTGAAAAGTGAAAGTGAAGTCGCTCAGTCGTGTCGGACTCTTAGCGACCCCATGGACTGCAGCCTGCCAGGCTCCTCTGTGCATGGGATTCTCCAGGCAAGAGTACTGGAGTGGAGTGCCAGTGCCTTCTCTGAGCTGAGTTACTAGGGAAGTCCAAATCACCATTAAAGGTTGACAATTTTTTAGATATTTCTTTAAATTTGCTGGAATTCTGTAAACCTTTCAAAATAATTTATTTCACTAAGTCACTTTCTGGTTTTGGAAATAAAAAAGTAATATTAAGCTAAATTTTTTATCTCTTTTTGAATTATTAAGCAAATGTAGATAATATGATAATACATTCAATTGTTCTAATTTCAATAGATTACCTAGCATTTAGGAAGGAATAAATTAAAAGTAAAATTATTTGTTTAGGTAAGAGCTATTTTCTTTTGTAAACTAAAATCATGATGAAGGGCATATTTATTACTAGAGACAAGATTTCAAAAATATTGCCATAAAGTGATTAAATGTTGCTTTATTTTTTCCTCCCATTAAAACCAAAATAAAATGTTATATACTCCTTCATTTAAGAGGCTTTTAGTGTCCTTGTCCACATATAAAACTATTTTTTGAATGTCACTTTTTTCCACTTATTTTTATTGTTTGATTCATTTTCAGTTTATATTAAAAGTCAGAAACCTTTATGACCATATTTTATAAAAATTAGAGATGGAAATTATATTTAAAATATAATTACTCAACAATATCTTAATATAGGCTTAAAAACATATATAGTTATAAATTATACAATTGTTAATATAAAATATGATGTACAAGCATATTTCATTGTAATTCCCTTGTCTGTATGTCTATCTAGCCTATAATTCTCTTTAGGAACTGTGAAAAAAAGAGAAAAAGACCTGCAACATGTGTCATGTAGATAGTATTTTATAATCATTTATGTTCTTGCTGCTGCTACTGCTGCTGCTAAGTCACTTCAGTCGTGTCCGACTGTTCAACCCCATAGACGGCAGCCCACCTGGCTCCCCCATCCCTGGGATTCTCCAGGCAAGAACACTGGAGTGGGTTGCCATTTCCTTCTCCAGTACATGAAAGTGAAAAGTGAAAGTGAAGTCACTCAGTCGTGTCCGACTCTTAGCGACCCCATGGACTGCAGCCCATCAGGCTCCTCTGTCCATGGGATTTTCCAGGCAAGAGTCCTGGAATGGGTTGCCATACTAGTTGTCTATTTTGAACTTGGCAACTAAAGAAATGTACTGTTAACTTCCTCTGGATCATCCTAGTATGCTTTATTAAGACTTTGTTTTAATTATTTACCTTATTAGACAGCATAGGAGAACACAGGCAGTATGTTTTGACAATTTTGTTCTTGGAGGAAAATACTGATAAAAATATCTCCTCACAATATACCTTGGCTATTAAATTTTGACTATTCCCTGATGTCTCAGTGGTAAAGAATCCGCTTGCCAATGCAGGAGACACAGGTTCGATCCCTGGGTTGGGAATATCCCCTGAAGAAGGAAATGGGAGCCCACTCCAATATTCTTGCCTGGAGAATATGATGGACAGAGGACCCTGGCTGGCTACAGTCCATGGGGTGCCCAAATAGTCACATGACTTAGCAGCTAAACAACAACAATATAGTCTGAGTCAGGAAATTAAAAGTCATAAGTTACCACAACTTTACCAGTTTGCTTTGGCTTTGTTTTCATTTAAACACTTTTTTCATGAATTTGAATTATAATCTAACAAGAAGCCAGGAGTCTGGAGATTTCTAAGGTATATAAAAGTGCTGGATATTGGGTACAAATTACTCTGCTAATTGTTCTATTGCAGAGACTTCTAGATTCTGGACCTTTTCTTTCTTCTTGAGTTGTACTTTATCCTTATTATCCTTGGGGGGTTGGTTTTATGCCTCCCCAAATTCTCAAATCCCTTATATAAATTGGCACAGGCTTTACATATAACCGACACACCGTCTCTTGTGCGCTTGAAATCATCTCTAGATTACTTATAACACCTTATACAGTGTTATTACTATTTAAACAGTTGTAAATACAATGAAAATTCCAAGTGAATTGTTGCTTGTTGTTGTTGTTTAGTTGCTTAGTTGTGTCCGACTCTTTGTGTCCCCATGGACTGTAGTCCGCCAGGCTCCTCCGTCCATCGGATTTTCCAGGCAAGAGTACTGGAGAGGCTTGCCATTTCCTTCTCCAGGGGATCTTCCTGACCCAGGATTCCAAGCTACAATGTCTGCCTTGTCTCTTGCATTGCAGGCAGATTCTTCACTGCTGAGTCACTGGGGAAGCTAGGTATATCACAAATTCACATTTTGCTTTTGGGAAACTTCGGGAATTTTTTTCAGAATAATATCTGTAGATTCAGAATCTGTGACTACAGAAATCCAGGTATACATTTTTCAGACTTAAGTTGTATGTGTCTATAACCTATTTTCGGCCAGACCTTTACTTTGAATGTTGAAACATATACTTTTAAAAAATTGTTCATCTTTCTAAAATGTCTTTCCCCTAATTTCAAGCAAAATTATTCTTCTTTTATATTTTGGAAACCTCCTAAACAGATGGCATAATAAATTTTACAACTCCATTTGCCACCACAAAGCCAAAAAGGTGATCCAAATCAGGTTATTCATAATTCTCTTTTCCTGTGTGTAATCATCAGTATCTCTATTGTAGTAGTTTTTTAAAATATAATAATTCTAATACACCTTACCAATTATGCCAGTCATGGTTACAAACAGTGGTCACATTAAATTAAAATAATTTTTAAAAAGTCGGTAGAATTGCACTATAAAGCAAAGGCCAACGTTCAATTTATTGTAGATATCAAGACTCTCAAGGGCATATTCATATGCTTTGTTTCATACTGCAAGATTTTACTGTCAGTCTTCCCATTGTGTTTTATCTTTAAGTAATGCCCATCTTTTCCCCATCAGTAAAATCTTAGTAAGTTAAATAACTTCCTAGTGTCAACATACTAGATTATTTATTGGATCTGTTTTTTTCTTTATCCATGGAACTTTGGCAGTTAAAGAGCACTTGAGCATAATTTCAATTTAGAAATTCCCATAGATTTCATGCAGTGGAACATGGAAAATAATTCTCCCATAATTTTATTTCTTGTCATTTCCCAAGAGCCATCACCACTGTACATAAGATATATTAGAATATTCTGAATGATCTTACTCCTTAACTCCTCTTGAGTCAATGTGTATTCTTTGCTCCATATTGGTTCTTTAGTTGCTGTTTAAGTATTTGTGGCTTGTTTATTTATTATCATTGAAAAAGCAAGAGAGTTCCAGAAAAACATCTATTTCTGCTTTATTGACTATGCCAAAGCCTTTGACTGTGTGGATCACAATAAACTGTGAAAATTCTGAAAGAGATGGGAATACCACACCTGCCTCTTGAGAAATCTGTACGGAGGTCAGGAAGCAATAGTTAGAACTGGACATGGAACAACAGACTGGTTCCAAATAGGAAAAGGAGTACGTAAAGGCTGTATATTGTCACCCTGCTTATTTAACTTCTATGCAGAGTACATCATGAGAAATGCTGGGCTGGAAGAAGCACAAGCTGGAATCAAGATTGCCGGGAGAAATACCAATAACCTCAGATATGCAGATGACACCACCCTTATGGTAGAAAGTGAAGAAGAACTAAAGAGCCTCATGATGAAAGTGAAAG
>NW_011494804.1:323836-338758 GCF_000754665.1 Bison bison bison
GGACTGCAAGGAGATCCAATAAGTCCATCCTAAAGGAGATCAGTTCTGAGTGTTCATTCGAAGGACTGATGTTGAAGCTGAAACTCCAATACTTTGGCCACCTGATGTGAAGAGCTGACTCACTGGAAAATAGCCTGATGCTGGGAAAGATTGAAGGCAGGAGGAGAAGGGGATGACAGAGGATGAGATGGCTGGATGGCGTCACTGACTCAATGGACATGGGTTTGGGTGAACTCCGGGTGTTGGTGATGGACAGGAAGGCCTGGCATGTTGCGGTCCATGGTGTCACAAAGAGTCAGACACAACTGAGCGACTGAACCGAACTGAATGTTAAACCATAGTATTTGCCCAGGATGCTTGTCATGCTGTCCCTTTTTTCTTTAAGATCTTTCTCTATGTCCGTTTTTAAGCCAGTAAGTCTTTTTCATCAGTGTCTTTTGTTATTGTAAGCAAATGTGGCTCTTACGGAGCATCTAGACCTGTGCCAATTTTGTCCAAATTGCTTCTAAAACAGTTTGCCCAATGTTGGTTTATTCAACAAATACATTATTGCCATTGAGTATTTACTGAGTATATCTTGAGTGTACTTTTTGGAGCACAAAATTGTCATTTAAAATTTGGAGGCACTCTGTACTAGCTTTCCTAAATAGTTTAGAGTTGTGTAGATTGATAGTTCCTCCTGGTTACACACCTGGCTCAAGCTATGTGAGCAGAGACTCCTCAGTAAATTCATCCACAGTGTCTACACATTAAAACTGAGAAATGTCTCATTAATCTCAGTAACTCACAATCCAAAGACACAGAGCATCCTATTGGGTTGAGAAAGGATTCTGGTTGGCGGGGTTTGGCAGCTTGTTACTCTCTCTCTGATATCCTCCTCTTTCTTTCTTCTCTGATGCTATACCCCTTACATGTATGAAACCCTTGCCTGTGTAAAAAGTGTGCCTTTCCATTATTGTATACTGAGAAAATGGGGTAAAACCCTAGGAGGTGAGTGTTTTTAGGCATGCCTTAAAAAAAGAAGTAAAACATCTCTCTTGATCTTTCAAGTTTGAAGGCAATTTCAGAAAAGAAAAATATTTTTTCTCCACATCTTTACTTTTTTACATTTATTTTTTTTACATATCCTTATCATACATATCTAAACAAGATTAGGATGACATTGAGTTCCCAGGATAGTGATATGGATAGTATATATCCACAAATATACTTGATTTTGAATATACCAAAGAGCTTCCTATAGGTACCCTCACTGATAATTGTGACCTGGTTTAGGTCATCTTTTCTCCTTTGCAATGGCCAATATGATCATTGTATTTACTGTCTCATGTGGATTTAAGACATGCCCCAAAGTAAAAATGAAATCTATTTGCTATAAGTCAGAGAGAAGACATGAAAAGTGGGCAGAAAAGTAAAACGAAAATAGAAAAATGCATAGCTATTATAACATTCAAATGATAAAGTCAAAATAAAGGATTATTTTCCTTCATTGTTATCCTGAACCCACAATAACATGGTTTATAGTAGTTAAGGAATATGATATGATAACTATGATGCACCTCAAATATCTGCATGTGTTTCAAAATAGACAGATCATCATTCAGATGAATAGTCACACAGTGACCTGTAATTTCATTGATGAACAAAGTCTTTTGCAAGTATTTGAGAAGCAACGGTTTCTGCATATCATCTCTTTAAAAGATTCTCTGTATTGGATGATATCTGTAAAATGAGGAACAAGGGGAAAAAAACAACATTGGAAGTACTCCAAGAGTTCATTCACAAGGAAGTATTAATGGTCTTGAGATACATCACAACTGTAACTCCAGGTTGTTTTTCAGTCACTAAGCCATAGCTGACTCTTTGGGACCCCCATGAACTGCAACACACCAGGCTTCCCTGTCCTTCACCATATTCTGAAGTCTGCTCAAACTCATGTCCATGAGTTGATAATGCCACCCATCTATCTCATACTGTTCTCCTCCTGCTCTCAATCTTTCCCAGCATCAGAGTCTTTTCCAATGACGCTGCTCTTTACATCAGGTAGCCAAAGTATTGGAGCTTCAGTTTCAGCATCACTCCTTCAAATTAATATTCAAGGTTGATTTCCTTTAGGGTTGACTGGTTTGATCTCCTTGCAGTCCAAGGGACTCTCAAGAATCTCCTCCAGCACCACAATTCAAAAGCATCACATCTTCTGCAGTCAGCCTTCTTTATGGTCTAACTCTCACATCTATACATGGCTACTGGACAAACCATAGCTCTGACTATACAGACCTATGTAGGCAAAGTGATGTCTCTGCTTTTTAATATGTTGTCTAGGTTGGTCATAACTTTTCTTAACTTCAAAGAATGGATTTGAAGAGAGGCAATGAAATGTGTTGAAAATCTGACAATGCTAGATTAATTTTGGTAAATTTATTCATAAGATGGGAAAAAAAGATGTGAATAATTTACTACAAAATATTACAGGGGTAATATAAAAAGAAGGAAATGAGAATATAATTTCACCCTCTTAAAATAATAATAAAGTCATTGTATTTTAAAGGAGGAGGTAGGCCAAAAGTCCTATATCATGGTGGATTTAAAGCCATGACCAATTCAAATAAATACTGATTATTATATGAAATGCATTTGGCCAGTAAGAATTAAGGTTTATGAGGATTGTAAATAGAATAATTTAAATTAATTTTCTGTATAAATGACTCACACAGGTAAAAACTTTCAGTGTATCTCATGGCTACCAGGACCCGTCCTGGACATTCAGCCTCAAATAAAGGGAGGCTTCTGAAGGACAAGACCCTATCTCCTATCCATGTCTGCAAAAATACCACATCATCTTCAAGATACAAATTATTATTGGCTTTTCTCCTTTTTGTCTTATCCATTTATTGGCTATCTTTGTATCAGCAATTACTTCCTCTTATATTTTTTGTCATTAATTTTTCACCCAGAATATCTCTTCTAGGATAAGACTGTGAGTTAAGAAGGAGCACTGTCCATCTAACTGGCAGCAACCAAACGTGGATAATCCAGAGAATATTACTACAGAAAGCAAAGGCAGGTAGTGTTATATGGGTTTCTGTCACTTGCAACTAAAAGTCTTATCAAATAAAAATGTCCATTAAAGTTAAACTGATCAAAAACAAAACTGTGGATTTCTCTATACAATTCTGCCTTTCTTGGTCATCTTTATCTCAGTAAATGGTATTTTCCCTTAATTAGTTCTTCATGCCCCAAACCTATGAATGCTCTTTGATTTCTACATTTCTTAAGGAACCACACCAAGTATATTATAAAGCTTTTCAGTGCAGTCTCCTAGTATGATTAGAATCCATATACTCTACTTCCTCATCACTGCCTATATTGTGGTCTCAGCCACTTGTGTGCTTGACAATTTGATGTCTATCTGATCGTACTACTATAATACTTACAATACTTTCACGTGTTCTTATTACTCTTGGAATAAAATCTAAAGTATTCAAGAAGTTCCACAAACTCTGCTTGTTCTAGTTTTCATCTCCACCCTGTTTATCTCAGACTATTCTCCCCTTTTCTTGGAAAATCCCATTTCACTTTTTTGCAATTTAGCACTTATTATTACGTTTTTCTAGAGGAGAGTGAAAAAACTGGCTTAACGTCAACATTCAAAAAATTAAGATCATGGCATCCAGTCCCATCACTTCATGGCAAATAGTTGGGGAAACAAAGGAAACAGTGACAGATTTTATTTTCTTGGGTTCCAGAATTGCTTTGGATGGTGACCGTAGCCATGAAATTAAGACACTTGCCCCTTGGAAGAAAAACTAGTCAATTCAGACCAATCTAGACAGCATAAAAACCAGAGACATTACATTGCCAACAAAGGTCTATCTATTCAAAGCTATGGTCTTTCCAGTAGTCATGTATGGATGTGAGAGTTGGACTACAAAGAAAGCTGAATGTCAAAGAATTGATGCTTTTGAACTATGGTTTTAGAGAAGACTCTTGAGAGTCCCTTGGACTGCAAGGAGATCCAACCAGTCCATCCTAAAGGAAATCAGTCCTGAATATTCATTGGAAAGACTGATGCTAAAGCTGAAGCTCCAATACTTTGGCCACCTGATGCGAAGATCTGATTCATTGGAAAAGACCCTGATGCTGAGAAAGATTGAAGGCAGGAGGAGAAGGGGAAAACAGAGGATGAGATGGTTGGATGGCATCACTGACCTGATGGACATGAGTTTGAGCAAGCTCCGGGAGTTGGTGATGGACAGGAAAGCCTGGCATGCTGCAGTTCACGGGGTCGCAAAGAGTTGGACATGACTGAGCGACTGAAGTGAACTGATTGCCTTTTTCTAGAACTCTCTTCACAAGCTTCACAATTATTACTGGCACAAATAAAAGCCAACACACTTTTTTTTTTCCATTTCTATTTTCTTTAGAAAACTTGTCATAATCTGAAATTATTTTGTTTCTCTGTGGTGTTTGTCTGTTATTTGTGAATTTTTATACTCCAACGTCAGTTCCATGAGATCAACATCCTTTTCTGATGTTTTCAGTGTTGTATTTTAATTTTCATCTCAGTATCTGCATGCCTGACCTTATAATATTGATAATATCTCTAGATAGATAGGTGTCAGATAGATAGACATGGGTAAAAGATAAGTAGATGATAGAAAAATCTAGTGATCTGTGTGTTAAATTCTTGTGAGTGTATGTGTTTGTGTGTGTGTGATCAGTAATGTCTGACTTTTTACAACACCATGGACTGTAGCACAGTAGGCTCCTCTGTCCATAAGATTTTCCATGCAAGAATACTGAAATGGGTTGACATTTCTTTTTCCAGAGCATCTTCCCAACCAAGGAATTGAACCTGCTTCTCTTTCATCTCCTGCACTGGAAGGCAGATTCTTTACCACTGTGCCACCTGGGAAGCCCTGTAAAATGCTATATAAATTATGCATGCATATTTTCATATTTGAAAGTTCTTCTAGGACCCTTAAAACATTCTGTGTTATTCTGTTACTGCTTTCTAGTCTCTGATGACTTTGGGGGCTTCTTGCTTAAGAGACATTCTTACAACATAGAATAAGCCCCCCAGTTAAATATCAATTTAATATAGTCAATAAACAACCCTTTATAGGGTTAAATCACTGAAATTTTATGCTTGATTTGCTATAACCACATATTCTAGCCTGATCATATTAATGCAGAGCCACCAATCTACCGCATACCTTAATGACTTTATTCATTCTAATCATACTGATCAGAAAGTGGGAAGTATGTTTAATATTTTCTATTCTTCCTACTTAGTGTTCATATTCGCATGCCTAATTAAAACTCCTTTTCCTTTAGAAACCCTCTGAAACTTCTCAAAAAGCATCTTTCCATTTTTAAATTTATTTTTAATTTTTTATAATTATGGTAAGAACACTAAATGTGAGATCGACCCTCTTAAAAACATTTTAAGTGCACAACACAGTATGTTAGCTCTAGGCATAATGTAGTACAGCAGATCTCCAGGATTTATTCGTTTTGTAGAAATGAAACTTTATACCTGTTGAAGAGAAGTTCCTCATTTCTCTCTCCTCCTAGTCCCTAGCAACCATATTCTGCTTTCTGCCTCTAAGCATTTTATAAGGGATAATATGCTTGCTGCTAAGTCGCTTCAGTCATGTCCGACTCTCTGCGACCCCATAGACGGCAGCCCACCAGGCTCCCCCGTCCCTGGGACCCTCCAGGCAAGAATACTGAAGTGGGCTGCCATTTCCTTCTCCAATGCATGAAAGTGAAAAGTGAAAGTGAAGTCTCTCAGTCATGTCTGACTCTCAGCGACCCCATGGGCTGCAGCCTACCAGGCTCCTCCGTCCATGGGATTTTCCAGGCAAGAGTACTGGAGTGGGGTGCCATTGCCTTCTCCAGATGATATGCTTAGCATCTACCAAAATTTAAAGTATAAATTTACTTGACTATGGAAGCCATCAGCTCCAGGGCAGGATACTGGTCAAAACCTTAAAAGCAAATTCAAGGTAAACGCCTATATCTGCATGATTGCTCAGTTGAGGCAAGAGTACTGGAGTGGGTTGCCATTTCCTTCTCCAGGGGATCTTCCTGATCCTGGGATCATACCCATTTCTCTTGCTAATCTTGAATTTCAGGGGATTCTTCACCAGCTGAGCCCTAGATGAAACCTTCCTACACCTGACCATGATGGAGTAAGTGGGAATGGATTTGCTTATCTTAGTAGAAAGTTGGAAAGCTGGATAAAATGCATAAAAAATATTTCAGATATTAGACAAAACAAGCAAACAAACAAAACCAGCAACAACTCAAGACCATAATTCCTAAGAGAACAGAAACAAACAAACAGAAGTGAGTCCTCCAGTTGCCTACATTTCTGTTCAGTTCAATTCACTTCAGTTCAGTCGCTCAGTTGTATCCGACTCTTTGCAACCCCATGAATCGCAGCACGCCAGGCCTCCCTGTCCATCACACACATAGCAAAAAAAAAAAAAAAAAGATCTAATTGTACCACTGAAATCAGTAATTATTCATTGAGTACATATTTTGTGCCTAGCACCAAGATTTTAAGCCAAGATCTTCATACAGATTTCATGTATATGAAAGTTTCTCACCTTTCATGAAATGTGTTGCTTTATTTGACAGAAATGGGGAAAGCTAGTAATATACCAAATCAATTTGAGGTTCACTTAGCTGTTTAACTAGGTAGTTATTGTGGCGATTACACAGCTTTCTGGAGGTCAGAAAAAAATGTTTATAAAGGGAGAAAATAGCTATGCATCACTAAATATAAATACCACAGTCAGAATCAGTTACATAAATGTCCCAATGCAAAAAAACAATGGGGGGAAAAGGCGTCAAATAGAAAATTTAGAGATATTTCTTCCTTGAAGCATGGGAATAGGCTGAAAATAAACATCTGAGGACTTTTTCAGGCATTATGTGAAGGCTATTTGATTTGCTCCAATATCTTTACATTATTTCTCCCAATTCAATTTATTCTCAAAAAAAGAATCCAGGTATTGACAAACAAAGGACAAAGAAATCAGAAATGCTTATCTGTGTCAAAGACAGGTGGATGTTTTGTAAGTACCTGGGGGAATCTATTAATATCAGAAAGGACGCAAGATAGAACAAGGTATTCCTCCTGAGAGTGCCACAAGTAAAGATAGTCCAAAATCTTTAATAAAAATATGGAGATACACACAAAAACATACACATAACACACTCATATCTTTTTCTCCATCTACACGCTATACGTACACACACACACATACACATAGATTCCCACAAGCATACACTAACAGCACATATCACACACATATATACACACTCCACAGCACACACTCACATACACAGACATAATTTCTGAAGCCTGCATTAAATACCACACATCACACGCATGCCCTTGAATTCTAAAGAAGTCAGATAAGTAAGTCCAAAATACATATTTCCTCCCAATTGTAGCTGAAAAGTCTATAGTTTTGAAAAAGTCAAGGAGGTAATTTTAATCAAATATACATTAATTATTTTTCATAGGAAACATTTTATTTCATATATGTACACACACACACACACATTAAAGAGACTTGGGGTTGCAAAGAATCAGACATGACTGAATGACTAATACTTTCACTTCTCTTCACAAAGTGATAACTGCTTCTTTTATTATAGTGACTTTTAAAATGGATCGGTCCTAAGTATCTGGATCAATAGAAAGAGGACACTTTAAAATAAATGATATAGGCAAGTATTCAGTCAATCAGAAAAAGAATTCTTATTAAACAGATAAATATCATATACCATGCTTTCATGGTTGAGAGATTTAAAAAGCTGTTAGGTCAGGAGGAAATTCACAAAGCTATAACTCTGATATAGTAAGTTATTTTTCACTGTATCTTAAAGGCCAGAAGAGTTAATGGAAGTCCTAGAGAGTTGTTTAGTAAATAAAACAAGTTCAAGTCAAGAATTCCTAGGTGTCAGCCAAAGGGCAATGCTTAGTCTCTTTAACAGCAGTTTCCTAGTTATCACAGTCAACTCCATGAAACTGAGAACTCAGTCTGGGCAGTTTAGGATAACTGACTGCAATCTAGGATCTAATGTCAACAAATAAGATTCAATTTCCCTAAAATTTCCAAACTAATCTGAGCACAAGAATGTTAGTGAATATCTTAAACATGCCAAGGACGAAGAGTATCTAATTCACTTGATCTGAGTTGATCCTAGAAAGCTTTATTTATAACAAGTTCCCAAATTATTCTCAAAATCAGATAAGTTTCAGTTCAGTTCAGTCGCTCAGTCATGTCTGACTCTTTGCGACCCCATGAATTGCAGCACGCCAGGCCTCCCTGTCCATCACCAACTCCAGGAGTTCACTCAAACTCATGTCCATCGAGTCAGTGATGCCATCCAGCCATCTCATCCTCTGTTGTCCCCTTTTCCTCCTGCCCCCAATCCCTCTGAGCATCAGAGTCTTTTCCAGTGAGTCAACTCTTCACATGAGGTGGCCAAAGTACTGGAGTTTCAGCTTTAGCATCATTCCTTCCAAAGTACACCCAGGACCAATCTCCTTTAGAATGGACTGTTGGATCTCCTTGCACGCCAAGGAACTCTCAAGAGTCTTCTTCAACACCACAGTTCAAAAGCATCAATTCTTAGGCACTCAGATTTCTTCACATCCATACATGACCACTAGAAAAACCATAGACTTGACTAGATGGACCTTTGTTGGCAAAGTAATGTCTCTGCTTTGGAATATGCTATCTAGATTGGTCATAACTTTCCTTCATAAAAGAGGTGTTCTCAAGGCTTTTACAACAGGATTGTGTAATTAGTACCTTTACCTAAAATTCCAGTCTCGGCTCTTCCCTTTTGCTCTTTTCTGCTCTGCTCCACACTGCACTCAAGTTTTGCTTCTTTAAATCTTGACCGATTTATTGACCTAATAGATTGTCAGTAGCTTATCAGGCTCATGAAGTTATCATCTGTTCATCTTAAAGAAAACAGCTGAAACTTGATAATTCTGGCAACAGGCTCCCACTATACAGATTAAAGGAAAAGTGACACAGCCAAGGGGTGCCAGTGGTAAAGAACCCCCCTGCCAATGCAGGGGACATAAGACACGAGTTCAGTCCCTGGGTGGGGAAGACTCCCTGGAGGGCATGGCAACCCATTCCAGTATCTTGCCTGGAGAATCCCATGGACAGAGAAGCCTGGCGAGGTACAGTCCATGGGGTTGCAAAGAGTTGGACACGACTGAAGTGACTAAGCACGCATGCATGTATGCACAAAACTGTCAAGACTATTTGGGATTGGCAGGTATAAGAGCACTTATTATTTTGGTTTATTTCCCCAGCATTCGAATCTCCATTACATATTTAGGAAATCCCTCACCTTTTCAGACAGAAAATCCATGTTTTTTTCTATGTAAAAAAACATAGATGCTAAATGTGCCGGATGGTTTCCTTTTGAGTCAATTTACAATGAGTGTCTAGGGGAATAAGGTTTCCTATTCAGATCTGCCACTACAGTGAAGATGGTAGGGGCCACAGACTTGACAGCCACATCTTGCTTCCAGAAACATCAGGGACTGCTGATCTAGCAGCAGTATCCATGGAATATGTGTCACGACATCGTTTCCCAGTCTCTGGAGCAAATTTAACTATATGCTACTGGAAGAAAATTTACCAGCCAAGCCCCAGAAGCAAAAATAAAGAGTAGAACTTTCCTTTCTCTCCTTCTCCTAGAGCCTCAGACGTTTCTGGGACATGGACCCTTTGTCTTCTGTCCTTTGATGAGTCTCAAAACTAGTTGCCCAAATGGAAACTGGCCCTCAGTTATTTGTATGCAGCAAACTCTACGTGTAATCAAATGCTTAATTAAAAATTAATAATTTTCCAGTTGAAACTGATGAAAAACTAGGCAATAAATGGGATTAATATTGATATTATTGCTGTTAACATTTTAAGTGTTTTCTCCAATTGTTATTGATATATGCTCATTACATTAATTGTCTATGGTATTCAGCTTCCTTAAATAATTATCAGGATCACTGTGTCATTTTTTCTTTAAAAAAGGTGATGGTTTAGTCACTAAGTCATGTCTGACTCTTGAGACCACATGGACTATAGCCCACCAGGCTCCTCTATCCATAGGAATTTCCAAGCAAGAATACTGGAGTGGGTTGTCGTTTCCTTCTCTAGGGGATCTTCCTGACCCAGGAATCAAACCCAGTTCTCCTGCATTGCATGTAGATTCTTTACCGACTGAGCTTTAAAAAATGGATCATTAGAATTTTCAGTTTCTTAAAGAATGTGGTGTTAATTTAAAATTCTCAAACATGATTTCAATTTAAATTAAAAAGACATTGAAATTGGCAAAACCTAAAAACGTATTCAGGAGAAATATTCAGTAACAACATATTGGTTATACTGTTTGAATAATATAAATACAGTAGTCAGATTCAAATATTCCACATTCATTATTGACTTTATGAAGAAACTGAAGAATTGATGAATTGATAATTTTCAACTGTGATGTTGGAGAAGACTCGTGAGAGTCCCTTGTGCTGAAAGGAGATCCAACCAATCCATCCTAAAGGAAATCATTCCTGAATATCCATTAGAAGGACTGATGCTGAAGCTCCAATAATTTGGCCACCTGATGCAAAGAATTGACAATGGAAAAGACTCTGGTGCTGGGAAAGATTGAAGGCAGGAGGAGAAGGGGATGACAGAGGATGAGATGGTTGGATAGCATCATCAACTCAATGGACATGAGTTGGTGATGGACAGGGAGGCCTGGCGAACTGCAGTCTATGGGGTCGCAAAGAATCGGACATGGCTGAGCAACTGAACTGAATTGACTTTCTGGGGTTTTCCTGGTGGCTCAGTGTTAAAGAATCCTCCTGAAATGCAGGAGATGCAGGAGACATGGGTTTGATCCCTGGGTCCAGAAGATCCCCTGGAGGAAGGCATGGCAACTGACTCCAGTATGCTTGCCTGGACCATCCCCATGGACAGAGGAGAGTGGCAGGCTTACAGTTCATGGGGTCGCAGAGTCAGACACAACTGAAGTGACTTTGCATGCAGGCACTCATTGACTTTCTGAAGGGTAAGGGTAAAAGGGTCAAATTAACAATAAACATCATTGGTGTGCCAATAGATTTCCCTGCTCTGCCCAGAAACAGCTGTGTGTTGAGGCAGTGCTCAAATCCTCCATACTGAGGTCTCCAGAGTCTATTGTGCAGTCTTGAGAGAATAAGCAAATTGGTTTCTGTTTTAAGTATACTGTTGACTACAACCTTCATTCATTTAAATATATCCTGCACCAAATTTTAAAATGTCACAGTCTTTTGTAAGTGGGATTATTGGTTATTAGTGCTATTTTGGATAATCATTGTTTTCTTAAGGGTGACAAAGGGCTTTTCAGGTGGCGCTAGTGGTAAAGAATCTGCCTGCAAATGGAGAAGATGCAGAAGACACAGTTGGGACGATCCCCTGGGGAGGAAATGGCAACCCACTCCAGTATTCTTGTGTGAAAAAATGTGTGGTCACTCAAATAACTGGACATGATTGTGCACACATGTAATGCATGCAATTAGTTGGAAAAGGTGACATGGTCAAATATACACAGGAAACAATTAAATGATATTATGTTCCAATTTAGGAAGACCATGGAAAATAAAATGATGTATATATAAGAAACTTCTCTCACTAAGTAGAGCTCTGTTAAGGCGAAAGTATCCAAAGAAGAGAAAATAATTTAGTGAATTAGATGTATCTTTGCATTCACATATTAATTCACAGGTATCTTCCTCTTTGGTTACTTCATAAAAACTCTTTAACTGGTTGCATTTTGTTTTTATTTTTACTAATTACATTTTAATAACATCCATAAAGGAAAAGAAATACTTTTCTTTGTGAAAAAAATATTGTTTTGTTTGTAGGTCAGATTTCTTTCGCTTAATCCCTAGTGTTGCCTTTGGTGGACTTATTTGTCTTATAGTCAACCTGACAGTGGTGGATTATATTCCTCTTCAGCAATATTTCTTCTTCCTTTTAAAAACTTTCTTCTTCATCACTGAACTAATAATGGATCAGATTCTCTGTGTGACAGCAAACAAGGGAATGGAACTCACCTTCTATTTAGTCAATGGCTTGGTATGATTTAGGCACTATGAGATTTTCTGGATGATAAGGGCTTCCCTGGTGGCTCTCTTGGTAAAGAATCCACCTGCAATCCAGGAAACTCAGGGTCAATTCCTGGGTGGAGAAGATCCCCTGGAGAAGGAAATGGCAACCCACTCCAGTATTCTTGCCTGAAGTATCCCATGGACAAAGGAGCTAAGAGGCCTACAGTCCATGGGGTCGTAAAGTAGGATACGACTGAAGCGATTGAGCATGCATATGAATATATGTGCGTATATATACATAGTCCATGAACATGGCACTTACAGTCTTTCCTCATTCATTTCTTTTTATCCCTGTTAAAGAAAAAAGAAAATGTATTATTCTATTTAAAGAGTCTGCTTTGATATTTTTTAATCTAAGGGGGGATAAAAGAAATAGTTACATCAATTTTGTTTATATTGAATAGTACCTAGCCAAATAAATTTTGATTCAAGGAACCAAAATAATAGCTTTAAATTACAAATTTTGATGGACTTTCCAAAACGTAAGATCCATTCATTTTTGCTCAGAATAATAAATTGGAAAAGAACAGAAACCCTAAAATGTAATTTGGAGTATACATTACAAAATCCTTCTTTCACACAAATAGTTCCTAACCTACACTAGATTTAGGAGTAAAAGATACGAGGAATAATTGGTCCAAGTGAGTTCAGTTTAACGAAGATATAATTATATATTTCAATTGTTTCACACACCACAAGCACTATTTAACTAGACAATTTTTATATGTATAGCATTATTCTTTGTAACCTTTGCTTCTAAAGTTCAGAGAGAGATGGCTGTTAAAAGACTGAATAATAAAATTAATGCCTTTCCTTTGATTATTCTATTTTGTGGTTATTAAGACAATTATTATTTCATTCTTATTCAAAATGGCTTCTATGATTTATTCATTGACCTTATACTATGTAAAATATAAGGTAGAAGCATTTTCTATCAGAGTCCAGTGAAAAATTTTTCTTCGTTAACATAATATTTACAGAAGAACTTTGAATTCACTTTGTTCTCTGTGAATCACCTCCTTTACCAATGTAAGCATCACTACCATTAATTCATATCCAATTCTATCCTTTTTATTGGACTTTTTGAGCAAACAATTTTAAAAAATATTTGGATCTCATAATATTTGAAAAACTTTTGCATCCTATTTGCCATTTCAATTTTAAACACGGCTCAACACTAATTAGGTGGTATACTGTTTCAAAAGTACCATTTGGATCTTCTTAAACACTTCTATTAAGCTCATTCTAGCAAAGATATGTTTATATAGTGTTGCTCAGAGACCCAGTTAGCCTCATTCAAGTCACTGAAAATCACTACTTTGAAAATATAATTCTGAGAGCACGCTCTCTTTGTGTTCGTACTGAACTCTTTTAAAGGCTCTATTTCCTTCTGAAGGATCACTGACCAAAAGAATTTATCTGGCAAGGGTTTGTGAGTATTATGCATACATTGTTCTTTCTTGAGCAGCTCCTTGATTACCAGATAAATATTGGTTCCTGTCTCCTCTGAGCACCTCTCATCCTCCACAGTATAATTTTATATTAAGGTTTAGAGACACCACAATTGAATAGCATAAATCTACTCATTATACCACTTAAGCTTTGACTTTCTATTGTAGCCTGTGGGAAAGAAGGCCTTTCCCTATTCTGCAGTCTAAATTTGAAATCTAAAAATATGACCAGATGTTCTCATTAAGCATTGAATGAATGCCATACATGTATATCATTTCTTTCCTACACATAATATGCCCTGCAATTTTAGTTTTAATTAAATATGGATTTTCTTACTTAGCTCATTCTCCACATAGCTACACTAACAGTAATAACATTCTTAGTATTCTCCAATGTCCCTGAATTTTTATAGAGTCAATGTCTCACTGTGAAACCTCAGCTAGAAACATACCACATTTATGATGTCTTCACACAAAGTGAGAGCTCCTAAAATAAAACATTCCATTGTAAATTGAACCCTTTAAGTATTACCAGCATGGGAAAAAATTCATAAAATTTCTAAAATGTACATATTAGGATTCAGACCAAAGGAGAATATTTGTCCATTTCCTTACAGGTGTTTTTAAAATATGTTCTGGTCTGAAATAATGACATAAAACTTGGTCGGACTTCAGTGTAAGCCCGCAAGGTACAACGTGGAGGAAAATCTAGTTCTCTGAGACAACCCTAGTCGTAAATTTTTTTCATAAAGTGATTACACAGCATCACTCATGTGCCTGGCGCTGTGTGGAGACTGCTGCTGCTGCTAAGTCACATCAGTCGTGTCCATCTCTGCGTGACCCCATAGACGGCAGCCCACCAGGCTACCCCCGTCCCTGGGATTCTCCAGGCAAGAACACTGGAGTGGGTTGCCATTTCCTTCTCCAATGCAAGAAAGTGAAAAGTGAAAGTAAAGTCACTCAGTCCTGTCCAACTCTTCGCGACCCCATGGACTGCAGCCCACCAGGCTCCTCCATCCATGGGATTTTCCAGGCAAGAGTACTGGAATGGGGTGCCACCGCCTTGACTAGGGTTATAAAATTAGAGGACACATGTAGTGCCCTCTAGTGTGCAAAGCAGGAAAACAAATTGGCAAAGAACATAATCATTGCTAAAGTAGATGCACGTGCTAAAGTAATGACATTTCTCAGAGGATGATTTAACTGAGCTGGTATTGAAAAATAAAAAGAAACACTTCGACTTTTGCCATGTGGATAAACCAATAAAAAATTAAA
>NW_011494804.1:338858-352977 GCF_000754665.1 Bison bison bison
AAAAAAAAAAAAAAAAAAAGATGTTTAGCTAGGGAAAAGAAACAATCTTGAAAACAAAGTTAATGGTTACAAGCAAAGATTTTGGGAACAGATTTTTTAGGTTCGAATGCATCTCCACAACTGAAAACTAAAGAAAAGTTGACTCTCTATGCTTTGGTTTCTTTGTTTGTTAAAAAGAAACTACATCCTGGGGTTATTGTGAGAATAGGATGAGTCAGTATAAAAGAAGTGCTTAGAACAAGTGCAGGAAGTACTTGCTTGCTCAAGAAAATTAGACAACTTCATGTTTTCTGAAATGTAAAACTGAATGCATGCATGGATGAAATGGATAAATACTCATCTTAATGCCTTTTAAAAGATATATAAAGAAAGATATTTGGGGCAAAAGAGTGGTAGATTAAAGATGGTTCAAATTGTTTGTTGCCTCTCCCTGTTAAGAAGTGGAGTCCATTAATTTTACTCTGAATTTAGACTGATCTTAGTAATAGCATCGATGAAAGGAATATGACAGAAATATATCAGGTGCTCGGCACATGAGCTAAGAGACTGCCTGAACCCACTTCAGATCCCTTGGAACACTCTCTCTGGGAGCTCCGGGACTGCCTATAAGAAGTCCGGCTATGCAGAAGAGGCCCTCTAGGTACTCTGGTTGATTGTCTCAGCTCAGCCCAGTCTTTCCACCGTCCCTGCCCAGGCGTCAGATCCCCAAGTGAAGCTGCCATGGACAGTCTAAACCAGAGCACCTGCCCCTGAACAACTCACAGTGAACACTACCTGTGTGAAATCTAAAAGAGGCATAATTCATCTCACTCTCACTTGGAATTCTAGACTAATTCAATCATGAGACATTATAAAAATGGTGAAGGAGATCAAGCCAGTCCATCCTAAAGGAAATCAACCCTGAATATTCATTGGAAGGACTGATGCTAAAGCTGAAGCTCTGATACTCTGGCCACCTGATGGGAAGATCTGACTCACTGAAGACCCTGATGCTAGGAAAGATTGAAGGCAGAAGGAGAAGGGGACGGCAGAGGCTGAGATGGTTGGATGGCATCACCGACCCAATAGGCATGAATCTGAGCAAGCTCTGGGAGACGGTGAAGGACAGGGAAGTCTGGCATGCTGCAGTCCATGGGGTTGCCAAGAGTTTTACACAACTTAGTGACTGAGCAACAGCAAGGACGTTGTTTTAAGTCACCAGGTTTTGGAGTAGTTTGTTATTCACCAAGAAATAATTTAACAAGAATAAAGTGACAAGGTTAGATTTTCATATTATAAAGATCCCTTAGCCTTTGTGATACTGGGAAGGATATAGTAACTAGAATTGAGTCCAGAAACTGTAAATGATAAGGAGATCTTCAGACCCATGCCAAATAGAGATTATGAGGGCATAGATTAATGCTATCCATAAGAAGAGAAAGGGATACTGTTACATTAAAGACTGTTGTTTTTCTGAATTCTTTTGCAGAACTCATCATCGAGTAAGTCATCGAGTAAGTCATTCCTCTTCCCATAAATGAACATCAAAAGAGACACTAACTGTTTATTTACACATGAAAACATTGGGCATGTTAAAAGAGTTTTTCCCTGTACAAATAGTCACAGTTAAATTGCATTAAATCTTACCATAAACCAACACTTCTATAATGTGCTTATGTATCTTGCACAACTTTTAATACTCCACTATGATACTGTATTCCTTTCTAGTCTACTCACAAGCTAACGACTGCAAAGTGATCTCTCATCAATTTGTCCACTTCGATTGCAAAAGCCTCTGTAATCTGGCTTCTGTCCACAGCACTCTACAGAAATGGCTCTCACTGAACTCAGAAGGAACTTTGTTGTTGCCAAACACAAAGGGCAACACTTTTTTGTTATTGTTCTTTTCTTTTTTCATTTTGGAGTACTCTGTACACTTTGGAGTACTCTGAGAATGGGCCACCATTAATTCCTCTCCTTGAAGACTTCTTCTCTGTTGGCTTTCATGAGACCAGCAGTTTTGCTTCTTCCACAGAGTGGGATATCAATCTGTAGTCCACTTTCTTTGCCTGTTCGTAAAATACTAGAAGAACCCTGTAATTCACCCGCAGACCTGATGCAGAATCAACTGTTACCTATGTGCTGGCACATTCTCAGGTCTATATAAATAGGTTGCAGCTCTTGCTTGATCTTTAAACCAATCTACATAACTACTGTGATATGTCTCTACTTGGAATTCAAAGAAGCACTTGAGATACAAAATATCAGAAATAACCCACTATCGTACTTTAAAAGGGCTTTCCAGGTGGCACTAATGGTAAAGAATCTACCTACCAATACAGGAGATGTAAGAGATGCAGGTTCGATCCTTGGTCTGGAAGATCCCCTGGAGGAGGTCATGGCAACCCGCTCCAGTATTCTTGCCTGGAGAATCCCGTGGACAGTGGAGCCTGGTGGGCTACAGTCCATGGGGCCACAAAGAGTTGGACCCGACTGAAGTGACAGCACGCATGAACTGTAAAAATGGCTTGCCCTGCCTCTAGTCCATATACCTATCTTAGTGAATAAATACAGCACCCAAGCATTTCCACAAGTAAGGTGTTTTTGCAAAAGAGCATAGATTCTTCTTCCTCACAAGCATCCCTCTATGTCGTTAACATCTGACTGCTCAGTGCCCACACACAGCATTGCTAACACTGCACCATTTTAACCCTAAAATCCTTGAAGAAGTTTTTCAAAGAAAGGTAAAAGTCACGTTCTAAAATATGTGAAATATATGTTTGTGCTTTCTGACAATCGATCTAAAAAAATAGCTTCTGGTAAAAGTAAATTTGAAAGAGAATCTACATTAAACTAAATGTAAAAGAGCCTAGATTGGTATGTATGTTATATATTGGTATATATCTATATACATACATATGAAAAAAGAATACAGATCCTTCTTTTTTTTGAGACAAAAAATAGCAGAATACTTTAAAACAATCCATTATTTGACCCTGAAACTGGGTTTTCAAATCCAAAAATAAATTACATATTAAAAAAAGTGAGTTTTATTAAGGAATATTGTATGTACATTGGAATTATCTTTATTTTTAAAAATAATGTTAAAATACTATTTGAGTGTATTGTTTGAAGTTTAATTCTGACTCTGTTTAAAGGCTATATAGTATTTTGGGCATAAACCTGCTGCTGCTAAGTTGCTTCAGTCGTGTCCGACTCTGTGCGACCCCATAGACGGCAGCCCACCAGCTTCCTCTGTCCACAGGATTCTCAGGCAAGAATACTTGAATGGGTTACATCCTTCTCAAGGGTGTAAACCTACCTGCAGTCTAATATCCAACATCTTGTTACCTATCCACTGATGTTACCTATCCGTCTGATGTTAGTGTAATCAAATTGCAAAGGCATCTCCTTAGACTAAGAACATTTTACTTCTTAAGAGTTGAAATTGAAAAAATTAATATGCATGAAGACAAGTTTGGCATTAAACATTCCACCACACTCAAAAGTATTATGAGTTTAAGCAAAGATAGACAATTAAATTATTTTCTTGTAGTTTTTCACAATGAGGCACCAGCTCAATGAAGTACCATATATGCTACTGAAGGCGGTGGCACAGTAAATCCTACTTCATTGCCAATAAACCGAAGATCAGAACAATCAACCAAGCTCCACTGGTAATAAATTGAAAGTCAGTGGAGCACAAAATGTATTACTGTTAGAATTAATTTTGGCACAAAATAGGCTGTTGTGTTTTCCCCTTTTCCTCAGGCAAATCAACACTAAGCAAATAGTTAATAGACTGTTGAAAGGTAAATTCTATGTGCTCACTGTATTCTAATGAAATTTGAATTTTATATTTGACTTTTGAGCCTAATATAATCCTTTGGACTCCATCTTACATGTGTTTTGGAACACTTCCAAATATTTGTATTTTACGATAGTTTCATGATTAAATTGCATCTTAAAAAGACTGTTGGATTACATATATGGTTTTTTTCACACCATTAGCAAAAAAGCTCTTAAGGATCAGCAGTCAGTCTAATCATTGATTGTAATAAGTTGGATTGATATTTTATGGACTTAGGTGATTTAAAACTTGCTTAAATATTGGAGTGTTTCTTAGGAAGCTGTTTAGATACTAAAAGAATTTATAGACATAGAGTATGGTACTCAATGAAGGAATCGAATGTTTATTAGCCATACTCCTGAAGTGTGGGGATGAGAGAGCTAAGGCCACATGATGCTGAATTGCAGAGATGAGGCAGGTCCATGGCTCTCCTGCTGTAGGTTACCATCAGACTAAGTCTCTTCTCTTTTTTTATGTGCATTTTAGACTAGCAATTAAACAGTGCCATTTTTAAGGACGTTGTATTATATAGCTTTTACAACAATAACTGTAGCCGCTGATGAGGAGGGCTCCATCTGTATTTAAGTGACCATTTCTTCCAATATCTAAAATAATAAACACTTCATTTTGTCTACTGGGCTATAAGTCAAAGAAGTTGCATGATGGATACTTATTATTATATATAGTCTATAAAACCTGATGAAATAATCTATAAAAAAGGTGCTTTTCTGTAATTTTCTCTTGGCACTGCTTGACTACATCACTTTTTTAAAGGTTTTAGGAAGGGGTGGAGATTTCTCAGCATGCAACAGAATTCCTCATTGCCCCAGTTCCCTAGGTCTACAAAATTCACGTTAAGCCCACGTTTAAGGTTCATAAATGTATTAAATTATCTGTGCACCTCACTAAACTCAATGGAAGAAAGAAGAGTATCTCAGGGTTGTTGCATGACAGGATGCTGCCTGGGTTAGACTCCCCAGTTCCAGTACCAGTTTAAGATAAAGCCCTTAGCTACCAGGAAGAGTATGTTTAATTTTCTTATGGTATCACTTTGGGAAATTAAAGCTGTCCTTCAAAAATTCTTATGTATTATACCGAGAGGATTTACTATCAGATCAGATCAGATCAGTCACTCAGTCGTGTCCAACTCTTTGAGACCCCATGAATCGAAGCACACCAGGCCTCCCTGTCCATCACCAACTCCCGGAGTTCACTCAGACTCACGAGTGAATGAGTCAGCGATGCCATCCAGCCATCTCAGCCTCTGTCATCCCCTTCTCCTCCTGTCCCCAATCCCTCCCAGCATCAGAGTCTTTTCCAATGAGTCAACTCTTCCCACGAGGTGGCCAAAGTACTGGAGTTTCAGCTTTAGCATCATTCCTTCCAAAGAAATCCCAGGGCTGATCTCCTTCAGAATGGACTGGTTGGATCTCCTTGCAGTCCAAGGGACTCTCAAGAGTCTTCTCCAAAACCACAGTTCAAAAGCATCAATTCTTCGGCGCTCAGCCTTCTTCACAGTCCAACTCTCACATCCATACATGACCACAGGAAAACCATAGCCTTGACTAGACGAACCTTTGTTGGCAAAGTAATGTCTCTGCTTTTGAATATGCTGTCTAGGTTGGTCATAACTTTCCTTCCAAGGAGTAAGCATCTTTTAATTTCATGGCTTCAGTCACCATCTGTAGCGATTTTGGAGCCCAGAAAAATAAAGTCTGACACTGTTTCCACTGTTTCCCCATCTATTTCCCATGAAGTGGTGGGACCGGATGCCATGATCTTCGTTTTCTGAATGTTGAGCTTTAAGCCAACTTTTTCACTCTCCACTTTCACTTTCATCAAGAGGCTTATAGAAATGCATAGATTTTTCAGAGTAAAAAGACATTTTCATTTAATACCTCCATTTAAAATGAGGTAACTAACTTGTTTGGAGAAGGCAATAGCAAGCCACTCCAGTACTCTTGCCTAGAAAATCCCATGGATGGAGGAGCCTGGTGGGCTACAGTCCATGGGGTCGCCACGAGTCGGTCGCAACTGAACGACTTCACTTTCACTTTTCACTTTCACTTTTCACTTTCACTTTTCACTTTCACCCAATGGAGAAGAAAATGGCAACCCACTCTAGTGTTCTTGCCTGGAGAATCCCAGGGACAGCAGAGCCTGGTGGGCTACTGTCTATGGGGTCGCACAGAGTCGGACACGACTGAAGCGACTTAGCAGCAGCAACTAACTTGTTTAGGATCATCTGGTAACAGGATCAGAATTTTGCCTCAATTCTCCTAACTCACACAAAGATTTCTTTAAACTACAAAACATTTTTGATGTAGTAGCCTTCACTGAAGATACCTTAAGCCTCTGGCAGTACTTTATTTTTCAAAATAAAGATTCATAACGGATATGATTTGGCTCAAATTCCATTTTTCTCATCATCTAAAGCTGAATCTGCTGTCTATGAATCTTTGTAAAGTACAGAAGAGATTGTTATTGCCGTATGAATTTTTTGAAACATTCATGATTTTATTTCTTCCTGTCTACCACGTTAAAGCTGTTCCTTAATCCACGAGGGAGTAACATCAATAGTAATATGGAAAGGTAATTTAGTAACAAAAACATTATCCTTACTAGACAGAGAAAGAAAGGTTTGTTCACTTCTGAAAATGAGTACCACAACAGGCCTTAAATAACTCTTACCAAGGATATTCTATAAAGAAATAGAATTCCCAGTTTCTTCAGAATTTAAACGTTATAACCCAATAAACTGTGCAAAATTCATCTGCACCTAGAGGTGGAAATCATTATCCAAGGGTTTTGTTGACTTGATAAAATTACCTTTTTAGAATGAATCCACACACTAGTTTGTGTTGGTAATGATGATGACTATAGTAATAACTACCAATTTATTCTGCTAATGCATACATGAGTTTCTCTATGTTCAGCTTAGAATGATTTTCAAGCAATAACTTTAGCCAATCAATAAAAAAGTATCCAGAGATCATATAAAAATGATCCTAGTAATTGATGTGAAAGTGTGAGTCACTCAGTCATGTCTGACTCACTGGGACCCCATGGACTGTAGCCGGCCAGTCTCCTCTGTCCATGGAATTCTCCAGGCAAGGATACTGGAGTGGGCTGCTATTCTCTCCTCCAGGGTCCCTACCCAGGGATCAAACTCGTGTCTCCTGTGTTTGAGGCAGATTCTTTATGGTCAGAGCCCCCAGGAAGGTCCCTACTAATTGGTAAATACTAAAAGCCTTCCTGGTAGCTCAGAGGTTAAAGTGTCTGCCTGCAATGCGGGGGACCTGGGTTCGATCCCTGGGTCGGGAAGATCCCCTGGAGAAGGAAACAACAACCCACTCCAGTATTCTTGCCTGGAGAATCCCATGGACGGAGGAGCCTGGCGAGCTACAGTCCACAGGGTCGCAAAGAGTCGGACACGACTGAGCGACTTCACTTTCACTTTGAAAAAATATTGATAGGCATAATTGTTTATAAGAACCATAGACATTTCACAGCATCTTTCAAACTTAAATTTTGAACAAAATACCTTTTAAAATGTACTAAAATCATATACTTTCAGTATTTTGCATTGCTGAGCCTTTATTTAATTAGTCAAACTGTGAATATTCTAAAGGTGGTGAAAACAGTTAAAATGAATATAAGAATTTCAAGAAATCATACAAGCAATGCTAACAGTGCATTAGAGAAAATTGACTAGTATTGAAATGAAAGCCTAAAATGAATGCAATTGAACAAAGAGCAGTGAAAAATGAGGAAGGAGATTAG
Source organism: Bison bison bison (assembly GCF_000754665.1). NCBI lineage: Eukaryota > Metazoa > Chordata > Mammalia > Artiodactyla > Bovidae > Bison > Bison bison. The sequence continues at coordinate 346,471 of NW_011494804.1, forward strand.
AAATGAGATAAAGAGCAAAATGTGATAAGGTTAATCTAATGAAATACTTGATTTGAATAACCAAGAAGATGTAATCAATGTAGAAGGGCAAAACATAGAAAAATGGTGTTAGAACTGTGAACAGTGCAAAAAAGTTACATCTGGTCTCATAGCATACCTACTTTGCATTTCCATCTCACAGGGGAAAAAAAATGTGCATCATATGGTACAGGTCATCAACAAATCACCTGGGCAGACTCTACTTGTGTATCCCTAAGTCTGTGTTTGGTCACTTTGTTCCCTCCAGGGTGTGAACATGGCACTCTTTACGTATCCTGCTGGAACAGGAAATGTGTTTTACAAAAAATAGAAATTAACTAAATTCCTAGAATTGTATAAGTACACAGTTAAATCTGCTGGCATGGCATATGTTGCTCTGTTAAAGTTGATTATATGCATCTCATACTAATGATAAGCATGCTGTGCTGTGCTAAGTTTCTCGGTCTTGTTCAACTCATTGCAACCCCATGGACTGTAGCCCACCAGGCTCCTCTGTCCATGGTGATTCTCCAAGCAAGAATACTGGGTTGTGTTGCCTGCCCTCCTCCAGGGGAACTTCCCGACCCAGGAATTGAAAAGAGTCTCCTGCGTTGCAAGCAGACTCTTTACCAGCTGAGCTACCACGGAAGCTCCCAATGATGAGCATAAATGTACACAGTTATAAATAATAATCTAAGGTGTTCTGAAAGCACATTTCATGTCCTCCTCACCAAGGATTCACTGATAGCATGTAACAGCATACTCTAACAAAAATATTTAGGGAGAAATTCTCCATAGTTCAAATGCCTTTCTTCCCGATTTATTTGATCCTCTTCCTTGTACTTTACCACAGAGTAGGTCCAAAAATAAGATTTCTTTTTTTAATGTATTACCATTATTTGCAAGAATCACTTAGTCATGCCATTTGCTATTGCTGGTTATTGTGCAAATGTTACAAGTTAACTTTAGGCATGGTTTTTAATAAATTGTTTATTATGAGTTATGCTCTCATTTAGTAGGTAGTGAAAATGTGCACCTCCTTTATTAACCACAAAGGCATTGATTGTGCTTTCCTTTCCATAACATTTTCAGAATTCTTTGTCCATCTCTGTTATATCATCAGCATTCCAGTCTGATTAAGAACATTTATAAACTTTGTTTCCTATCTTGAAATCACAGGATGCAGTTTAATTACTTGATACTCTTAGTAGAAAGAGTCACATGCTAAGATCTCAGCTAAATACAGATTCCCGAGCTGTTAACTTATATGATACTTGTATAATATAACATTTCACTGGTAACAGTATTTCAAAGTTATCAGTATTACATTGTGTGTGTACTGTGCTCAGTCATTATTTTATACATTTTTTAATACTCAATATAAAATGCTCTACATGGGGGTAAGTCACCCTCTCTCAACAATTTTTAATAGGGTCTCTATTAGTTTGGTTAAGTATATACTTTGTATTACAGTAACCTCAAGATTTCTTGGAAACATACAGGATATATATTTTAAATAAAATTACATTACATGGTCTACTTTGTCTTTATGTATCGCATCCACTAGACACATACAAACAAATATTCACAAAAACACACATTCATATTCTACAGGTGAAGAAGAGATAAATAAATAAAAAACTGGGCAGTGAAGACGCTCAAACAGAGTAAATAGTGATTAGACAGAAGGCAATTTAAACTAAATGATAAAGAAAGTTTCAGAGGGAAAGTGTCATTTTGTTAAAACTGGTATCTTACTACAGGCCACTAAGAAAAAAATCTGACTGCAAAGCATTTTGGACTAAACAAATAAACAAATTACAGGTGAAACGTGAATTAAAAATCAATGTTTAGACAAGAAATTAAATAAATATAACCTAAATAATTCAAAATAGGAGTTCTATTCTCTGATACTTAAACCATTTTACAAAATACTTGCTTTTCAACAGCTGCAAATATTCTGTGAATCAATACTAAAAGTCTATGGAAAAGGTAACTTAGGTCTCAGTGCACAATTTCTGATTTTGGCCTTAAAAGCTGTAATTGCTCCCATCTTTGTGTGCTTATATCAATGGGACTATCACATACCACTTCTCTTCTGTCTCTTCCAAGTTGCAATAAATCTGACTCATCTGTGGAAGCACACACAGCTGAAGAATTTGCCAGCTTCTTACCCTTCAGTTCAGTTCAGTCACTCAGTTGTGTCTGACTCTTTGTGACCCTATGAATCGCAGCATGCCAGGCCTCCCTGTCCATCACCAACTCCCGGGGTTCACTCAAACTCATGTCCATCGAGTCAGTGATGCCATCCAACCATCTCATCCTCTGTCATCCCCTTCTTCTCCTGCCCCCAATCCCTCCCAGCATCAGGGTCTTTTCCAGTGAGTCAACTCTTCGCATGAGGTGGCCAAAGTATTGGAGTCTCAGTTTCAGCATCAGTCCTTCCAATGAACACTCAGGACTGATCTTTAGGACGGACTGGTTGGATCTCCTTGCAGTCCAAGGGACTCTCAAGAGTCTTCTCCAACACCACAGTTCAAAAGCATCAGTTCTTCGGCACTCAGCTTTCTTCACAGTCCAACTCTCACATCCATACGTGACCACTGGAAAAACCATAGCCTCATGCAATTGCCCTTATAGTGGACACGCGGCTGAAGTCACGTGCATCCATGTCTTGACCAGAAAGGAAAACTACATATCAAAATATTTTACAGAATAAGATACAAAATCATAAACAAAATATTACCAAATATGCAAAAGCAAAATACATCCTAATCAAGTGATAATCATCTAACAAATAGAAGTTTAACGCTTGAAGATAAATAGACATAATTCACTATTGGAAGTGGAGTGGGGGGTGGGAGATGATTTTACAGAATAAGATAAAAAATCCTTAACAGAATATTACCAAATACTCAAAAGTAAAATATATCCTGATCATGTGAGAGTCATCTGACAAGTAAAAGTTTATTTCAATACTTGAAGATAGACATAATTCACTATTAGAAGCTGGCAGGGGTGGGGGGACATGATTATTGCAATGATTACAGAAAAAGTATCTGCTTCATGCTTCAGAATATATCCTGGTGTCTTGTCTACAATGAAAGGACTTCATCTGAGTAAGATTGTCAGATATTACACCAAAGTGTCACATTGTAACTAATGACAAGCCAAAAAAACACCATAATTCCTAAGCATATTTTCCTTCATATATTGAGAACAAATATTTATCTTTTGTTAACAATAACTGAATACTTATATTAGTTTTGTTTGCTTAATCCTTTTTCTGTGAGTCTGAAGAAATAATTAAACTACTATTTTCTTCACTTTTGCTCAGTGGTCTAATATTATTGAATGCTACCTTAGCCAACAAATAAATTGAAAAATAAGAAAATTGTCCAATCTTCAGAGCAAAGTAAAATAAAAGAGATGCAAAACTAGGGCTGTACCCAGCAAATCCAAATCTCTATTGAAAGCCCATAATGAAAACCAATTTTAACTGTGAATCCCTTTAAACAGAAGCTACAGTACATGTAATTGCACTGTATTCAACCTCCTTTTAAATTTAGCTTTTTCTTTAAATATAATGTGTTTTACTGCAAGCTATACAAGTCTAACAATGGGCTCAAAATGAAAGTACTATTTTACAGTGATATGTACTTATAATAATATTCAGTAAGATATGTGTAAGATATTCAAAGGTATTATTTGTTTGGATGATGGTAAGCACTCTTTTATAGCAATAAAATATAGGTCTATAGTGAACAATTCTGGTTATTTGCCTTCTGGATTAACAGATATTTGAAAACATTCCTTACCCTAGTAAGTTTTGCTAACATTGAGAGAAACAGAGCTGGCGGGCTCTTGCTTCAGAATAGAAAGTGTCTTATGTTCTTATATGATAATAAATTGTGCAATATATCAAATAAGCACATTATTCAATCCATAAAAGATTTCTAAGTAAATATCACAATGGACTGGATTATGGAAAATAAATGACAAAAAATCAATGTAATTGCAATATCAAAATGTATATTTCTAGGCCTGAACTATTTTAATTCTAAACTAGTAACTCATATATAATCTCATTAAAAGGATAAAAAATAACTTTCAGTGTTTTGTAGTTGTCATTTCCTTAAGGGATTAAATTTAGAGCTAAAAAAAGCTAGCTTGCTACAATTTCTAATTTAAACATTTGAACAACCATAGAGATGTTAGCTTAACTTTGATTTTTACCATTTCTATCTGCAATGTTAATCACAATTCTGGGGCCCTTAAGGGTTAAACATGCCAAATTCTCTGTTTGTGAAGTAATTGAAGATGACAGAAGATCTTTTCAGAAAGCACTTACTGATGAATTGAAATTTTCTAAGATTTGCTATCAAACTTAATATGTATCTCTCCTGAAATATTTACAGAGGTGCAACAATATAGCCATTTATGATATTTAGAGTCTATGATCTAATAGCATAAAAGCACTGTTTTGATATATTCTTTGAAAACCAAATCAATTGATAGCAACTATAAAATAATATGCTCTCTCTATAAGAATTATAATAAAAGTAAATCCTCAATTTTAGCTCCTTTGATTTTTTTAGTACCAAAAAACTTTATATTTTTTCAAATAAAGGTAAATCATTTAATTGTGGATTTTAACTATATAGAGATATCCTTCAACATATATTAAAACTAGATATATATTTTTACTGAATCTTATGATTTCATCATTATTTGATAGAATCTTATTACCAATTTATGATAAAAGTCTTGAGTTTGATTAAGAGTTCAAAGTCACCATCCACTAACTCTGAAGTCCATTAGAAAAATTGAGGAAGCAGTGTAGCACTGTAGATCAGTCAGGGAAATGATGAGTCAGAGAAAAGTTAGAATGCAGAGAAATGCGCATGTACTACTGTTTCCACCTAGGTCAAAGTTCACGCAACCTTAGACTCTGAAAAACACCAGTACTAGAACAAATTTTGGAAAAATATTTTTATATTTTCAACAAATCTCAGTTTAGCAAATAAAGGAGAAAATATACTAAAAAATTTATATCTAAATGCCCTGAAGTCTTGCTATAACATGACCTACTATAAGATGCATATCTGTCTGCAGTATTTTTATTTCATACTTCCTTCCTCTAAAGAAATTCATCACGGTAAGCAGCAAAAGAATCTAGTTGTAACATTTTTTAAGCTATACCAGGATAATGTGGCATTGACCATGTTGTAAACCCTAGTGGCCTTTCTAAAAAAAGAGAACATAAAATCAGGAGATATTTTTCACTGTATAATCAAAAGAAGTATTCCTAAGATCACCATGTAAGATCTATTTGCTTATTTATATGTTCCATATACTGGCCACATCATACATTCTAAGTAGCTACAGTTTGCAGAACATTAAAAGATAAATAAATGAAATCTTAATGAAGATCCTTAATGAAGGTATCTTTATTAATAAGGTGAGATGATAGAAAATGGAGAAAACAAGCCACATTTTAATGTGCTCAATTATGCTCTAATCATCAAAGAATAGAATGAGTTCAGCATATAAGGTGGACTGTTATCCTAGCAATATGTAGAGTTAACAAAAATCTTGTCTTCCTGTAAATCTCAATGTCAGATTCTTAATACTTGAGATATTGGTAGAAAAGGAACACAGGAAAGGAGCAGCAGCAGGATCACATTGCATCAGGCTTATTCTAACACAAATAAGTAAAGAAATGTAAGCAAATACCTATTTATATGGTCAGATAACAGACAGCCAGATAACAGAAAGACAAAGGCACATGTTTAAATTCTTAAACAAATAAAGCAATTTAGTAGGAAAATGACTTTTTCCCATTGTTCTATTATGTAATCAAAGTCAGATATTGTGAATTCTTTCCTGATGATAATTTCTTAGACTCATCATAAACCTGGCCCAGTAGTGTCCCTCCATCTTTCCCTACATTCCCTTTTAGTTGTATAACTAATGTAAGTCCTCCCATGTTAAAGAAATGTGTGATTACTTTCAAATTTCTCACACCACGATGGAAGTCATTCTTCTGCACCTGTTCCCCAGATTTTGTATATTTTTTTAATTCTTCTACAGAAATTGAATATAGCATTTTCTATTTCATTTATTTGCATGAAGCTCCATCACAGAAAAGAAGTCATATTGTCATCGGTATTCTCATGCTTTCAGTATGAAATGCGTGAACTGGTAGATATTTTTCACATATTTCCTACCTGGGACACGACCAGATGGTACTGTGGAGTCTCAGGTTGATCATTATGTGAGAAACCTGGGCTCACAGCCAGTCCAATCCACCACTGACGGAAAGAAAACAATGTAACGCTACACCGTACATAAAAATCACAAATGGCACTTTTGTAATTTAAACAGGCATCTGCTTTTACGTATCAGGTTTTTTTTTCCTATATTTTTTCTGATTTGATCTAGCTAAGAAACCGAACATAATTACAAACATGCCTCCTTGAGCCAGCC
>NW_011494804.1:353077-381241 GCF_000754665.1 Bison bison bison
GCCAGCCATAGCAGCACACATATATAGACACATATGACATAGTAATAGATATCTTCTACTCCTGTATATGTGTATTTCTCAAGTTCATGTACACATGTACATACATACACATGTATATGCATTAGAATAATGTTAGTAGTGTTAGTTGCCAGTCATGGCTGACTCTTTGCATCCCCACAGACTGCAGCTCGCCAGGCTCCTCTGTCCATGGAATTCCAGAAGTATACTGGAGTGGGTGGCCATTACCTTCTCCATACATTAGAAGACAAACTTTTAAGTGGATCTCTGAGTTCTCCCTGTTTGTATGTGTGTGTGTTTCTTAAGTACTTCCTGGATGTTTCCTTAGAGGGAGGTTATTGTATTTACCTAGGAAATCTCCACTTGACAAAACCATCAACCAGATACAGTTCAGAGGTGACTACTCTGCTTTTTAAATTTTTATTAGAGTATAGTTGATTTATAATATCGTGTTAGTTTCAGGTATACAGTAAAGTGAGTCAGTTATATCATATATATATATATATATATATATATATATATATTCACTCTGTTTTAAAGATTCTTTTCTCAATTTGGCCATTACAGAGTACTGAGTGGAGTTTCCTCTTCTATATAGCAGGCTCTTATTAGTTACTGATTTTCTATATAGTATGTGTATATGTCAATCCCTGTCTCTCCTGGTCTCTTATCCTCTGGTTACTATAAGTTTGTTATCTACATCTGTGACTCTTACTTTGTAAATAATTTCCCTAGAGGTTCAGACAGCAAAGAATCTACTTGCAATGCAGGAGATCTGGGTTCAGTCCTGGAGCTGGGAAGATCCCCTGGAGAAGGGAATGGCCACCCACTCCAATACTTTTGACTGAAGAATTCTACAGAAGAGAAGCCTGGAGGGTTACAGTCTATGGGGTCGCAAAGAGTCATAAATGACTGAGTGACTAACACTAACACACATTCATTTATATCCTTGTGTGCTTCCCTAGGGACTTCCCTGGTGGCTGAGATGGTAAAGTGTCTTGTCTACAATGCAGGAGACCCGGGTTCCGTCCCTGGGTTGAGAAGAACCCCTGGAGAAGGAAATTGCGATCCGCTCCAGTACTATTGCCTGGAAAATCCCATGGACAGAGGAGCCTGGTAGGCTACAGTCCATGGGCTTCCCTGGTAGCTCAGCTGGTAAAGAATCTATTTGCAATGCAGGAGGCCCCAGTTCAATTCCTGGGTCAGGAAGATGCCCTGGAGAAGGAATAGGCTACCCATTCTAGTAGCTTGGGCTTCCCTGGTGGCTCAGCTGCAAAACAGGAGACCGGGTTTGATCCTAGGTTGAAAAGATCCCCTAGATGAGTGAACAACTAACCACTCCTGTATTCTAGTATTCTGGCATGGGGTAGCAAAGAGTTAGAGAGGACTGAGTGACTCTTACTTTTTTCTAGAGAGAAGATTACCCTGCTTTTTGATCCAGACTTTTATTTCTTTGGGAACAACTTTTTTCAGAGACAACTTCTCTTTTGAAGTTTTAAATGACTGCAAATGTTTTTATTTTAGTAAGCAAAAAGAAAACTTCTTTCCTTCTTTTTCTTCCCTGTTTCTTTCTTCCTTCCCTTTTTCTTTTCTTTTTGGTTTGAAAGTACCCTCAATGGCATCTCTGATTCTTTCTACATGTATGTACTGTCATCTGTTCATTTTAATTGCTAGCCAAATCTCAAGAGATACAAGACTCAGGAATTTTGTTTTATATCTTTCTACTCTTCCATCCCTTCATCTTGTAGTCTCTCTTGAATTTTTGACTATCAATAATACGGCTATGAGAACACCATTAGTGTTTCATCTAATAACTACTAGGTGGATTTTATAGCTCATGAAAGACATTTAACAAGAATGAAAGCATCACAAGAGAATTTTTCTTTTATGTTGACTGGTTCATTATGTAGCATTCCTTTACTTTTCAAAATACTACATAAATAATTTGGTTAGCCTGATAGAACTTAAATCTTCCAAGTACACATATTTTTAATTACTATTTAAAACCCATTTTCATAGCAAAACCAAATCAGAAAAAAAATTATCTTATTGAATATTTAGAGAGGGCACAAAAATCATTTGCAATAATAAGACTTAATATTTACATGATGCTATAAGCACAACTTAACAAATTAAGTAATCTTTAGGCAAGCAATTGCATTCTAAAGATTTAAAGCTTTTAAGAGCTGATTGCAAGAGCAAATAAGTTAGGCTTGTTTTTTAGTATCTATGCTGTTACTAGCTTCTGCTCATGCTAAATTAAATTAATATATGTTCTATATATAAATGTTTATATCACATTATACTTATTACATATTGTATATTATGTGCACTACATTATATACATGTCTCAAGATGTGTTTGTATGGACAGAAATATATAAGTATTCTCACTTCTTAGCTCCAAGCTTCTTGTTATGTGATAGAAAATATAGCATTATAAATTAAAATACCTTTATATATGTAAATAACTTATCTAGGTAGGCTTTTTGAAAGAATCTTTTAAAATGCACATTGTCTGAAAAGCTTTCACATTTTATAATTAAGGTTTGTGCATCCTATGTTGGTTCAGTCATGTCCAATCTTTGCTACCCTATGGACTGTAGCCCACCATGTTCCCCTGTCCATGCAATTCTCCAGGCAAGAATACTGGAGTAACAGATAAGGTATAAAGCTATGCAGTAAACTGATGGTGTTCTTTCCAGAAAATGAAAAATTGAATTACCTTCAAGGTGTGAAATTGGAATAGTAAGCCCTCAAATACAAGCACAAAATGGAAGTACATCCATATTTTTGTTAAATATCAATTTGTAACCTTATAACTTGCTACTTGAAAAGCCTGACACACATTTTCTAGAAACATTTCTGTGAATTTTTTTTTCTTTTTTTTAAATATTGTTTCATGTTTATTTTATTTTTTAATTTAAATTTATTTATTTTAATTAGAGGCTAATTGCTTTATAATATTGTATTGGTTTTGCCATACATCAACATGAATCCACCACGGGTGTACACGTGTTCCCAATCCTGAACCCCCCTCCCACCTCCCTTTGGGTCATCCCAGTGCACCAGCCCCAAGCTTCCTGTATCCTGCATCTGGATTGGCAATTCGTTTCTTATATGATTTTATACATGTTTCAATGCCATTCTCCCAATATTTTAAAAGCAGAAAAAAAAGTTTATCTTGGAAACATTCAGTTCAGTTCAGTTCAGTTCAGTTGCTCAGTCACGTCCGACTGAGCACAGCACACCAGGCCTCCCTGTCCATCACCAACTCCCGGAGTTCACTCAAACTCATGTCCATTGAGTCGGTGATGCCATCCAGCCATCTCATCCTCTGTTGTCCCCTTCTCCTCCTGCCCCCAATCCCTCCCAGCATCGGAGTCTTTTCCAGTGAGTCAGCTCTTCACATGAGGTGGCCAATGTTCTGGAGTTTCAGCTTTAGCATCATTCCTTCCAAAGAACACCTAGGGCTGATTTCCTTTAGAATGGACTGGTTGGATCTCCTTGCAGTCCAAGGGACTCTCAAGAGTCTTCTCCAACACCACAGTTCAAAACATCAATTCTTCGGTGCTCAGCTTTCTTCACAGTCCAACTCTCACATCCATACATGACCACTGGAAAAACATAGCCTTGACTAGATGGACCTTTGTTGGCAAAGTAATGTCTCTGCTTTTCAATATGCTATCTAGGTTGGTCATAACTTTTCTTCCAAGGACTAAACGTCTTTTAATTTCATGGCTGCAGTCACCATCTGCAGTGATTTTGGAGCCCAAAAAAATAAAGTCTGACACTGTTTCCACTGTTTCCCCATCTATTTTCCATGAAGTGATGGGGCCATATACAGGCTAATTAATAGGGAATTTGGAAATTGCTTTTGCTTTCCCATTTCTATTTAAAAGCAAAACAAATAGGTTCATTCAGTAAATATCCCAAATAAACAAATAAGTAGAAAAACCTAACATTGTCATCTTACATAGAATCACTGATATGTTCATTCTTGTTTATGGTATTTTCTGCAAAAAAAAAAAAAAATTGTGCTATAAAGCTCATGGAAGAATAATATGAAAAAAAAAAAAAGATTAGGGACCTTGTAGGAATTTGGAAGAACACAATGTTAATTTTTAAAATGACAAATTGCTTTAATGTTTTCATATACCTGGGTAACTAATATACTACTATAACTAATATCTCAAAATAAAGGACTATGTGGTTAGTGCCATTCTTATTATCAGAGTTTAATAGATGAGCAAACCTTAAATTGAAAGTCCATAAAACTCTCAGAATCCTTTAGCTAGCAAGTAAAATAGCTGTGATGAGAACACTGGCTATTTATTTTTCCGTTATTCCAAATCCAGAATTCTTTTTGTCTTTCCACAATATATTTCACCTGAATTTATAAATAATCTTCTTAAATATTTATTTTGCTTTTAAAATAGCATGGCATATACATTTTATAAGTGAAGGTCTAAACCACTCAAGCATTTGCCTATCTCAAAATACCTTTTCAGTGGGGAAGACCCCTAAATATTGCATATGAATATTTAATTTCTGCATGACCAGTTCTCTATATAGTGCTATGCTATTTGAATAAAATATCCATGAGAGAAATTATTAGGTACAATTTTTATTAGATACCCTTAAGTGCTTAAAAATGTTACCTTTTTATTATTAGCCAATAAATAGATTTGATTGAATATTAATGGTAAAATCATAAGACATTTTAATATAATACCTCTTTATCATGACGCTGTATTCTGTAACAATGCATAATGACACATGTAAACTAATATAAAATACATATCAGAGTTTTATTTGGCTTCCCAGAAGTACGGGTTCTTTTTATAATGACAAACCAAACAAAAGAAGATAAACAATGGCAATAAAATGTCTTACTGTTGATGAAAATGACCAAGAAAAAAATAAAACAAATATCGTCATAGCTTTCACAGAAGTATGAGCTATTTTACTGTGCAGAAATTTAATCTTTGGAGATGGAATTTATGATAGAATTGATTCTCATTCTAAATATCATTTACTATTCTTTCTATGAAATCTGAAAAAAATATTTCCTGATTCTTCATACTCTACCATGCATAGAATAGATAGCTAGTGGGTACCTGCTCTGTAGTGTAGGAAGCTCAGCTCAATGCTCTGTGGCTACCTAGATGGGTGGGATGGGAGAGGGAGATCCAACAGGGAAGGAGAATTTGTATCCACACAGCTGATTCACCTCACCGGATAGGAGAAACTAACACAACAACGCAAAGCAACTGGTTAAACCCCAATTTAAGAAAAAACAGTGAAAGAATGAGAGTGTGTCATTGCAGGCTAAACATAGATAGTAATGAAAGCATACAATGTACTTTTTCCTTCTTCAAAAGGACCGTAGGGACTTCCTTGGTGAGCCAGTGGCTAAGACTTGAGTTCCCAACGCAGGCAGCCGGGTTCAATCTCCAGGGAATTAGATTTAGAATGGCGCAAGTAAGATTTCTAATGCTGCAATTAAAGATTCTTTCTAAACCACTCAATCGCTTAATTCCCCACTTCCCTCAGTTTCCTTATAGTTGAATTTTAACTACCCTTCTCAGGACTACTTCCTTTCTGTTCGCTACATTTTTTCTTAATGTCTAAGGTTACTGTGTAACCTTTAAGGTTATATAGTCTAAGGTTGCTTAGACTATATGGCCCATCACATAGTTGGGCTTATCTGTGGTTGATACACATGTGGCCCTTTCTGTCACATTAACTCATTTGCTAAAGCTCCACTGAGCTGAACTATGTTTCCAGCATAGTTATTTCTGAGGACACACTTAAAATTCAAAGTCGGTTTAGTTTTGACTATTGATACAAAAAAATTTTTTAAAGATTGCCTACCTGTCCATAAGTTTCAATATCAAATGAACGTAAAACAAAGTGACATATTATCTTCTAGAGTTTTTTCAGCAATAGGAGCCATACTTGGAAATTATACATATGATCAAGTAATATACACATATTTTATTCAATGGGTTTGGAATGGAGAAAAGGTGTGAAAGTCCAGAAGCGATATATTAAAAGATAAAACCACAGGGAAGAGGAGACAACAATGCAAAGATCATCTGATGAACACGGTTGGAAAAAACTCATCTAGATCCAATTTCTGTGCTCTCGTTTTCATTCTTCTTCCAAATGTCATTAAAAAAGCAGTACCACTGTCTTTAGAATCATAGAAACAAGACATTTTTAGATCTTAGAAATATAAAATATCTTATGGCAATTAAAATTCTGAGAAGTCTTTGGGGTTACCATGTCAGTTATTGACAGAACTTGCTGTATTAGGCCCAGAATACAAGTTCAAGGTCTTTTTCATTATGATACAGAGTCCTTCCATGTAATTCGAGCTTTCATAAAAATATAATTTTGCAACAAATAATTATCTCATTTTCATTCTATCTGTAAGAGGTAGCGTATCTTCTGGAAAAATATTTTAGTTTTATTTATCTTTATCTTGAGATTTATATGCAGAAATATTAAATAGGAATTTAAATAGCCAACTTTCTTTTCATAATTGAGATCTGGCCCCAAAGTCCTTAAAATGTACATGATATTGGAAGTCAAAGACACTAATAAGGGTGTTTGATGATAAAGTTACCTTAAAAAAAGAGACCAGAAGAAAATCCTGATATCCTTCTTCTAATTATTATTTTGTGTTTCTTAATGCTTAAGACCTAGAAGAATGCTGCATAGAATGTTGAATTAACTAATGAAATATTAATAATTGCACTCCCTTTAAAAAGGAAGAACCAGAAAATGAAGACATACAGGAAGAGATAAGTAGTAAAAGAGTACCAGAAGACCTTAGTGCCACTGAGTCCAGAAGAGGAAGGAAATGCAAGGAGAAATCCAGCAAAACAAAATGTTGATGAGGCCAAACATGGGGAATCTGAATAAACTACAGAGATAGAAACTATAGATATAGAGATATCTATAATAAAGTATAGATATAGAGAACTCCAGAATCCTTAATAACATGGGCTTTTTAGTAAAATGAAGGGGGTAAAAACAAAATTATAGAAATAAGCTACAAACTTGCTCCCAAGATATTCATAGTCTAATGTGTATAGGGGAAAAGAAAAAAAAATAATGATTTGTTACAAAAGATTGAGACAATGTCACAACAGGAAAGAAAAAAAAAAAAAAAAAGCACTATAGAAGCTCTTAGGTCCCAAGAAGGTTTCTTGGAGGAGGTAATACCTGAGTTGAGTCTTACGGAAAGAGCGATAAACTATACAGAGCAGCACAGTTATGAATGAGCTGGAGGGATGGTTATTAGTGCATTTCAGGTTGTAGAGGTGCACATGCAAAAGCAAAGGGAAAGAAAAGAGCATAGATTTAGAGAACTCAAGTGATTCTTTGAGCTTCTAGTTTACATTATCAACTGTTGGGCCAAGAACTACCTGGCTTTTTTTCTTACCATTCACTTTTTCAGGCTAGTCTAATATATTTAACTGAAAATAAAAATACAATTTCCTTCCTAAAGTTTCTAACTAATTTTGAGCAGGAGTTTTAAGGGCTCTAAATGAATGTTTCCTTTATATAGAAGGAAATAACTCTAAAAGAGGATCAGTATCTTTCCAACCTATACAAATAAATGAAAAGGAAAACATACTCTTTTCAACCTTTTAATACATAGATATATGAAATCAAGAAAAAAACAGTGATCATAATGGTAGAAAAGAAATGTGTCCTAAAGTAACTGTTACGCATTCTAGGAGTAGTTTCCCTGAAAAATATAGTATTTTCTACTCACCTATTAGAGTTTGTAGCAAATTGTTTTTCCATCCATTTATGGTAGTTGGATAGAAAAAGAAAATTTGAGCAATTCAAGGTTATAAAAAAGAAATCTGTTTTGGTAATGACACCATTATTATGGAATTGTGGGGATACAACAGTGAAATAACCTCGTACTTATTTTGTGGTGAGATAGTGAGAAAATTAATGTAAAATCATAAGATGTTAACAGGTGTAGAGAAATGGACGAATACCTTTCTAATGGAAAAATAATAGAAATGTAAATGCTACTTGGGAATCTAACCAACAAATATCATTGAAGAAAAGAACACTTATAAAAATATGTAGCTAGTCAAAAAAATGTATTATACAGCTAAGTCTCTTGGGCATATGTTAAATTTTCTTCATATATTGAATTTAATACCAGGATTACTTATAATTGAGACTTTACAGATGGTATACTTTATATAAATGCAATAAATATATCTAGCTTTTCTATCAACTGTGCATTGTTTAAGAAAGGTAAATACTTAGTTCCACTTACAAGGAAAAGTCTTATGAGGAATTTTAAAAGATAAACCAAAAATGCATATCTTTTAGTATCTGAGCACAGAAATAAGAAATTATGCAACCCATGTCCTAAATCGATCACAAATTGCTATATTATTTTCCACTACAATCTGACATTTACCAAAAATCCAATATTCTAGGGTCAAACATTTATTTTAGAATACCTAATGTATATAGTATTTTACAAAGCAATATCACAAAAGTCAAACTCAATGCTCAAAGAAATTTACATGTGGCCAGTGAAACAGAACACTTTTCTCAATAGATAAGATTGTCTGTAGGTAATATGCTTGGGTTTCAATTTTGAACAATGAATGAAAGACTTAAAATAGAAATACTTGATGGAGAATAAAATCAAATAAAACAGTAAAGTCATATTACTATAAATACCAAGGACAAAAATTACAAATTGAGAGACTTAGATGATAAGAAGACATGGAAAAATCATGGAAATAAGGTCTCAGAATTTTAATTAAGTATGAATTGTATAATATGAACTTGAAAATGCTAAAAATACTATATATGCATTGTATCCTTATGTCAGTGAACCAAATTATGTACCTGAGATTTTTAAGGATGATAATTATACAACAGTCTTATGCAGTGGTCAGATCTCAGAGTAACAGGTTGACTTCTTGGCAACAACCTTTTAAAATGACTTCAAAAAACATTAAAATTAAATTTAGTAATTGATTTGAATTATTTGTTTTTTTTTTTACTGAACTGGATTCACTGACTAGTTACAAAGCATATAAAATAAAACCCTTCTCTTAAAAGAACTGTCATAATATGAGATGGCAAGTTGATAGACCAATACCTTTTAAGCATGTGAGAAATGGGATAAATATCATCTAGCAATCCCCTCCTGGGCATATGTAGAAAACCATATTTAAAAAAAAATACCTGCACCCCAACATTCATTGCAGCACTATTTATAACAGCCAGGACAAGGAGGTAACACAAAAGTCCATCAATAAATGAATGGACAAAGGAGATATATGTATGTATACATACATAAACATATATATATATATATATATAATGGAATATAGCTCAGCCTTAAAAAAAGGATGAAACAATGCCATGTGAGATGACATGAATGAACCTTGAGACTGTCAGCTAAATACAGATGAATATCATATGATGTTACTTATATGTGGAATCAAAAACATGGTACAAATGAATCTTTTTACAAAACAGGAATAGATTTACAGATGTAGAAAACAAGCTTTTGGTTACCAAGGGAGAAAAGAAGGGGAAAGGGATAAACTGAGGTATTGGGATTGGCATATACACTCCATTATACTTAAAATTTGGAAATTTGGAAAATTCAGCAAATTTGGAAAACTCAGAAGTGGCCACAGGACTGGAAAAGGTCACTTTTCATTCCAATCCCAAAGAAAGGCAATGCCAAAGAATACTCAAGCTACCGCACAATAGAACTCATCGCACACGCTAGTAAAGTAATGCTCAAAATTCTCCAAGCCAGGCTTCAGCACTACGTGAACCGTGAACTTCCAGATGTTCAAGCTGGTTTTAGAAAAGGCAGAGGAACCAGAGATCAAATTGCCAACATCCACTGGATCATTGAAAAAGCAAGAGAGTTCCAGGAAAACATCTATTTCTGCATTATTGACTATGCCAAAGCCTTTGACTGTGTGGATCACAATAAACTGTGGAAAATTCTGAAAGAGATGGGAATACCAGACCACCTGACCTGCCTCTTGAGAAACCTACATGCAGGTCAGGAAGCAACAGTTAGTACTGGACATAGAACAACATACTGGTTCCAAATAGGAAAAGGAGTACGTTAAGGCTGTATATTGTCACCCTGCTTATTTAACTTCTATGCAGAGTACATCATGAGAAACACTGGGCTGGAAGAAGCACATGCTGGAATCAAGATTTCAGGAAGAAATATCAATAAGCTCAGATATGCAGATGACACCACCCTTATGGCAGAGGTGAAGAGGAACTCAAAAGCCTCTTGATGAAAGTGAAAGAGGAGACTGAAAAAGTTGGCTTAAAGCTCAATATTCAGAAAACTAAGATCATGGCATCTGGTCCCATCACTTCATGGGAAATAGATGGGGAAACAGTGGAAACAGTGTCAGACTTTATTTTTTGGGGCTCCAGAATCACTGCAGATGGTGACTGCAGCCATGAAATTAAAAGATGCTTACCCCTTGGAAGGAAAGTTATGATCAACCTAGATAGCATATTAAAAAGCAGAGACATTACTTTGCCTACAAAGGTCTGTCTAGTCAAGGCTATGGTTTTTCCAGTGGTCATGTATAGATGTGAGAGTTGGACTGTGAAGAAAACTGAGCGCCGAAGAATTGATGTTTTTGAACTGTGGTGTTGGAGAAGACTCCTGAGACTCCCTTGGACTGCGAGGAGATCCAACCAGTCCATTTTGAAGGACATCAGCCCTGGGTGTTCTTTGGAGGGAATGATGCTAAAGCTGAAGCTCCAGTACTTTGGCCAGTACTCATGCAAAGAGTTGACTCATTGGAAAAGACTCTGATGCTGGGAGGGACTGGGGGCAGGAGAAGGGGACGACAGAGGATGAGATGGCTGGATGGCATCACCAACTCAATGGATGTGAGTCTGAGTGAACTCTGGGAGTTGGTGATGGACAGGGAGGCCTGGAGCACTGTGATTCATGGGGTTGCAAAGAGTTGGACACGACTGAGTGACTGAACTAAACTGAACTGAACTGTACTGTTTATTCAAAATAGTCTTATTTTCAGTGATTTACAATCTCGTGGAAGCTTGGTATCTTGAAGCACACTATCTAAACATGAGAATTCTAAAGGTCCTTGTTTTTCATACTTGTTATGAAAAAATATTGCCTTCTTAATGTGCAATGTATCTTTACATATATACACTTAAAATAATGTCAGTTTTATGTAGCTATAGACAAAGCATAAAAGTATTTAAAACAAAAAGTAAGTTGAAGCATATAAATTATAAAGTAACACTATGAAAAGAATAAAGAGAATTGGCAGAGAAGGAGAGCCAGTGCGGTCCATAACATTGTCTTCTTAGTTGGACACCCAGTTTAGCTCATCCTCATCCCTGTGCATAGACCCTATTTTAGAATCTTTTCCAATTGAGGAAATTGCTTGCAGTAATCCCTCCTTATCTATCATTGCACTTTTTTTGATTTCAGTTATTGAAGGTCAATCATAGTCTGAAAACATTAAACTGAAAATTCCAGAAATATAAAATTTATAAGTTTTAAATTGCACATCACTCTAAATAGTGGGATGAAATCTTGTGCTGTCTCTGTGCCACTTAGGACATGAATCAGCCCTTTGTCCAGCATATCCACATTGTATACTTGACCAGCCCATAAGTCACTTGGGAGTCATCTTGGTTATCAGATCAACTATCTTGCTATAACAGTGCTTGTGTTCAAGTCACCCTTATTTTACTTGATAATGGTCCCACAGTGCAAGAGTACTGATGTTGGCAATTTGGATATTCTCTTACAGGGCCTCATCTATGAACTAAGCATTATCATAGGTATGTATGTACAGTAAAAGATGAGTATATGTATAAGTCAGTGGCTTCCCTGGTAGCTCAGCTGGTAAAGAATCTGCCTGCAATGCAGGAGACCCCAGTTCGATTCCTGGTTTGGGAAGATCCCTGGAGAAGGGTTAAGTTACTCATTCCAGTAGTCTTGGGCTTCACTGGTAGCTCAGCTGGTAAAGAATCTGCCTGCAATGTGGGAGACCTGGATTCGATCCCTGGGATGGGAAGATGCCCTGGAGAAGGGAACAGCTACCCACTCCAGTATTCTGGCCTGGAGAATCCCATGGACTGTATAGTCCCTGGGGTCGCAGAGAGTTGGACACGACTGAACGACTTTCACTTCATGTCAGGAGTCAGTCCTGTAAGTTTCAGGCATCCACTGGGAGTCTAGGACCACAGTCCCCATGGATGAAGGGGCACTACTGTATAATTTAAATTATAAAGTGCTTAGTCACAACTCGGTGCTTTTCAAATATTTGGAGATGTTAGTCTTTAAAAAAAGAAATTGACATATTTCATGATGGCACATAGATCAAAAAATACATTAACCATTACTTAGAGAAAGATATGCTATACATAAGATAGACTATAATAATACTTGCTATACCAAAGGCTTCTCTTTTTTCTCCCCAGAAACAATGAGTAACTGACCACTGTAAGTACAAATCTGCACAGTATGCTTGTGCAGAGTGGCTTATTTCCAAATTCAGTCAAAAGTGAAATAGCCTTTAAGATAGCATCTCATACTGAAAATCTACAGATTGCCTAAACAATGAAAGGAAGAAATAAAACAAGAAACTTATTCTTCCTTACTATTTTTTCACTATTTTTTAGAAATATGCTTACAATGTTATCTATTTTTATCATATTTTTCTTTTTAAAATGTGATGAAACTAAGTCAGCCTGACTAGAATTTATTTCAGCTCGGTAAAGTGGATCTAAAAATTATGTACAACAGATGAATGAAGAGTTATTACAATTAATGAAAGCAAAAACTGTAAGGGAATAGTCATATCATTTGAGAAGCTTATTTCTCTCAAGAGTACTGTTGTAACTGTTGGCACCATGGTCATAGAAAGAGCCCCTGACTCTACCCATTAACCAGCTAAGATACCTTGGCCAAGCTTCATAGTCCCTCTTGGGCTCAATTCTTTCATCTGTGACTAAAAGGATTTAGTCAAGATGATCTCTAAGATGATCCCAATCTCTATGGCTTTATTACTTTAGGTACCACGTAGTACCGTATCAAGAGGAGAATATCATTTATCGATTTCTGTACTTTATTTTTAAAAATGAATTGCATTAAAAATTTCTCAGGTGGAAATCTTTCATATTATCAAAATAACTGAAAATACAACCTTTAAAAATAATGTTTTTCAGTTTTGTTTATAGGCTTTCATGGGGGAAAAAAAAACACATTTCCTATCAAGAGGTTATAAGCAATAGAGCCATTTTTATAGAAACTCAGACAAAGTTATATATTTTTAGATATTTTCCAGCCAATCTCAGGGATAAATGCCTTTATCACCTACAGTTATCTTTGGAATTAAATCTTTTGAGAGATGAATGCTGTAGACTATTTAATGCTTCAGCAGGTTTAGAAGCCTAAAACTTGTAAAAAGTTAAAATGTTTTTTCTTTTATTTCATATTCATTTTAAGTCTTTACTGTTGCTCTTGAAACAGACCCTTTAGAAACAACAACAACAAAAATATGTTAATGATTACCTAGCCCAGTTTCTGCATTTCTAAACCAGGACCACACATTCTTTTCCTTCCTCCCATCAAGAGGTGAAAGCTAGAAGGCTTGCCCTCGAAGCTCTAAGGCACCTATGAGAAGTTCCACTACATTGTAGTGGTTGTCATGCTGGAGAAACCACCCGGAAAAATTCTAGTTGATGATCCAAGCTGAGGTTAGCCTTCCTGCCATTCCCAAAGAAGCATCACATGACTAGAATTGGTTTTGTACCATCCAAACCAGCCCATCTGCCAGTTGAATACCACTGAGTGACTTCCATCAAAGTCATGTGAAAAAAAAAAAGAATCACTCATTTGAATGCTGCCAATTTATGGTTTCCTAAAATTATTAAATATACATAATAAAATTATTGTTTTAGGCAATTAAGTTTGGATAGCTTTCTCTCTCTCTCTTTTTGTTTTTAATGCAGCAATAGGCAAATAGAATTTGGTATCTGGAAGTGAGATACTAACATTACAAAGCCTAAAATGTGTGACTTTGATTTGGGGGCCAGACAACAGGAAAAAGCCTGACAAGCCTAGAAGTGACTGGCATAGACGACTTAATGAAGATTGGGAAAAAAATACTATATTGAGAGCTGGCAGAAAGTATGGTAATCCTGCCACTCAAGGTAACCTGAGAAATATAAAATGTACTTAATGAACTTGATAATGTCTCTAAGATGATTTTCTGGGCAAAGTGGTGAAGGTGCCACCTGGTTTCTTGCAGCTGTCTACTAAAATGAGACAGAAGCAAGATGAACTGAGTAAATCACCTGTTAATAGAATATGGAGTGAATGTAAAAGACTTTGGACACTCTTTCCATGCAGCAAGCTCTCCTGAAGACAAGAGACAGTCTCAGGGTAAAGATTAAATCTGAGGCACTTTGAGGAGAACCCAGTCGCAGTGAATGCAGGCTGTGGTCATAAGGTCATTTGTTAGGACTTAAGTCTTTATCTCTGTTAGAAAAAAAGAAAAAGAAAGAGAAAAAAAAAGCGTGCCATATAGATGGCCTCAGACACACAATAGGGCTTAGGGCACAAAGAGAAGTCTCACAGGAAAACCACCTGTTTATGAATGAAATTAATAAACAATCTGGGAAGCCTGGCATGCTGCAGTCCATGGGGTCACAAAGAGTTGGACACAACTGAGTGGCTGAACAGCAATAGTAATGGAAGAGCGTTATTTTGGAGTTCAGCTGACGACTATAGCCCAGGTAACAGCCTTCTGGGTAGCTCCAAGAAATTGCTCCATAGAAGCATGGTTTTCAGAACAGTTTTGTATCTTGTCGGAACATAGAACATCAAAGAGGTTAGGGATACATTCCTTCAAGGTTTCAAAAAAGAGAAAAGGATCAACCCATACACAGCAAGTTAGTATGAACTTGGTACCTAGGAAGTCAGTCTTATCATTGAAGGAATGCCAGTATTGGCATCCTAAGAAGGGAGGCATTTAATCTTTATTCTAACGGTCATTTTTTACTTCTGGTCAATGGTCTCTTTCATAGGCCACAAGTAGGGTATTCTAGTTGGCATAAAATTTAAGTTAACCCCAGTATAAGCCAGAATGATTTCCCCATATCCAATATGTGAGAATTTTCTTTTAATAACAAGTTAGAGAAAATTTAGTTATATCTTAAATAGATTTATGGATATCATTTTAAGGATTATATTAGCATAGATTGAGAGGGACAGAAAGAATTTTAATTCTTAAAAATTAAGAAGCCCCAAATTCTATAAGAAGGAAAAAAGTTGAAGAAAAATGGATTTTAAGAAACCTAGAGTTTATAGGAAAAGTTACGTTATAAGGACAAGGAAGTTTTCAGATGGCATGTCTAAAACCAAAAGTCATGTAGAATTATGCTCAGAGATCAAGACTGAGCTTTAATTAGGGAAATAAAGACTTCTACCAGATTATATTTAAGAATTACTGTAGGACAGTGATTGCTACATGTTTCTCGTTTTTCCCCTTCTGGAACAGAAATGTTTACTCTTCTTATCTTATGCTTTTCTCATCTTGAGACATTAGGTGGAAGGGGGCAGATAATTTGTCTCTCATCTTCATAAGTCTTTAGATCAAGAGCAACTTTATCCAAGGAATAAAAGCTAAGGAGATATGTCTGTAGCTAGATTTGATTTCAATGACAAGATCCAGGACCTTGTACCTGAACTTTATAGAATAACAAGATGAGCTTTTTGGTGGTTATCGGATGAAGAAGGAAGATTAGTAATTTTGAAGGCAGGGCAAGGACTTATGTGGTTTCAAACACGGAAGCATATTATTTGAAATTTCTCTTGATATTCAGGGTTTGTGGTCCCCCACCTTAAATATGCACTTGATTGGATCTGCTTCAACCAACTAAGCAGGAAAGAAGTGGAGCTAGATTGTAAAACTTCACACAACTTTTACCTTCTTCTCTAGAAGAATTTCTCTTGGTACCTGGACCCACCATGTAAAAATTCTAGATTCCTTGAGGTGGCCATACTTGAAGAGGCCACCATTAGCTATTTTGTTGACAATTTCAGCTGAACTCCGCCTTTCCAATATACCCACCAAGTCACCATATAAGTAACAGATTTCTGCCTTCCCATCCAGATAGTTTTAACAATTAAATATGATCAAAAGACTTCTATTGGGCCACATAGAAAAGCAGAATTATCCATCCAAGCTCTACTGGATGTCCTAACCTGCAAAACTTATAGACTGCAGTAGAATGATTGTAGAGTTTTTACCATTAGCTTTTGTGATCATTTGTCCAGCAATAGATAACTGGAATACCAACCCTTCCTTTTACAAGATAGATCTTTAGCAGAAGAATTATAGCAAGGAGGAATGAAGTAATTTGCACAAGTTCATGCAACGATGAGGGGGAGGACAAGGATGCAAAGCCAAGATCTATGTCTTATTTTTATTTCCACTATACCTCATTGTCCTGACAAAGTACATTTTTAATATACAGTGCTATCTTAAAAAGTTTAGAAATTAATCAGCTTTATGAAGGTCAAATATTTATTGTTCTTTTTTCTGTGTTACTTTTAATCTCATTGTCTTCTACTATTTAACATTTTTTTGTTTTTTACTATTTGATATTTTTAAAGCTCAGCCCACATATGAAGAAAATAAACATAGGTGAATTCTTAATTCTTATAAGGCTTCAAATTAGAAATTCTTTATTTCTGTGATGAAGATTTATGACCAGATTTATTCCTTTACCTCATGCACTGTCATCCCTTATAACTTTAACTAGAAAAGCTTAATCCAGACCCAGGATCAAGAAAGATTCTCATTAGATAGAATTTAAATGCTCCAGTCCAGTAAATTAGCATTTCAACACTGAGATGACTTCTTGGAAACTTCACTCATTTCCTTTAGTCACATTCTTCTTCCTAGATTTGGTTTTGAGATGAAGCCGTCTTATATTCTATGTCAAGTAGCTGTATAGCCCTCCTTTGTTCAACCTTGTGCCACGATCCCGGTTTGGATTTCCTGCACATTTCCTCTCCATAACTAGGATTTTAGTCCCACCATGTTCTACCCACTGTAGATTCTTCAGTCTAATCTGTCTTGAGAATTTTAGCCCTGAAGCAAGAATTACGCTTATCCTCTTCAATTTCCATGGTGTTTCTGTAATTCTGTCTAGAATCTTTGTTTTAGTCCTTAGCTGCCTTAACTTAAAGTTACTAACACCGAACTTACACTCTTGCTGGTCTTTCTGGACTGCAGATGGCCTGTGATGGCCTGCCTGTCTGTCCAGCTGCCTTGCTCCATCGTCGCCTAGTATCCATTGTTGTAATATTCAGATGAAATACTTTGTCTCTTTGCTTAGATTTCTGTCACTTGATTCTTATGCAATTTCCAAGAGCTGATTTTATGTCAGTGTTAGTTTTTAGTCTCCCACTTCCATCCAATCTAAACTCTTTCTACCAGTATTAAGTCCCAGACTAGTTACAGAACAATTGCTACACGACAGCTAACGGGAAATCATATCACTCTAATAACTAAAACTACATTGTAAATCAGCTGTTAATAAAATTTTATTAAATATTTCCCTTTTTTCATAACATTGAAAAAAATACTTCTGTTGGCTTTCTTCCTCATCTTTGACAGAAATAATAACTAAAGGCCATAAATTTAGAAACTGAATCTCAGTGTTTTTAATGTGTACATTTTACAAAGCTCTGACTTTCAGGTCACCTACTATTTCAGGGAAAGGGATAGTTTTTACACTGGCTTCTCAAAACAGTATTCTCACAGTGGAAAAATATGACATACCTATTTATATATAAAGTCATAACTTTTCTCTGTGATGCACTGAAATAAAGCATAGGACTGTAATGTTTATGGTGGTTTTTCCCTAGGGGGAAAAAAGTTTATTATTCTAAACTGAATTCCTGAGCAAACATGACTAAAAATAAATATTCATATCAGCTATTGTAATCATTTACAAAATAAGGGAAAAATGTTGCAATTTTTTTTTAATGTGCTTCATTACACTGTCTTCCCAAATGGTGCAGTGTGGTAAAGAATTTGCCTGCCAATGCAGGAGACACAAGACACATGGGTTCAATCCCTGGATCAGGAAGATGTCCTGGAGAAGGAAATGGCAGCCCACTCCAGGATTCTTGCCAGGGAAATCCCAGGGACAGAGGAGCCTAGTGGGCTATAGTCTATGGGGTCTCAAAGAATCCACTGAGCTACTGAACACACACTCACATTATATTGGCCTGGGTCCAATCAGGAGACAGAGACACATAGTAACTTAAGTAGGAGGCGTTGATATAAAGAATTATTAAGCTATGATAGAATCTTAACTATAAAAAGAAAGAGAACTCTAAAGTGTACTCTGAAGGGTTTATCTGACTTTGCCTAGAGCAAACGTGGCTAAGTAAGGACATACTTCCCTTCACAGGGTTCCCACCACTCCACCCCTCAGGGCAGGGCAGGGCAGGGTTCAGGACTAGAGAAGAGTGAAGTCAGAGCCAAAGCTTGTTTACGGGGATGATGCAAGCATGGAAGAAAACCTCCGCGCTGGGGCTGCGTGGTCACCAAAAGCTGTGTGTTCTGGGGGCACAGACGGGGCTGAGTGACACTGCGTGTTCCCCCACACCTGCTCCTTGGCATGCGGTGTGGCACATACAAAAAAACCCCCAAAGTATCACTTAAAGCAGCCCCTTTCTGCCTTTCTCCAGCGCCCTCTACCGACACAGCTTAAAATCATGCTTACCGTAAAAGAGAAAATAGAGCTTATCAAATGTGGAGTTGTGAGACAATACATGGATAACCGCCATGCACATCATATGGAGAAGGAAATGGCAACCCGTTCCAGTATTCTTGCCTGGGAAATCCCATGGACCGAGGAGCCTGGCGGGCTACAGTCCAGAGGGTCTTAAAGAGTCTGAAATGACTGAGCGTGCACACAACACACGCACGCACACACACGGCATACAGGCTCTCTCACCGTGTTGTTACTGTATATTAAAAACAAATTAAATGACTCTTTTCTGTCATATATTTAGCCTGTAAGTGTTGTAACCAATACGCAGTAAAAAATAAAAATAATTATAAATGTTTCAGCATTTTAAAACATTTAGGTGAATACTACCGATGGTCTAGATCTTTTAGTTTCCCTCCAAATTGAAACTGATAGCACCTTGGCTCCATATAATTTTATCTGTGCTGTCAGAAACAGTGTAAATTAAATTCCACAAGCTTTATATGAATTTTATATTTGGCTTTTATAGATATTACATATAAAAATTGACATCCATGTCTTAATTTGTTTTAGTTTCTATTTTAGTCTTCAAATACATGATGGTGGCAATAGGACACAGCAATAAATGCTAAACTGTGATGCAGCTTACAGCAAATGCCTGGACACAAGCTAGTCTTATGAAAAGGCACAAGCTATGCTTACGGCCTGATGTGATTAGTCACAAGTAATCTTTCTGTGCTCAGCTCAAAATATATTTCACTATTCCAACATTGGCAAGTGGAGATCCCTACAATAGTAGGCATTTTTTGTACTATACAAAAATGAAGATACTTCCAAAGAATTTGACCCCTTTGGGGTTATCTAAACTTATTCTGAATGAGAGATTGAAACTACTGGAAGAGTGTCAGCATGCTAAATGTGAACCCCTTTGAACTTCTTGCATTAACAACAATGCGTTAACTAACTTAATGTAATCTTTGTCTCACCCTAAGTTAAGGAATTATTTACACTGGAGATCATTAACATAATGATATTTTTAAACCAAAATTGTGTTTCTGAATGCCTTAATCTCCCAGGAGCAATGGAACTCATTCTAGAATTAGATTTATGCTTCTCGTTTCCATGTAAGCTAAGTGATTTTGTTCTAGAAATTGTCACATGGTAAGCCTAGTTAATTAAAGATGTGTGGTCTCGAGTCAAAATTTTGACTTTTAGATTTATATATGCATTTATTCATCTTCAAAGTCTTTTAGCCAATATAATCCTCTATGCTGCAGAAAGACGGTTTAGCTGTGAGCCAGAGGGACTCAGTGACTTCTCTGGTAGCTCAGTCAGTAAAGAATTTGCCTGCAATGCAGGAGACACGGGTTCAATTCCTGGGTCAGGAAGATACCCTGGAGAAGGCAATGACTTCCCTCTCCAGCATTCTTTCCTGAGAAGCCCCATGGACAGAGGAACCATGGTCACAAGGAGCTGGATATCATTCACAGAGATACAGTTGAAAGAATACTGTTCTCACTCAAGTCGGTTGTGACTTAACTGGACTTTAACAAGCTAATCTGAAAACTTAATTTTATGTCTTTGAAGCTAATTATTTCTTTCAAATAAGATTAAACAGTAGCATATATCTACATATATATGTTTTAAGAAAACTAGAATGTATATATTTTGGAACACAGATGTTCAAGTATTTTAATACATAATTTAATCTCTAATTTGACGAAAGGTGACCTTAGGCATATCCCTGTTAACACATTTTTTTTTCTTGAAAGCATGAAAAACACAATTAGCCATGTGACATCTGTTGTGATTTTCTTTACTAAGCTAGCATAGCTGCTTGATTTTTAAGGTACTTTGCAATATTCAGTCAAATAATCTTTGAGGAATACGAAACCACAATGAGCCTTCTTGTATCCTCTTTAAGGAACAACTTGCTTAGGTGTCAAGATAACTTGACTTTGTTTTTAAGGGGAACAGGAATACCATGGGAAGGTGTTCATAGTTCTTCAGCAAGCATTTTATTATTTCAGTATTGTCAGGAACCAGTTTGGAATGGACATGTTGTTTTTCACTTCTGCTTTTTTTAAATAACAGTTATAAAAAGCTCTTTAAACCTCAATTCCTGTACTTTTGCATTTATATTTTTCCCTCAGGGAGCATTTAAATAGTTGGTTCTTGTCATTCCCTGTCTCCTATCTAGATCTGCACCTCTAGGGTATTCTTCTTTTGCATCGTGTTTTACACAGGAACTGACAGCTCTGGCCTTGGTAAAAGGACCCACTGTCTATTTTTCTCTGGTGAGAATAGTGGCCCAATGCTCCCTTGACCTTTTGAATTTTCCCTCTTTGCCTCTGTTGAATCCTGGTTGCAAATGAGCCATCCTTTCCCAGTATCATGTAAAAACATGCATGTATAATAACAGAGTAAAATGTCACAAACATGAAAACCAAGTACTGTGATTTGTGTGTGTGTGTGTGTGCGTGTGTTAGTCACTCAGCTGTGTCTGACACTTTGCAACCCTATGGACTGCGGTCTGCCAGGCTCCTTTGTCCATGGGATTTCCCAGGCAAGAATACTGGAGTGGGAAGCTGTACCCTTCTCCAGGGGATCCCCCTGCCAACGCCGTGGGGATCGAACCCAGGTCTCGATCAGGCAGATTCTTTACCACCTGAACCCCCAGGGAAGTCCCGATTTGGGCCTGAACCACTGTGGAAGTCTAACATCTAGTGTCCTTAGGACAAAAAAAGAAAAAGTATTTTGTGCCTTCCAAGAAAGTTGAAAAGAAAAAAGAAAAATGCATTTATTGAAATATTAGGAATGATCCTATCAATTTCTTTGTGGATACCAGAGAAAGGCTGCTGCTACAGCTAAGTCACGTCAGTCATGTCCAACTCTGTGGACCCCATAGATGGCAGCCCACCAGGCTCCTCCCCCCTGGGATTCTCCAGGCAAGAACACTGGAGTGGGTTGCCATTTCCTTCTCCAGTGCAGGAAACTGAAAAGTGCTTAGCCAAAAATAAATAAATCTGTTTACTTAAAATATGTATATATATATATGTCTTAACTCTCCTCTGTGAAAATAAAGGAAGAAACTACTTCTCCCTTCCCCAATTTTCTTAGAGTATTTACATTAGAAAACTTGTCATTGTAAATATTTCTCATTGGTTTTTTGTCACCTTTTATGATGTAGGATTGGTTTTCTCAAAGACTTAGGAACCATCTCTTTGAAATGTAAATATTAAGAGAGCCTGCCTGCCTGCCCAGACCCTTCAGTTATGTCTGACTTTTTGGGACCCTATGGACTGTAGCTCACAAGACTCTTCTGTCCATGGCTCTCTGGACAAGAATGTTGGAGTGGGTTCCAATGTTCTCCTCCAGGGGATCTTCCTGACCCGAGGACCGAACCTGCGTCTCCTACTTTGCAGACGGATTCGTTTACCACTGAGCCACCTTGGAAGCTCAAACAGGAAGGGAGACTGCATTGCTACTTCCCAGTTTCTGTGAAAAGATAGGAGTTTAACTTCTGTAGGAACCTTGTTCTGAGTTGGAAAACTCTCTGCTGTTATGAAGATGTGAGGTTTGTTTTTTCTCCAGTAGCTGATTAGCTAACACAGATGGCAACCCCAAATATCATATAGAGTTAGGATGTACATGTGTCACAAATGGTGTCATCAAGTCCTCTTACTTATGAACTAGTTAGTGTTTATCTTGGTGGCTCAGGCTGACTGCAGTGTAAAGGCCTTGGGTTCGATCCTTGGGTCAGGAAGATTCCCCGGAGGAGGGAATGGCCAACTGCTCTAGTATTCTTGCCTGGAGAATCCCATGGACAAAGGAGACTAGTGGGCTACAGTCCATGGGGTT
Source organism: Bison bison bison (assembly GCF_000754665.1). Classification (NCBI taxonomy): domain Eukaryota; kingdom Metazoa; phylum Chordata; class Mammalia; order Artiodactyla; family Bovidae; genus Bison; species Bison bison. The sequence goes on from NW_011494804.1 coordinate 375,787, forward strand.
GCAAAGAGCCAGACACAACTGAGTGACTAAGACTTTCTTTTCTTTTTTTCTATTGTTTATCTTAAAAAACATGCATGTAATGAATTGCGTCTACCAGCTATGTAAGGGAATGAGCACTCTTTCCATCTTTGCAGTCTCTTCTGTTTTAATGCTGTTAAAAAGAAACAACCTCCGAATGGAATCCCCTATGTTAATCCCCATCAAGACTTAATAGCAAACCTGATTGCAGTTTCAGTCTTTCCCACAAGGAGAATTTCAAACCAATCAACTTGGAATTTCCTGATCAAGACTAGTGAGGTAATCTTCTGGATAAGAGGCTTGCCTTCCCCTAAGTGAAGGGGATCTTGCCTGAAACTATCCATTATTTAAGCTCCCTTGCTTCACTCTCCTTCTGCCTCTAAAAGCCCCTCATTTTGTACAGCTCCTTGAGGCTCCTTTCTAGTTGTTAGATGGGATGCATGGTTGAGTGCTCAGTCTCTTTCATGGCCAACTCTTCTGTGACCCCATGGACAGCAGCCCGCTAGGCTGTCCTGATGACAGGATTCTCCAGACAAGAATACCAGAATGGACTGCCATTTCCTTCTCCAGGGAATTGAACTTGTGTCTCTTATGTCTCCTGCATTGGCAGGCAGATTGTTTACCCACTGCACCACTAGGGAAGTGGGTTGGATAGGATCCTGTCCCATTTTTAAATTGTTAAAAAAAAAAAAAAAACAATTAGCTATTTAAGTTTATTCAGTTGAATCTTGTTTTTAGCAATGCTTCTTCAATATAAAAGTGTTTTCTTTCTTCATTACCTTTGCAGAGAGGATTTCTGGGTTGGGACATTTTGATTTTAAAAATGGTTCCCCAAGAAAATGTAGTTTAAAATATACAGATACCTTTTAAAATGAGTATATGTAGCAATCAACCTAGAAAAATATAACAGACTCAAGTGTCTCCTGAAATAAGTTTCTTCAGTCTTTTCAAGGTCTTGTCTATGGATAATGAAGAACTTGTATAAAAAAGGAAAATAAAATCTCTATCATCAAGAAACTTGCTGGGGCAGATAGAAATCCTATTTATCTTCATTTCATAATTTTCTGAACCTGTCATTACAGTTGAGTCAGTTGTGAATAAAAAATAAATACAGTTAGTAATGATATAAAAGGATTCTAAGAGTATAATTCAATAATACATTTCAAGAGGATCATTCAATGTTTTCTATTACATCTTCCTGATTCATAAAGCTTCTGAGAAATGAGAATTGTATCAATAAGTAGAATCTAACAAAAGTTTTATTAAAATTAGTCATAGAATGCCATTAGCAAATCAGTATTTTAATCACTATATCATGAAATGACATATACATTTTACTACTAAGTAGAAGTTAGTGGTGGATTTTATCAAGACTGTGGTTTGGTGTTTATCTGAATGTTTTTGCTGTTGATATAAACAACAGACATTACTTAATTCAATTAAATAGACGCATATGGCACGACAATTATGAAATACTAAATAGTGATAATCCTTCATTTTAATGCAGCCATCAGAGTGAGGAATGGAAAACACAAGAGCAGCAAAAGGACTGTGAGTGTCTAACACTGGTGAATTTCTAGTGGGAAGTTTACAGGTTGGGCTCATCTGAGGAAAGTTTCTTTTTCTCTCCAAAACCATAGTAGAATAATGGTATATAACCCTCTCATTGATATTAAATAGAGAAGAACAGGAGAATACAAATACAATTCTGCTTCTTTTTTAAAAATTAATTAACTGATTAATTTGGCTGTGCTGTCTTAGTTGTGACCAACATGATCCTATCTTTCTTTAGTTATGGTGTATGGGATCTAGTTGAGTCCATGACCAGGGATCGACCTCGTGTCCCTTGCACTTGGCAGCATGGAGTCTTAGCCAATGAGTTACTAGGGAAGTCCCCTGCTTCTTCTTCTTCTTCTTTTTTTTTTTTTTTTTTGCAATCAGGGTATAATTAAAAAACATCTTTCAGGAGGGTCAATTAAAGCTCATCTACTATTCCTGATCTCCTAAAAGATTATGTGAAATGGGACGTATGAGTAGTATTCTAGTCTAAGTCTTCCACGTACAGATACTGAGTAATTCCTCAGCACTGCCCAAGGCTTGCTGACACTATGGAGCGTCTTAACGGAATCACAGACTAAGAACTGTCGTATTAATACATTCTCTAAAATGAGGGATTTTTTTTCATTCTATTGTAGATGTAGAAGAGGAAAACTTTTCTTTCCTTCTAAGTTCTTTGGCCGATCTGATAATTAAATTGACATAACCAAGGTTAACAGGAGAAAACAAATTTAATTCATACATACATGGTTGAGTGCTCAGTCAGTCAGACGTGTCTGCCTCTTCATGACCTCATGGACTGTAGCACACCAGGCTCCTCTGTCCATGGGATTTCCCGCACAAGAATACTGCAGTGGGTTGCCATTTCCTTCCTGACACCATGGCTTCCCTGATAGCTCATTTGGTAAAGAATCTGCCTGCAATGCAGGAGACCTGGGTTCGATCCCTGGATTGGGAAGATTCCCTGCAGAAGGTAAAGGCCACCCACTCCAGTTATTCTGGCCTGGAGAATTCCAATTTCAAATTTTGGTGCTGGAGAAGACTCTTGAGAGTCCCCTGGACAGTAAAGATATCAAACCAGTCAATCCTAAGGGAAATCAATCCTGAATACTTATTGGAAGGGCCAATGCTGCCGCCACAGCAGCACACACTCCAAGTGCTTCTGTGTCCGTTTCTTGTTCTGGCCTGGAGAGTTCCATGGACTGTATGGTCCATGGGGCCACAGAGTCAGACATGACTGAGTGACTTTCACTTGCCATTTCCTTCTCCAGAGCATCTTCATGAGCCAGGTGTCAAATCTGCATCCCCTGCATTGGCAGGCAGGTTTCTTACCACTGAGCCACCTGGTACAGGAACCCCCAAATATGAGCCTTCCTGACAGTCAGGAGGTTGAAGCTTATATGATATCCTGAGCTTAGGAGAAGGGGCTAGAAGTCTGGGACTTTAAAGGAGAGAAAGACAAATCACAGAAAGATGGGAAGAGCAAATGTTTGGTAAACAAATGTGTGCCCTGCTATGCAGAATAAGTCTGATGTAAAAATTTGGTATTAGCTCTCTTCCTGGTATAAGCCTCCATCTAAATTACTTTTGGCAGTTTAGGAAGAACTTAAAAGATAGTCTAGAGTCTGTTTGGCTCTGTTTTTAGCTCAAAATAATCCACATGGCAAAGTGACACATTCTGGGGCAACCTGCTCTAAACCCCATCATAAAACAGAATGGAACCGACAAAGAGGCTTTTAAAAAGAACTGAGAAAACAAAAGAAAATCTGCTTGTTGCTAACAATTAGACACGCTCACTTCAAAGCATACTAAAATTTTCTCGAATAAAATGCCACCAATAGCAGACTGCATGGTCTACCTCATGACCTACCCAGGACTTGAGATCTGGTCAATAGTCCAGGATCTTAGGCTGGACATCTGTTTCCTAACTCTCCCTATTAGATATGGAGCTGCCTCTTCTTCCTCATGCAAAAATGTGACCACTCATTTTTTTTTAGTAATTGGTCAATTCTAAGCATGCCCTTTGTGTAGCCTTGCTGATAGCTCTTGAGGGCACCTGGTTTATGGGCCTTGCATACTTGAATACAGTTGAATACAGCACTAAATACAGTTGACCCATGAAAAACACCAGATCTTTCCACTTTTTAGCAACTCTAGGGTTGTGTCATCTCCACTTGCATCACATCTTCCTCACTCAGGAGGATATTCCGAGTGCCGATTTTGTTTCATGGCTCAACTATTAAACTCGGCTTAGCGGCTATGAATCACAAAGTGGGGTTAGGGGAGGAAAAGGCCTATGTCCTAGCTCATCTATAGGTTCTCGGATCTGGCTCATATATGGTTAGGGTTCATGGGATACTGCATGGAGTTTCAAAGGTTCTGGATGAGATCAGAAAATATAATCTGTATGACGTATCCTGTGCTTTTCTGTCCCTCGTGGTATATCTCCAGTATTGGTACGGTATAGAATTGATGCTTTCAAATTGTGGTATTGGAGAAGACTCTTGAGAGACCCTTGGACTGCAAGGAGATCAAACTGGTCAATTTTAAAGGAAATTAACACTGAATATTCATTGGAAGGACAAAGCATGAAGCTTAAGCTCCAATACTTTGGCCACCTGATATGAAGAGCCAACTCAATGGAAAAGACATGGATGCTGGGAAAGATTGAAGGCCAGAGGAGAAGGGGATGACAGAGGATGAGTTGGTTGGATGGCATCACTGACTCAATGGACATGAATTTGAGCAAGCCCCAGGAGATGGTGATGGACAGGGAAGCCTGGCATGCTGCAGCCCATGGGGCCACAAAGAGCCAGAAAAGACTGAGCAACAACAGGAAATTTACCAGAGGGATCAACCTACTTCTCTAGGCTAGTTGGTCTCTGAGGTTCATCATGAAGAAACAGCAAATACCTCTCAGATGGCCAGCCAAGACAGAGTGGGGGAGGGTTATTGGGTATCTGTCCCTTCTCTAGCTTCTCACTTATTCTCCAATGAAAACCACACTTCACTCTGATGAAAGCTCAGATATTAAATGAGATCCAATAGAATTAGATTCTACTCAGCTAATTTTTTATGATTTAACTTATCAGTTCAGTTCAGTCCCTCAGTCGTATCTGACTCTTTGCGACCCCATGAATTGCAGCACACCAGGCCTCCCTGTCCATCACCAACTCCTGGAGTTCACCAAAACTCATGTCCATCAAGTCAGTGATGCCAACCAGCCATCTCATCCTCTGTCGTCCCCTTCTCCTCCTGCCCCCGATCCCTCCCAGCATCAGAGTCTTTTCCAATGAGTCAACTCTTCGCATGAGGTGGCCAAAGTATTGGAGTTTCAGCTTTAGCATCAGTCCTTCCAAAAAACACCCAGGGCTGATCTCCTTCAGAATGGACTGGTTGGATGTCCTTGCAGTTCAAGGGACTCTCAAGAGTCTTCTTCAACACCACAGTTCAAAAGCATCAATTCTTCGGTGCTCAGCTTTCTTTACAGTCCAACTTTCACATCCACACATGACCACTGGAAAAACCATAGCCTTGACTAGATGGACCTTTGTTGGCAAAGTAATGTCTCTACTTTTGAGAATGCTATCTAGGTTGGTCATAACTTTTCTTCCAAGGAGTAAGCGTCTTTTGATTTCATGGCTGCAGTCACCATCAGCAGTGATTTTGGAGCCCAGACAAATAAAGTCTGACACTGTTTCCACTGTTTCCCCATCTATTTCCCATGAAGTGATGGGACTCGATGCCATGATCTTCATTTTCTGAATGTTGAGCTTTAAGCCAACTTTTTCACTCTCCACTTTCACCTTCATCAAGAGACTTTTTAGTTCCTCTTCACTTTCTGCCATAAGGGTGGTGTCATCTGCATGTCTGAGGTTAT
>NW_011494804.1:381341-389436 GCF_000754665.1 Bison bison bison
TCTGAGGTTATTGATATTTCTCCCGGCAATCTTGATTCTAGCTTGTGCTTCTTCCAGTCCAGCGTTTCTCATGATGTACTCTGCATATAAGTTATAATTCGTCATAAAAATGTTCAGAATAATGCCACAAAGGCTTAACAATTTGGGGAAAAAGAAAAGAAAAGAAATCATGACCTTCAGCAAGGAAAAAGGTGTAGATGAATGGAGCAAATCTCCTTTCTGAGCCATCATTGGTTCTATCCTAAGATATCTGAAATCAATCAAGCACGTTGGCTACAGCAAAACAATACCATGTATTTTTTTTGAAGATACATATCTGCTCTGTATCAGAGGTTTTCTCTACCTTTTATTGTCAAATTTGACCCATTTTCTCTATAAAATAAACTTGGTCTTGGAGTGCGTGTGCCTCCTCCTTACTCCAGGTTACATTACAAACCTACTTACAGAAAATGATAACATGTGGCGTTATGTCTGAATTTTTTTTGTTATACCCATGTTGTTGTTGTTTTTTTTTTTCCATTGAGGAGTGAAGAATGGGAGTTTAAGTTTTCAACATTCATGTAATATGCTCAAACACTAACTCATATTTGTGTTAACCATGTTTGCTTCTTAGGACAAACAGGGTGCCTCTATTTTCTGGTTAAAGTTATGCCTTAAATCTTTTTAATTATAATGAAAGGAACATTCCACAATATTGAGACATAAACCTGTCAAAAAAGTTGTACTTGCCCTTTTTTTTTTTAAATTTCAATAGGCAGAATATATTTAAATAACATCTATACTGTTTTCATCATTCTCTATGACAGGAGGATATTTCACTTGGAGCCCCCAGCCTGGCATTGTTCCTTTGTAAACAGGAGCTGCCAATGGAGAAAAGCAACAAAGCATTGGGAGAAACTATTTGAGCTGCTGCTCTAGTGAAATGGGGCTTCCCTGGTAGCTCAGATGGTAAAGAATCTGCCTGCAGTGAGGGAGACCAGGGTTCAATCCCTGGGTAGGGAAGATCCCCTGGAGAAGGAAATGGCAACCCACTCCAGTACTCTTGCCTGGAAAATTCCATGAACTGAGGAGCCTGGTAGGCTAAAGTCCATGGGGTCACAAAGAGTCGGTCATGACTGAGCGACTCTTTTCTTCTTCTTCTTAAATGGAGAGGGTCTCTTATCTACTCTTATTTTTGTATCTCAGAGAGAAAGTATGAACATCACTTAACTCGACCCACAACTTCAACTGATAGATTCAATTGACCACTCTCAGGCAACATTCCTTTTTTTACTAAGGGACATGCTTCCCGTAGTACATTGCTGCTGCTAAGTCACATCAGTCATGTCTGACTCTGTGTGACCCCATACATGGCAGCATACCAGGCTGCCCCATCCCTGGGACTCTCCAGGCAAGAACACTGGAGTGGGTTGCCATTTCCTTCTCCAATGCATGAAAGTGAAAAGTGAAAGTGAAGTCACTCAGTCGGGTCCGACTCTTAGCGACCCCATGGACTGTAGCCTACCAGGCTCTTCTGTCTATGGGATTCTCCTGGCAAGAGTACTGGAGTGGGTTGCCATTGCTGTTATTTATTTTTCTTCAGTGCCTGCATCCTATAAGGAAAGGTGTTAATTTAATTGGAACATCGACTACAATTTGGCAGTAATTTCTATTATCTTAAAAGGGACACATCATTGTATGTTGGGTACTGGAAGGATAAAACCTCAGAAACAACTCTTTGAGGATCAAGCACAATCCCATTTAACAGACTATTTAGTTTTAGGAATACAGTATGAAATTGGTTATTACCTTTTAATTATTTGATTGTCTTTATTCCAAAGTCAATTTTGAAAGTCTCAGGATGTATTAATACTAATAAAGATGAACAAAGAAGGCTCATAATTACTATTACTACATCCTGAGACTTTTAAAATGACCTTGGATTATCATTCAAGACCAAATCCTCAAGCAAGTAGGTCTCTGCTTGCAGTTATGCTCATAATCTTAAAGTTCCATGTCACCAGTTTAGCAGACCCTTATTGAACAACAATTCCATACGGTGGTAGTACATTACTACTAAGAACCTGTAGGATTCACTGAAGGGTTATAAATGACCAAGACCCAGAACTGTGGCTGCCTAACTCTGAATTTAAGGAAAATCAAACATGTATAAAATGACTTAGGGGCTTCCCTGGGGGTCCCGGGCTTAAGAATCTACCTTGCAATGCAGGAAACACTGATCTGATTCCTGGTCCTGAAAGGCCCCACATGCTGCAGAGCAACTAAGCCTGTTCCCCAGCTGCTGAGGCTGGTGTGCCTGGAGTCCACGTTCTGCAACAAGAGAAGCCACTGCAGTGGGAAACCTGGGCACCGCAGCTAGAGAGTAGCACCCACTTGCCACAAATAGAGAAAAGTGTAAAGTCCCAGCACAGCCAAAATAATACTCAAAAATAAATAAATTATCAAAGAAATAAATAATAATCAAAAATAAATAAAACCATCCTTCCTTTCTTTAAATAAGGGAAAACGAACATAGATATTTGAGAATAGCTGATTTTTCTGGTAGAGGATAGTTAGTTAGTTAAATTATTTATATATTTGAGATCTTAAAGTATGATAGATTTTTTTGTTATCAGTTAATATTTGATGGAAATTATGTTGTAGTTTAAAGGAAAGAATGACCAAAGGCATAGCAGCAGGGAAGCATAAGGTTTGTTTTGAGACAAACTAACCCAGTTTAGCTAGAATTTAGAATTATACAAAAAAAAAAAAAAATCTAGAAGCAAAGCATGGATCCTGAAATAAGGGAGTGTTATTGAATACCAAGAGTAGGTGTTTATACTCCATTTCAGGAGCTTTGATAAATCATAAATACTAATGAGAAAGGAAGGAGCACTATCAGAACAATCAACAATGATACTTTGGCACCACGATAGTGAGGGTATACCAAAGTGGAATATGAATGAAGAAATGTCATATGTTGCAATGTGTCTAAAAAAACATGGCTATGCAGAACCTCAGAATGTGGCCTTATATGGGAGATGTTATTAGCTAAAGATTTCAAAGTGAAACCTCTCAGACTTAGGATAGGTCCTAAGTTCTATGACCAGCAAGTATCCTTATTAAGAAGATGAGAAGATACAGAGAGACACAGAAGAGAACGTGATATGAAAATGGAAATGTGTCTGCACGTCAAACAATTTGAAGGGTTGACTGCAACCACCAGAAGCTAGGATAGAGAGAGAGAGAGTAAGAGAGAGACATGGGATGGCCCCTCCCTCCCCACGGCTTCCAGAAGGAACTAACCCTGGTGCCACTTTGATTTCTAGCTCTGTTCTGAACTAAGAGGGAATAAACTCTGTTTTAAGCCACCCGAGTTGTGGTCATTTGTCATAACAGCCCTAGAAGACCAATGGTGTTATGGTGTTGGTCACTCAGTCATGTCTGACTCTTTGTGACCCCACAGACTGTACCCCCCAGGCTCCTCTGTCCATCGGATTCTCCAGGCAAGAATACTGGAGTGGGTTGCCATACCCTTCTCCAGGGGATCTTCCAGAGCCAGGGATTGAACCTGGGTCTCCCAAAGAGCAGGCAAATTCTTTACCATCTGAGTCACAAGGGAAGCCCAACGGAAGCCAAAACAGACATCCAGGCGCAGCTTAATGAAAGTCTACAGAGAAAGAAGGTGGAACCAGAGGGCAGCATGTGGACACACAGGTTGCTGGAAAGCTTATGTGCCTGAGACCCTCACTTCTGCAGCCTCCTCCCAGGCCTCCACCAAATTTTATATGAATAATCTGGAACTGTTTTGTTAAATAAAACCCCTGTATCATATAAATTACAAAGCCTAGACCAGCCCCTGTCTATATGATACCACAACTAGCCTATTCAAGTAGGCTGCAGTGTAAGAGAATTCAACATTTCTAGTCCTCTAATCTAAGAGGGTAGTGATATCTTTAATCAGGGCAAATTTAAATTTAGAAAAGAGCTTTGTGGAAAGCAAATAAAAAAGATGTTTCCTAATAATCTGTGATGTATTTATCCTTCAGGACCCAGTAGGTGCTGGATTTCTTTGGCTTCTGTATTTGCTGACCTGTGGTTAAAGTGGTTAAAGAAACAAGTATAATGAAACGCGGTAAGTGATGAAACAGAAGTATGTGTACAGTGCAAATGGAGAGAGAAGCAGTGTACTGCCATTGTGGATTGGGAAGTCTTTCTAGCTTCTCCTGTGACTTGGATTTATTTGGTCTTTTTCAGGGAGAGGAAAAAAAAAAGTTTGTTGACCTGTGGTTTAGGTCACAAGCTCCTCAGGGAAGAGACTCCATTGTGTATTCTTCTTTGTATCCGTGATGCAAACTACATGGTGCATCAAATAGGAGATGCTCGTATTAAAAAATGGAGAATCTGAGTCTTGGATACTGATAAGCATTCAAATGCAGATACAAAGTAAGTGTTAAACATATGGGTCTTGATTTCAGGAAAAATACTGGGGTTAGCAACATGGATTTAAGTAATTAACACAGGTGCAATTTGCAAAAACTCTGCAATTGACTGAGATCCTGGAAGAATACAGCAAAGGACAAGACCTGAGGATGGACTTTGATACATACAAGCACTGCATTGGTTGCTGTGATGAGTTTAGAGAGGCATTTTAAACACACTCACTGTAGAGCCAAAGAGATACTTTAAATAAATATGTTCAATAAATTGGTGAATGGAACTTTATTGTAACTCTCACTTTCTCTGGCTTTTTCTCGTTTGGCCCATTACTTAGTGGAAATGTCAAGTGATTCTGAAGACCACCTGGAGTTGCTTTAACTTCAGTCCCCTGAGAAGCCTCAAAAGGTCAAGTATCATCTCCTACTGCTTCCCAGATGCCTTTACATCACACTGAGTTCCTAGTTAATCTTCCCTATTCCTGTAAAATTCACCTGTGCCAATGCTGTAGGTAGAAATGACACACATTCTTTCAGTTTTGGTAACCGAGCTTTTTCTCATACACTCAAGGGGATAATCCCACACTTTAAAAATATTGAAAGCTATAAAGATTAGAATATCTCTTTCAAAATTCCCTAAAAGCACATTGAGTGGTAATAATGTACATGGTCTTAAAAATATATATATGAATTTAGATTTCAAAAATAAAGAAAGAAATCATTTTAAATGAATTTAGAGATACAGGTAAAACATAATATTATAGTATATAAAAATACATATACACTTACAAATGTACATACAGAAATCTAAACACACACACATACACATAAATGCCATTTCTGTTTATTACTGAAAACAGTTCAATAACAGTAATAAAAACTTCCCTTATAGCCAGTCAGTAAAGAATCTGCCTGCAATGCAGGAGATGCAGGTTTGATTCCTGGGTCAGGAAGATCCCCTGGAGAAGGAAACGGCAACCCACTCCAGTATTCTTGCCTGGAGAATCCCATGGACAGAGGAGCCTGGCAGGCTACAGTCCACGGGGTCTCAAGAGTCGGACAGAATTCAGAGACTAAACCATCAACCACCACCACCACTGCTAACAGTTCAACAACAGTAATAAAAGCTTTTACTGAGCTCTTAATGTATGCTAAGGATGAACTAAGTCACTCTAAATATTATTTTCTTTATCCTACCAACAGTTCTGTGAGGTAGATAATATTTCACATTTTTCAATTCCTACTTTGTACAGTCAACACAAAATCTTAAAGGAGTCTTGAAAATGAACTTGCTCAGTCATGTCCGACTCTTTGTGATCCCATGGACGGTAGCCTACCAGGCTCCGCAATCCATGGGATTTTCCAGGTGAGAACACTGGAGTGGGCTGCCATTTCCTTCTCCAGGGGATCTTCTCAACCCAGGGATCGAACCCAGGTCTCCTGCATTGCAGACAGACGCTTTACCGTCTGAGCCACTAGGGAAGCCCGAAGGAGTCTCAAAACAAACCAAAAATTTACTGTTCAATTTAGTTCAATAAATTGTTTATTTAGCATCTTCTATCTGGACTCAGTTGCATTGTGCTTAGACAAAATGTCTTACTTCTGCATAAGAATGATATTATTAATGCAGTTGTGGGCATCAAAGGAGCTGTTTGTCCCCAGGGAAAATACCAGTCTCCATGCCGGAAGACAGAAACTAAACTGTACAAAGTCCTTCCAAAGGAAGATTTTCAGCTTCTTAAAAACAAAACACAACAATTGATAGCCCGTTACCTTTGGAACACTGTTATTTTTTCATTTTTCCTTCTTCTTCTCCTTTTCCATCTTCTAGTTTCCATGTAGACGTTGATTCTCTCTTTACTATTTCAAATAATCCTGGTTCAGATCAAAATGGGATCAAGAAAGGAGCAGACATGTATAAATTTCATGCTTGCTATTCCCCAAGACATGTTCCTGCTGCTGCTGCTAAGTCGCTTCAGTCGTGTCCGACTCTGTGTGACCCCATAGATGGCAGCCCACCAGGCTCCCCCGTCCCTGGGATTCTCCAAGCAAGAATACTGGAGTGGGTAGACATGTTCCTAACTCCTCTTTAATTTTAAGAGCCTGGCTGCTAATCAATTTGGGGGAGAAAAGAAAGGTGAGAGTGGGGTGTGAGGCCCCAGGACCTGGTGAGCTGGTGGCTGCCTCCATGTCTCATGCCTCTGTGATGCTGGGCCGTGAAACGGCCCATTGCTGCCTGCTGCTGCTGCTGCTGCTAAGTCGCTTCAGTCGTGTCCAACTCTGTGCGACCCCATAGACGGCAGCCCACCAGGCTCCCCTGTCCCTGGGACTCTCCAGGCAAGAATACTGGAGTGGGTTGCCATTTCCTTCTCCAATGCATGAAAGTGAAAAGTGAAAGGGAAGTCGATCAGTCGTGCCCAACTCTTAGCGACTCCATGGACTGCAGCTTACCAGGCTCCTCTGTCCATGGGATTTTCCAGGCAAGAGTCCTGGAGCAGGGTGTCATTGGCTTCTCCGAGTGCTGCCTGGCGGGACCCAAATCAGCTGTGATGGCTGCTACAGTGAGGAAGGAGGAAGTCACAGTCCTAGTCTTGAGAGTCACTCATGTATATTTCCAGGATCTTCACCCTGGGGACCTGACGGGGAAGCTGGAAGCAAAACCCACAAAACCCAAAACCCATCACCTCTCCCCCTGAGGCTGGATCCTCAAGTTTCTCACTCTCTCTGGCCTATACACAGCCTCCAGCATGAGCTTCTGGCTGCAGCAACTTCTGCTCCTGGAAATTGAAAAAGGCATTTCAGCTCTGCTAGGTCAATAAGGAGAAATATCAAAGTGTGATATTTCTGTTGGGTGTCTTTTTATGTTTGTGTCCTGGACAGTTTTACTTTTCATTTATTTCATCTTCAGTGAGGTGACTCAGTTGTTTAAGAATGTATCCATCAAGGGGTCTGGGCCTGTGGATCATCCAGCCTCCCTACTCTATCTTATCCCTGTTTCACATTAAGTCAGGTATTAGAATCATCAGTTCAGTTCAGTGGCTCAGTCGTGTCTGACTCTTCACGACCCCATCAATCACAGCACACCAGGCCTCCCTGTCCATCACCAACTCCCGGAGTTCACTCAGACTCATGTCCATTGAGTCAGTGATGCCATCCAGCCATCTCATCCTCTGTCGTCCCCTTCTCCTCTTGCCCCCAATCCCTCCCAGCATCAGAGTCTTTTCCAATGAGTCAACTCTTCACATGAGGTGGCCAAAATACTGGAGTTTCAGCTTTAGCATCATTCCTTCCAAAGAGCTCCCAGGGCTGATCTCCTTCAGAATGGACTTGTTGCAGTCCAAGGGACTCTCAAGAATCTTCTCCAACACCACAGTTCAAAAGCATCAATTCTTCGGCACTCAGCTTTCTTCACAGTCCAACTCTCACATCCATACATGACCACTGGAAAAACCAGAGCCTTGACTAGAAGGACCTTTCTTGGCAGAGTAATGTCTCTGCTTTTCAATATGCTATCTAGGTTTGTCATAACTTTTCTTCCAAGGAGTAAGCATCTTTTAATTTCATGGCTGCAGTCACCATCAGCAGTGATTTTGGAGCCCAAACAAATAAAGTCTGACACTGTTTCCACTGTTTCCCCATCTATTTCCATGAAGTGATGGGACTCGATGCCATGATCTTCA
>NW_011494804.1:389536-403732 GCF_000754665.1 Bison bison bison
CCATGATCTTCATTTTCTGAATGTTGAGCTTTAAGCCAACTTTTTCACTCTCCTCTTTCACCTTCATCAAGAGACTTTTTAGTTCCTCTTCACTTTCTGCCATAAGGGTGGTGTCATCTGCATATCTGAGGTTATTGATATTTCTCCTGGCAATCTTGATTCCAGCTTGTGCTTCTTCCAGTCCAGCGTTTCTCATGATGTATTCTGCATAGAAGTTAAATAAGCAGGGTGACAATATACAGCCTTGACATACTCCTTTTCCTATTTGGAACCAGTCTGTTGTTCCATGTCCAGTTCTAAGTGTTGCTTCCTGACCTGCATACAGATTTCTCAAGAGGCAGGTCAGGTGGTCTGGTATTCCCATCTCTTTCAGAATTTTCCACAGTTTATTGTGATCCACACAGTCAAAGGCTTTGGCATAGTCAATAAAGCAGAAATAGATGTTTTTTCTGGAACTCTCTTGCTTTTTCGATGATCCAGCAAATGTTGGCAATTTGATCTCTGGTTCCTCTGCCTTTTCTAAAACCAGCTTGAACATCTGGAAGTTCATGGTTCACATATTGCTAAAGCCTGGCTTGGAGAATTTTGAGCATTAATTTACTAGCGTGTGAGATGAGTGCAATTGTGCAGTAGTTTGAGCATTCTTTGGCATTGCCTCTCTTTGGGATTGGAATGAAAAGTGACCTTTTCCAGTCTTGTGGCCACTGCTGAGTTTTCCAAATTTGCTGGCATATTGAGTGCAGCACTTTCACAGCAGCATCTTTAAGGATTTGAAATAGCTCAACTGGAATTCCATCACCTCCACTAGCTTTGTTTGTAGTGATGCTTTCTAATGCCCACTTGACTTCACATTCCACAATATCTCAATATATTAGAATCATAGTTCAATGCAAACAAAATTTCCATGTAATAGTTAATCATATTATAGATCCAGAAGAAGGAAATGTGAAATTCCCTTCTGGATTAGATATTATTTTTAATGAGAGTCATCAGGAATTATGATACTTAGGCTATCAAAAACATGCCTTTCTATTCAGGTCAGTCACTACTTAGGCTACCATCAAGATTTTTCCAACACAGGAGTGTCACATGTAAAGAAAAGTCTTAACTCTCAGTCTTGGGTTGTCTAATCAAAGCGACACTGAGCCACCAGTGTTGCCAGTTGGTTCTGTGATGAAGCTCTGTTGGCCCTGTTCAAGATGAGGAACAGAGTCACAGCACACCAGCACGTCTTCTGCATGACATCATCTCTGTGGATAATGATACTGGCTTCGATGATTTGAAGGGAGAGCTAGATGAGTGTGTCCAAAAATACCTCTCTGGAAATTAAAGTAAAAAGAAATGTAAGTGTTAAGGGTTGGTTGGAGAAAGAATGATTGGAGCAGTCGGTGGTCCAGGAGTTCCGGTGTTTCTGGACAGTCATTGTGAGTTGAATGTAATGTGGCTGCAACCCTTGCTGGTGATCATCCAGGAGGATCAGCAGAGCATGGCTTGCCCCACAAGTGATGTAATCAGTGTGGACATGCTTACGTAGAGTTCACTGTCTCCTATAGGACAGGAAGGATTCAGCTAGTGGATGCACTTCAAATGGGATCCCATTCCTCTTTCTGAGCTAGGAAGACCAGAAGACTAACAAAATCATCTACACCAATAACGTCACTTACAATGGCTGGAGAGTTGTTTGCCTTGAACAGACAATATTCCACGGACTTGGACAGGGTGGAAGTAGCATGGATGTTGGGGGAGGAGAGTATTTGGATACATAATTTAGGATCTGACTGTGTGGAGGTAAGTGTTTCATCATCCTTTGTTCTGGAGTAGGAGATGTCTTTTGAAAAAGGTGATCATATGGATTTCCTAAAGGCCAGGACTTTAGGACATATAACTCTCATGTTGGTGATTGCTTGGCTAAGTAAATACAAGGAGTATTGTTTTTCCTTCAGACCTGATCTGAGGACCAACAACTAGGGAAGTAATGAGTGTGCAGAACTGAGGAAAAACCCGAGTTGTAAATTATTTAAAGGACACCTGGATAATATACACCCATAAATACAGATATCAACACAAGGACAATTTGAATGTGGACAAAATCAGTTAAGAAATTGGTGTGAGAAGAACCAGTTAAGAAACTGTTGCTTAGCCCAGGGTATTACTGGTGAATTTGAGGTTCTTGCTTCATTGGAAAGAATTGGGAAACAAAAATATAGGTAAGAAGTGGATTTATTGAGAGAGAAACACACCTCGCAGACAGAATGTATACCATCTCAGAAGGTGAGAGCTTTGAAAGATGGTGTGGTTAGGTTTTAGGGGCTGAGTAAAATCATAGGCTAATTAGTGGGAGGATTATTTCAATTATTTTGGGGGAAGGGGTGGGTATTTCCAGGAATATGACCTCCAGTCACTTTCTGGCCTTTTACGGTTAGACTTAGAACTGTCATGGCACTGGTGGGTATATCATTTAGCATGTTAATGTATGACGATGAGCATATAATGAGGCTTGGGGTCTACTGGAAGCTGAATACTCCACCATTTGGAGCTAGTTGGTTCTAACCAAGTCTTTGCTGTGTCCTATGGCCATGCCATTCTTTTAAACATTGTGCCCTCCTGTTTTAAGAGCAGAACCAAAGGATATCAGGAGAGACCTGGGGAGGGTATGATCTAAAGCAAGATTTGATTACTTCACAGTGTGTGCTGGAATTTGTAGTTTGGAAAGTAGCATATAAGTGCAACTGCCTTAAAAACAAATAAACATTTATGGCTTCATACTCATAAGTGATCTACTTATTGTGCAAGAAAGTTTGCCATATATTAGGAATTCAAAGATGAACAAGACTAAGCTGGTTCCCTAAAGAACATATAGTATACCAAGGGAGATAAAAAGATAATCATGCTGCTGATCAATTCAGTCAATAGAAGCCAAAGTGAAGAGGGAGAGGAATTAAAGGTGACTCCCAAAAGATGGGAGTAAATGTTGATTTCACCAAAGGTAACAAGATTATGGAGAAGAGCACAGCTGGCAAGGAAGGTGATAAATTGGAAAACTGAAAGACAAAGTACAAATTTTGTGGAGCATTTAAAACATTTTTTTGTGAAGAAATGAATATATTACTATCTAGAATAGTAATGGCTCAGACGTTAAAAAAATTTGCCTGCAATGTAGGACACTTGGGTTCAATCCTAGATGGGGAATATCCACTGGAGAAGGAAATGGCAAACCACACCAGTATTCTTGCCTGGAGAATTCTATAAACAGAGGAGCCTGGTGGGCTACAGTCCATGGGGTCGCAAAGAGTCAGACCCAGCTGAGTGACTAACATTTAGAGGAGTATTACATCAGTAGGCTTACACCTATAGACAACATCAAAGCTGAATATAAAGACCTCTCTGTCCTCCTAATCTGGTAGGAAGACTTTACACTACAAGATCAAATGAAATAAGAATGCACACTTTGTATAAATTTGCAGTGTAATGAGAAATTAATTTAGAAAGCATTATGTGTGGCTGTGACTAAGTCATTTCATTTTGGTTCCCAATTTGGCTCCTAATTTGCAGTAAAATTAGAAAATAAAATTAAGAACTTTTTCCAATGCTAACATGTATTTTGAATGAGTTCCATTTCTTTATGTTTTCTTTTCCACCTCTGTCTCCACCAAACTTTGAGAATATTCTCCTAACAAACAATAGATGAAGCAAGGTTAACATAATGAGGATTGTTTTTTAATGTCAATTTGTCATGAATTGCTCACTGATGGTTAATGCTACACTGGAAAAAGGTAGTCATTAAACAATTTTAAAAGTTACTCCTATTCTAAGCTGGAAAAACCATCTTATTTCCATTTCCGCTACAATTCGGTGGCATTTGTTCTCTTAGAAATCCAAAGGACAGACCCCGGAAGCCCCACTGATCATTGTGTCGGAATCTTCTGTACCTTCCCTTGTCAAGGTTGGTCGAGTCTGGTTTTCTCCATAAAAACTGTAGTCAGTTTCTACCCTGTGGAATAGTATAAAGTGATGATAATAGAATACTTAGCCTTACAGAGAGTGCATGCTAAATTGCTTCAGTCATGTCTGACTCTTTGTGACCCTATGAACTTTAGTCTGCCAGGCTCCTCTGTCCACGGGATTCTCCAGGCAAAAATACTGAGTGAGTTGCCATGCCCTTCTCTAGGGAATCTTCCCAACCCAGGGATCGAACCTGCATCTCTTGTGTCTCCTGTACTGGCTGGCAGGTTTTTTACCACTAGTGCCACCTGGGAAAGTCCCACACACAGAGTAGGTGATAGTAAGTATTTTTAATTCAAATTATTGGTTTATGCCAAAAGTTAAGATTTATTTTAGCAGTGTTCAGCATGTGGTTCTGTGTTAAAGAAAGCCGAAGAACCTCTGAGTGTTGATCACATAACTTTGGATTTGAACAACAAATACGCTAAGATTGAATAAGAACATTAGGTAAACATAAATCAGAAATACAGCATGTTCTTTAACATCATTGATCATATTTTAAAAATGCAATAGCATGGGTCACTGACTGTAACTGTGTTTTAAATTAACATGACTGTCGTCCTCTAATGACATAACACTATAATATGATGTTTCCTCATTGCCAATTCAGAAAAACAAGTTGTGGCATGGGTGTGGCAGTAGATTATACTAAAAAATATGGACTAAATCAGATTTGAAAACAAGGAAAGTAAAGCTGAATACAGGTGACTGTTTTGAGTGTGATGGACGAACATCTCCGAATGTTAAATATTAAGAACTGTGCAGCGAACCGCTTCCCAAGGGAAACAAAAAACTCAATTTCATGGGCAAATTAAAATTAGAATCAAAAGCCTCTAAAAGACACACACACTTATATTTGTGTTTAGCAAAGGCAAGTAGACTACTAGTTAACTTAGCAGATCTTTTACGTCTGTATATGTCTTGCTTCCTTTGTTTCCATAAATACTTATAATCATTATTTCTGGACCAAGACTGATATTTTGCATTTAAATTCAGATACTCTATTACCTTATCTCCTCTAAACCTAAAGTAAGTACAGACATTGTATATTTCTGAATAATTTATCACGTTGAGAAGCTGCACAAGTATAAATAACAGATTTAAAACCACAATTGACAGAGAGGGCATTCTGCAATAACAGGATTCAGAGTCCAGAATTTTAAAGAGTTTTATTCAATTCTAAAAAGCTTGTTTTTCTTCTTTTTTTCCAAGTTAAGTAAAATTATTTAAACAAATCTCTTTATCTTTGTTTTGAATATTGCCAACATTAATTAAGCTCTTATACGCTGAGGCACCAGCCCACTAAAATCTTTACATATTTTATACCATCCTCAGCATTCTTATAAGATAGATATATGATTTCCATATTAAATATTAAGGAATTGAGGAATAGATGATATATAAGTAATGTGTCCAAGTTTATATAGCTAACAAATAATAGAATAACTTAACAAATAATAGAATCAAGATTGGAAATTTTGACTCCAAAGCCATTTTGGAGTCACTTTGACTCCACTCATGCACTTCTCCAGAAACTTGTAATCGGTTCTTAACTGCTTCAAATATTAAGTGTATACTTTAGATGAAATATAGTTTTCTCCAAAATGATACTAGATCTTCATAAACAATAATCATAGGTATCAGAGAGCTTTGGTGAGTATAAATTAACTTCAGAATAATACTTTATAACACGAAAAATAGCAAAGAAAAGGGTTGCGATTGATGTGCACCATGGACTTAGTGCCAAAGTGGAAATGCCTTTTCCCACTGATGAAGACTCTCCTTGACCAAACGTCAGGCTACCTTCGGCCCTCTTCTGGGCTAGACCGTGACTATGTCCCCACGTCTCTGGGCCTGCATGGCGCAGTGTTACAAGAATGGTGGTGGTGTAGTCGCTAAGTCATGTCTTATTCTTGCAACCCCATGGACTGTAGCCCGCCAGGCTCCTCTGTCCATGGGATTCTCCAGGCAAGAATACTGGAATGGGTTGCCATTTCCTTCTCCAGGGAATCTTCCCAACCCAGGAATCAAACCCTGGTCTCCTGAATTGCAGGAAGGCTTTTTATAGACTGAGCTACATTTTAGTCTAGAGAGAATCCCTTACTTTTGACATCTGCTCAAATTCCTCATCTTCTACCATCCCCCAGGTGATATTTGAATACCTTGACTTGCCCTTAATGCCTCTTTAAAAATCCTCCATGCATAAAGCAACCATTTCCACTCCCTGACTATAAATCCCCACTTGTTATTGTATTGAATTTGATACTGAGGTCTCTATTCCCTTGTCACATAGTTCCTGAATAAAATCTGTTTTTACCACTTTAACTACTGTTGGGCTCTGTTTTTTAATTCACTGATAACATTTCACATGGACAGAGAAACATGAGGAAAAGGATAAGTTTTGAAGAAAATGACATTTTATGCCCCATAGTTTTTTCTTCCTACCTTTAAAGGACTCTTTGCATGAAAGATTGTTTTTATTTGCTTTGCAATATTCTTAAACCCATGGGCTAAAGGTGATTGTTTTCTTAACTTCTTCAAAATATCAACTTTTCCAGGTTGTGCTGGACTGCATCTTTTAATCTACAAGTGGGCACTCTCCTATTGAAAATATTACAAAATCAACCTGCTGCATGCTTTGGGGCTACTCCTTTCCACCAGCACTCTGCTACTTTGATTAGGATTTAGGGTGGCTAAAATAATACCCTTATCTTCCTGTTTACTAGTTTTTCTGAGTCGGAAATATCTTTGAAGAAGAAAAAAACATTTTGATCCACAATCCTTTCTCCACAGGGTAAACCACTATCATCGATAGTCTTCTTAGGAGCGAGACTGTCTTGTCTGAAACTGCATTTCATGAGTCAGTCATAAAAGATTTTCAAATATTATCGAGTGAGCCCTTTGAATACTGGAATAACAAAAGCAGAGCTTATCTCTCTGTTGATAACAAGTCTTTTGTGATTTCTCTTTTGTACCAAAAAAATCATTTGCATCAACTGCAGTAAAACAACAAAATGTTACTTAGCAATAGGTATTGGATGCACAAATTTCTACCACACAATTTAGCCCTTAACAAAATGTATAATGTGCGCCTTTATGTCTTTTGAATTTTTACAATATAAGATTAAATTATACATTTTTCAGTCCAAGGTACACCCCTTCACTCTAACTAAAATGCTCTTAGAATAACTCTCTGTGTTGTTTCAGTGGCATCATAATGAAATGTATTCCATTGCCCAGGGTCCTATGACAGAAGTTTTCCCATTATTTCTACAAGATCCAGTAGAGCATTCTTGATTTCGATCAGGTCAGACACCTTGTCAGAGTCCAATCTTGACAAATCAATGACAAAGCATATCAGAGCCGTCAAAAGTTCACAGCATGTAATAAAAACTGAACTAAAGTCAAGCATGCTATCCTCTGGTAGGCCCAGGGAGACTCCAGGCAACTGGTGATTTGTGGCTCCATTACATCCCAAATGTTCGATGTATCTAGCCCTTGGCAGGGTGTCAAGGACAAGAAATAATCAGTCTTTAGAGATCACTTTTGAAGTGCTATGCCCTCTGCTCCCTTCAGGTGAATCATTCCTCTGCATTGTCAGGATCCACTGATGAAAGCTGATGATTTTCAATAGCCTGTGACAAGCAAGGTGTTCCCCTCCCCAGCCGTGGAGAGAATGATGCCACGCAGTCAGCTTTCACCAGGCGGGCAATGCGTGATGAGTGATCTCCTCAACTCTTCTGCCAGAGTCAAGAGTAAAACCCAGAATGCTGTATGTGATTTTGTACACAAGAGCAGAATGATCACCAGAGGAGTAGACAGGAAGGAATTTTAAAATTTGCTTCCTGATAGTTCATGAGTAGAAACCAAATTTTGCCTTCATGTTGAATTTCTACATTGAAAACAGTGGACTCACAGGAAGTATCTAAAAGTGATGTGAGCATAAATGAATCAAATTGGTGGCACTGCTCATGTTGCAATAACTGTTAAATCAGCTTTCTTCTCTTTTTTATCAGTTTTGTATTGAAGTATAGTTGATTTTCAGTGTTGCATTAATTTTTGCTATACAACAAAGTGATTCAGTTATACATATATAAGCATTATTTTTGAAAATATTTTTTCTGTTATGATTTATCACAGAATATTGAATATAGTTCTCTTGTCTTAATATGACTTTTAGTCTAGCTAATAATATGCTAATCGATCTGCAGAGAGTAATTATTGATTTTCAAGTAGTAACTTTTTTACTCATGATGGGCTTGCATTTTTTTTTTTCCACTCACTAGAATTATACCTATTTCAACCATGACAACCACAATTTAAGTTTCTCCTACCAATACAGTATAGTAATTATTTTTATTTTTAAAAAACTTAATTTATAAAAACTGATGATCTTTTCTCTGTCCTTTCATTAGTAGCCCAGGTTTAGTTAATTCACTCTAATTTTCAATTAGAGATAATTTATAGGAGGATAAAAAGACTATGATCTTACATTGAGAAAAAAATGTGTGCTATATTAAGAATCCAAAATAAGAATAGCATCCAATTTTTTAGTTCCTGCATTGCAGCTAGAAGGTACTGGAACAATGCCTTTTAAAATATGAGGAAAGATGACTGTCAATCTAAAATTCTTTATCAAAATGAACAGTTACTCAAGTGTAAGAAACATAATATTTAAAAAAAGTTTTGAAAATATTTCAAAAGACCAGCCAAGTACCTTCTTAAAGCAGCTGACCTAGAAGACCTTAACATTCCCCTTGGCAGCACTAAAACTCAGACAAGCTCCTTCCTAACTCCTAATTTATTTAGAATTTATAATATGTTGGCTAGGTAACTATTTTTCAGATCATAAAAAGCCTTTTTTCCTTGTCCAACTTTTTTTTTAATCATTAATGCATTAATAACTGCCTACCTACTTCCATGACTGCGTTTTCTACCTACCCTTGCACCAACTCAGCACCAAATTTATGGTAGAAGCATACATTTCCTCTCAATATGGTAAGTCACCTAGGAATTTGTATGTTTGTGTGTGAAAGTCACTCAGTCGTGTCCGACTCTTTGTAACTCCTAATTCTAAATAAAACTCCTCTCTGGCTTCCTTTTCTTCGAGCATTTACTTTAGAAGGCTTAGAATTATAAATTATTTCTCTGCTCCTTTGGGATGTAAATCTTTCTATAAGACCTGGGCAGATTTACAAATCAGGCATATCTTTCTCTGGGACTTGGGAGCCATCCCTTTGTAATGCCATCACCAAGGAAGATCATGGTCTTATCTCCCATTTCCTTGGCAGAGTTAGAGCCTAACTTTGGCAGGCACCATCCTCCAAGTTGCAAAACTACCTCCTGTATTAAAAGTATGAGAAATTACTTTATTTTGGAAAAGCCAATAGCAAACACAGACAGCCTATGTTTCCTGCATCCCATCTCTTAAAAACTTGCCATCCTTTGGTTTCAGCAGCATTGAACTCAGAGTTCTGGTCTTACTCCCCTGTTATAATAGCCATGAATTAAGTCTTCCTTGCCTGTTCAAATTTGTCCAGTGCAATTTTTGCCTTATTACAGCTATAGCTTATGTTCCAAAAGAAGGTGTAATTGATAGCATCCAAAATAGAATAGCTAGGGACTCCCCTGGAGGTCCAGCAGTTAACTCTTCACCTTCCATTGCAGGGAGTGTGAGTTCAATTTCTGGATGGGGAGCTAAGATCATATATGACTCACAGCCAAAACAAACAAACAAACAAACAAAAAAACATGAAACAGAAAGAATATTGTAACAAGTTCAATAAGGATTTTTAAAATGATCTACATCAAAAAAAAAAACTCATTAAAAAAATAAAATAGCTAACAGGAAAGAGACAGAGTCCTTGAGCTGACTATGAAAGAAATCCCAAAGGACAACTGTCAGAGATAGAAAGCATAAAATATATCGTGAGAGAAAGATGGAAAGTACGAGGAGAATGAAAGTATGCAAATAGAACTAGTAAATTCCTAGATGGGGCTTCCCTGGTGGCTCAAACTGTAAAGAGTCTTCCTGCAATGCCGGAGATCTGGGTTTGATCCCTGGGTTGGGAAGATCCCCTAGAGAAGGAAATGGCAACCCACTCCAGTGCTCTTGCCTGGAAAATCCCATGGACAGAGGAGCCTGGTGGGCTACAGTCCATGGGGGTTACAAAGAGTCGGACACGACTGAGTGACTTTCACACACAAACATACAAATTCCTAGGTGACTTACCATATTGAGAGGAAATGTATGCTTCTACCATAAATTTGGTGCTGAGTTGGTGCAAGGGTAGGTAGAAAACGCAGTCATGGAAGTAGGTAGGCAGTTATTAATGCATTAATGATTAAAAAAAAAGTTGGACAAGGAGAAAAGGCTTTTTATGATCTGAAAAATAGTTACCTAGCCAACATATTATAAATTCTAAATAAAACAGGGGCTCTGTATCAACCTAGAGGGTGGGATGGGGCAGGAGATGGGAGGGAGGTTCAAAAGGGAGGGGATATATGTATACCTAAGGCTGATTCATGTTGAGCTTTGACAGAAAACAGCAAAATTCTGTAAAGCAACTATTCTTCAAGTAAAAAAATAAATTAATTTTAAAAAGTTAATGCAACCGATAATGCCATAGAATTATGTCAGGGGGATGAGGGGTGGGGATGAACTTGTGAGTGCTAGGCTCAAGAGAGTTAAATCCTGACCTACAGCATTACAAGTGCAAAGTTAATGTCTCAGCTTTAAATAGGTTAATACCAGAAGCAACGGTTCAAACAGGTGAAGTATTTGATTGTCAAGGGACTAAGGGTAGGGATGGTAAGGCTAGAAGATAACTGCTTTCCCATACAGGACTGGAAGTATTATTTGATGTTTTAAAAGGCAAATATGTAAATTTTAAATATAATAAGAGTAGAATCTACAAGGGGTAAAAAAGTATCCGCTTGCTGAAAATTAAAATTGGGGAAAACATCAAAAAACAAAAATGAACATTTAGTGAAAAAATAAAGAAAACATTTTTAAAGGAGAGATACAAAGGAAAAGAGCCAAAAACAACAGAAAAAAAAAACAACAACTGCATTTTACTTTTTAATGATGTATGTACTTTTGGTTGTACCGGGTCTCCGTTGCGCTGCACGGACTTTCGCTGGTTGCCATGAGCAGGGCTACTCTCCTTGGTGGTCAGTGGGCTTCTTCCTGTGGTGGCGCCCTTTGCTGTGGAGCACACGCTCTCGGTGTGTGAGTTCAGGAGCCTGTGGGCCCTGGGCGTGGCCTCAGAGTCGTGCATGGACTCAGCTGCTCAGCAGCGTGTGGAAACTTCCCGGATCGGGGATTGAACCCATGGCCCCTGCATTGGCAGGTGGATTCTTATCCACTGTACCACCAGGGAAGCCTTGTATTTTTCTTAATCATTTCCTGAGCTGTTATCTCTGAACAATTATGTAAATGACAAAAAGCCTTGATCAATACTGTATTAGCAAACAACTATGTTTCTTCTAAGAATTTATTATATTTTTTCATTTTTTTTTAAATTGAAGTATAGTTGATTTAAATGTGCAGTTGCAGGTGTACAGCAGAGTGACTCAGTTACAAATACACATTCCTATATGTTTTGAATTTTTCCCTTATAGATTATTACAAAATATTGAGCATAGTTTCCTGTGCTACTACAGTCCTGATAAAATACAGTAAGGAATTATTACAAGGTCTTCAAAAACTGCTCTGCAATGTTCACTATGTCAACTTTTTTTGACCCCCATGAGCTACTTTAAGAACTCACCAACCTTATTATTCACGCCCTGCCTCCCTTATTCTCAGCAATTAACCTTAGCTCTTGCCTTACAGAGAAATTAGACACCATCAGATCCCACCCCCCTTTCTCATTCTGAAATCCCACACCTTCAAACGTGTCCTAATTTTCACCTAAATATTTTCCTTCTCTTTCTTCACAGGAGATGTTTGAAACTAGCACGTGTGCCCCACTTCCATGCCCCGAGTGATCTCTGTAAATTTCCCAAATAAAGTTCTGAGTGCCAAGGGCAGTCCAGCTCTACTTCTGGTGTTAAACCCTCTAGTTGCCCAGGAATATGTGATAAAATGCATCCAGTCTTGCTTTTAGAAAAGCTATTAGAAAGATTTATACAGGTATTTATACTATTTAAGCATTTTTCCCTGTTGCAATTTTTTTTCCAGCCCTCACAATATCACCCTTCATCTCTGCCATTAAATGATGCTGCTAAAGGTTCCAACTAAACACAGCTAAAGAGAAAAATGGGATGGTTTTTGATTTTGCACATGAAGATACAATCTTCTTGAGGGTGCCTGCCATCTTTTATTTATATACTGTCAGTTAGCAAATCCTTGCTACGTCTTAGTTTAAGAAATCATTTTGGTATCAAGGATGTCTCATTGGTTCATAATTATTTTCTACAACAAACCTGTTTTCTGTATCTGAGTCCCTTAATTCTCATGGATTGCACTCAGCTTTGTTTTTAATTTGTTCCTCTTTATTGGCTCTTTTCTCCAAGTGTACATATATGCTCAAATCTCTTCAAAGATAAAAGGGAGTATTTCCCCTCTCCCTCTAGAAATGTTTCTCTCTCCAATAACATCCTGCATATTTCACATCATTAATAGCTCTTAAATGCCTCCTCTCATCTAAATCCTCGTCACTATTATCCTTTCCCTTCATTATTTTTGTTGTTTAGTTGTTAAGTCATGTCCAACTCTTTTGTGACCCCATAGTCTGTAGCCTGCTAGGCTCCTCTGTCCATGGGATTTCCCAGGCAAGAATACTGGAGTGGGTTGCCATTTCCTTCTCCAGGGGATCTTTCTGACCCTTCAGATATTTGTGAACTGCATTGGCAGGTGTATTGTGTTTTTTTTTTCTTAAGTACTGAACCACCAGGGAAGCCCCACTTATTATTTTAGTTACTTTTATTAATCTTTGAATTGTTTCTCTGATCAATTTCCCCTTCCAACTCTATTTCACCAGTATCTCCCTTTGAGCTTCAGACCCACATATCCAACTGTTCACAGAACATGTCCACTGATATGTCCCACGGACACCTCAACTCAGTATGTCCAAACCGAAAATCAGGTTTTCCTCACATGCCTGCTCACTCTCCCCATGTCACTGCACCCAGTTGATCAAGTAGACATGTGATCATTCCTGATCTCATTCTGTTCTTTACCCTCGATATGCTGCTGCTTTTGCTGCTGCTGCTGCTGCTAAGTTGCTTCAGTCGTGTCTGACTCTGTGCGACCCCAGAGACGGCAGCCCATCAGGCTCCCCCATCCCTGGGATTCTTCAGGAAAGAACACTGGAGTGGGTTGCCATTTCCTTCTCCAATGCATGAAAGTGAAAAGTGAAAGTGAAGTCGCTCAGTCGTGTCTGACTCCCAGCGACCCCATGGACTGCAGCCCACCATGCTCCTCCGTTGATGGGATTTTCCAGGCAAGAGTACTGGAGTGGGTTTCCATTGCCTTCTCCCTCAATATGTTGCTGCTGCTACTGCTGCTGCTAAGTCGCTTCAGTCATGTCTGACTCTGTTCGACCCCAGAGACAGCAGCCCACCAGGCTCCCCCGTCCCTGGGATTCTCCAGGTAAGAACACTGGAGTGGGTTTCCATTTCCTTCTCCAGTGTATGAAAGTGCTGAGTCCAAATCCCTGAAGTGAGCAAACCTAGGCGTGTCATGCAGCTTTACCATCGGACATGACTGAGCAACTTCACTTACAGTTTTCACTTTCATGTTTTGCAAAACAAAACAAAGCAAAACTCCCTGTCCATCAACAACTCCCGGTGTTCACTCAACTCATGTGCATCAAGTCGGTGATGCCATCCAGCCATCTCATCCTCTGTTGTCCCCTTCTCCTCCTGCCCCTAATCCCTCCCAGCATCAGAGTCTTTTCCAATTAGTCAACTCTTCACATGAGGTGGCCAAAGTACTGGAGTTTCAGCTTCAGCATCAGTCCTTCCAAAGAACACCCAGGACTGATCTCTTTTAGGATGGACTGGTTGGATCTCTTTGCAGTCCAAGGGACTCTCAAGAGTCTTCTCCAACACCACAGTTCAAAAGCATCAATTCCTCAGTGCTCAGCTTTCTTCACAGTCCAACTCTCACCTCTATATATGACCACTGGAAAAACCATAGCCTTGACTAGATGGACCTTTGTTGGCAAAGTAATGGCTCTGCTTTTC
>NW_011494804.1:403832-413592 GCF_000754665.1 Bison bison bison
AAACCATAGCCTTGACTAGATGGACCTTTGTTGGCAAAGTAATGGCTCTGCTTTTCAATATGCTATCTAGGTTGGTCATAACTTTCCCTCCAAGGAGTAAGCGTCTTTTAATTTCATGGCTGCAGTCACCATGAAATCACATCTGCAGTGATTCTGGAGCCCCCAAAAATAAAGTCTGATACTGTTTCCACTGTTTCCCATCTATTTCCCATGAAGTGATGGGACCAGATGCCATGATCTTCGTTTTCTGAATGTTGAGCTTTAAGCCAACTTTTTCACTGTCCTCTTTCACTTTCAACAAGAGGCTTTTTAGTTCCTCTTCACTTTCTGCCATAAGGGTGGTGTCATCTGCATATCTGAGGTTATTGGTATTTCTTCCGGCAGTCTTGATTCCAGCTTGTGCTTCTTCACAGTCAACATGGAGAATGGTAGGGAGATTCTCTGAAGTACTAAAAATAATTACCATATGATCCAAAGATCCCACTCCTGGGCATGTGTCTGGAGAAAACTATAAGTTGAAAAGATGTATGTACCCTAGTGTTCATAGCTGCATTATTTACAACCAAGACATGCTGGGAAGCAACCTAAATGTCCATCAACAAATGAATGGATAAAAATGATGGGCTATATATACATAACAGAATATTATCCAGACATTAAAAGGAATAAAATAATGCCATTTGCAGCAACATGAATGGACCTAGAGATTATTATACTAAATGGAGTAAGCCAGAATAAGACAAATATCATATGATATTGCTTATACGAGGAATCTAAAAAATAAAAGATACAATTGTATTTATTTACAAGAAAGAAATAGACTGACAGACATAGGAAACAAATTTAAGGCTCCCAAAAGAGAAAGGAGGAGGGAAGTGATAAATTAAGAGTTTGGGATTAAAATGTACACACTCATATATATAAGTTGATACCAAACATGCAATCTACTGTATAGCACAGGCAACTACATTCAGTATTTTGCAATAACCTACAATGGTAAAGAATCTAAAATATATACATATACATATGTATAGTATATATACATTCATATATATTATATATATATAATCTCTGATTCTATTTTTTTAATGTATGAGCAATTTCACAATTTCATTATTTTGTGACAAAAACTGAATAGAAAGAGACATTAAGGTAAGGCACATGATATTAATAATATATAATGTGTAACTTTATATTGAGATATATATACTTTTATAGGCAATACACATTAGGAATATCTTTTAAAATGTAAGGAATTTTAAACATAGTCTGCTTTTCCGTTCTGCAGACACTTGAAACTTGTTCTGAATTTTTTCTGGATCCATTTTTAAGCATATTTTAAACTCTTGAACATGCTTTTCAAATGTGTTTCCATGCCTATGGCTAAGTAATTTGTTGCTTTATAAGCTACTCATAATTGACATAACAGTCTCATCACGCATTCTAGCTTAAAATCATGTCAGAAGGCACTCTTCACAGTTATTAGTCTCACGGAAGTGCAGTCGCAGGCACAAGGTGCCCATTTAATAGTGATGGATTTCATACCGCTGTTTTGACAAGAGAACATGTAACTTGTGTTTAGTTCACTTGTTTTCTGAACATCCAAAAATGCAGTCTGAACAGATTTTTTTTATTTAAACAATACACCATATTTGGTTTTTTATTTCTTTGAGGTTTGTTTCTTTCATGGCTTTCTGTTTTATTACGAATTGGTTTCTCTTTCTAGAGTAGCTAGCACTGCGTCTTTGGTATGCATTGTTGTAAGATCGGATTTACCTGATTTTATTTACAATACGATATAAAGCTTTGTGTGTTTGTCTTCTGTTTTCTTACTCTGTCTACTGCTGTGAGGAAGAGTGAGTCACAGCCTGATTCAGTCAGACTTAGCAAGATGAAAAGACACATTCAAGTTTGCGTTGTGGGTATGTTTACGTAAATGTCCCTACCCGAAATATTCTAATGTACCTGCTGCTAAAATAGGAGCATGCTTTGAAGAGAAGCACTGTTTTACAGTAGAAAACATTAACTAGAAAATGGAAAACACTGCTTTAATCTTCAGTTAATAAAACATTGGAATAAAAATTCCTTTCATAAACTTCTCCTAAATATGCATCTTGAAAGACATCTGAAGCTTCTCCCATACTGTATCTTGTAGCAAGTGATCCAAAAATACAAAGATTTAAATTTCAGCAGAGGTTTGATTCTACGCCCCTTATTATCTTAATTGCTTTTCCAGTTACAAGGAAGCATAGGTAGAAAAATATATATAAATTGCAGATTATTAGTAACTCTCAGAAAATACTATGCATTTTCTTATTGGAAAAGACAGTGATACATTTTTATTTATAGTTAAAATTGATTGATAATTTCTTAGGGTAATTTAATTTTTACCTTACCTTAGAAAGCTTAGGTATTTTATTGGTATTATATGAACTTTGTTTTAGCTGATCATCTCTGCCTGTTTCCTGTCCATAGAATTTGGTGGTCAAACTTTTAAGTCTAAAAAAAACAATTATCTTAGGTCCATGGTTTGTTGATTCATACAGTTTCTCAAAATGTTAATCAATTTATTTACTAGATTCTTCTGAGTCTCGTGTGTCAACAGACACACCAATCTTCTGAAACTATGCCTCTATCGCTAGATTTAATGTGGCTAACTTTAAGCCTATCATGCTTTCATAAGAGAGAGATGACATTTTTTTTTCTTTTTCCTAAACCGTATTTTTCTAACTGAAAGAATTTTCTGGGAAAATGATACCCATTAAGAGTTTTTAAAATTGTAATAACTATACTCTGATACTGGTCTTTAAGCATGAATTTTAATTGGCCGTTTTTATTCAGCTGCTTTGTCAGTTCTGTATATTAAGTGGAGATGAGTACAAATTAAACTTCCAACCCAGACAGTCATTCCACTCTGTATTCTATTTTCCTTAAGTTCTGCTTCCAAAACAGTTCTTTTCTGAGCTCATCTTTGTTGCATTATCCTGGCAAGTGCAACCAACAGGAACAAATTCAGGCTACTAGCATTGGTTTTTCACCTCTTCATTGCATCACGATCCTTATAGGTTCTAATTTAAAAAAAAAAAAAGGGCAAAAAAAAACAAAACAAAAAGAAACCTTGCTACAAAAATACCCAGCCTCAAAGCCAGTGCTGCATATTTTCAGTTGCCTGTTAAGAGACCTCCACTGATGCAGTACTAACTTTTTATACCACAATCATGATGGTTGAGTGGAAAAGAAAAATTCCAACCTCAGTGTCTTAAAGGAATAATGCCATTGTCTCATTCATGAGATGTGTCACATCACATGTCTTTTCCCCAGGCTAATGGAGATTCCAATTTAATATACAAAGTCCATTTTAATATGCATTTTAATTAGCTGTGTCAGGGGAAATGTAAGAGAGGATGGCAACAAAGTGTTGGCTCTTTTAAAAAATTAATTTTTTTTAAATTTTTGGCTGTTGTTGTTGCGTGGGCTTTCTCTAGTTGCAGAGAGTGGGGGCTTCTCTCTAGCTGCTGTGTGCAGGCTTTTCTTTCCGGTGGCTCCTCTGTGGAGCGTGGGCTCTAGAATGTGGCCTCAGTAATTGCAGCACTCGGGCTTAGTTCCCCCCGGCATGTGGGATCTTCCTGGATCAAAGATCAAACCTGTGTCCCCTGCATTAGCAGGTGGATTCTTTAGAACTGTGCCACCTGGAAAGCCCTAGGCAGTTCAGTATCGGATTAGGGCAGACCCTAAATCCAGTGCCTGAAGTCCTAATATAAAGGTCAGATGAAGACATACAGGGAAGGAGGCTATATGAAGATGGGAGGCAGAGATCAGAGTGTTGTATCTACAAACCAAAGCACAGTAAAGACTTCTGGAAATCACCCAAAGCTAGGAGAGAAGCAAGGAACAGTTTCTTCCTTAGAGTTTGGATTTCTGGGCCCCTGGACTGTGAAAGAATACATTTCTGTTGTTTTAAGCCACCTAGTTCGTGGTCACTTGCTCTGACACCTGGAGGAAAATATTACACATGGAACACTTAAATTCAAAAAATGTTGAGATGTATCGACCTCTCATAGATGGAACACTGAATATAACACAAGTTCAAAACATAGCTTATTTCCATATACATAAGAGTATGATGACAGGATTTTTTAAACAAGTTTTCTTATTTTAGCCACACATTGTGAAGTGAGGGACATAATACTTTTTGGTTCCTTATTTCTTAGGTAAGAGAATTAAGTTAAAGTAATCCAAAGTACAGAGGATGAGATGGCTGGATGGCATCACCGACTTGATGCACATGAGTTTGGGTGGACTCCGGGAGTTGGTGATGGACAAGGAGGCCTGGCTTGCTGCAATTCATGGGGTCGCA
Source organism: Bison bison bison (assembly GCF_000754665.1). Classification (NCBI taxonomy): domain Eukaryota; kingdom Metazoa; phylum Chordata; class Mammalia; order Artiodactyla; family Bovidae; genus Bison; species Bison bison. Next base: position 408,190 of record NW_011494804.1, read on the forward strand.
AAGTGTCCGACACGACTGAGCGACTGAACTGAATCCAAAGTGATGGTCAACCAGACATAAATAAATCAAGTTCATGAAAGCAGGAAAATATTTAAGAAAAGGCAAGATATTTCCATTTTGAGAGGTCTTTTGTTTGTTTCGACATAACTAAAGCAAGCATTCTGAAAGTAAGTAAACTCAATGAGTAAGTTTACTTCTGCCCATGTTATTCCATGTTACTGTTTTAACTGTGTCATTGGGAAGTAAGGTATGCCACTCTGAATTATCTGTGGTACAGAGAACTCAGTTCATTTAAGAATTTTAGCAGAATATAAATAACAACAACAACAACAACAAAACCTAATCAAACTTGAATCTTGTCTGTTAGTAGGTCAAAACTATCATTTTGGGGAAAAAATTATAGACATCGTTTCTCAAAAAAAGCAGACACAATTTGGACATCATAAGATGTCCAAATTTAAGTTGGGAAATAGCTTTTGGGGAAATCACTATATTTATTCATTCATTTCCTATTAGTTGAGGTTGATGCTGCTTACCACAGTAGTGGTAGCACTTGGAAAATGCAATTGTAGAACAGAATATTTACCATTAATGTCAGTACCCAGTATACACCCTAATAAATCATCCACCATAATTCTAAATGACCCTTTCCATCAAATAGACATTAATAACAATAAATAAGCAAAAAAAATGGATAGTGATGCAGTGAAGAAAACTCCTTTTATAACTTGTCTATAGATAAGACAGAATAAAAGAATGGTGCACTGAGGCATAGCCCAGATGAAGAGAGTGCTTAAAGAGGATAGAAGGGTATCACATATTTGTAAACAGGACTGTGTTAGAGGGGGAAATTATTACTTGTACAAAAAGGTTTGACTCTTGGATTCTGGAGGATATTTTTTAAGATTTTAAAATAATTATCAATATGGGGGAAGGCAAGTATATTGTGAGTAAATAAAGGTTCTTCATAGTCCAAGCAGTGGACACATCAAATGTTATATTGGTGAAAAGAGGAAATCAGTTACAGAATTTTAGGACATGACAAAGAAGATTCATAAAGTCAAAGATGTGAATCACGTGTAAATGAAACTCAGAATTGAGAAGGGCTGACGGGTAAAGGAGAGAAACTCTCTCCTGATGGGAAGGAGTACCCTAATGCTCTCCACACCAGTGTCCACTCTGCAGACTGGCTGGCATTCCCATCTCAGGATGAGCTGTTGGCTTGGTTCTCATCAGCTTCACTTACCTTTGGTGACTCTCTCTTCAACTTCTGTTCCAACAGAAGGTGCTCAGCTGTTTGGGCTTGATTAGGCTAAATTTCAGTTAACAGGACAAGATTTAGGAGAAATTGTATAAGAAATTTTGGGAATTTTAAAAAGTCACTTTATATTCACACCATTTCTGGAAGTATTGATCCCCATGATTTGCATTTTTAAACAGAAAAAATATTGATCATGACTCTTTTATACCTAAAATTATGTTTTCTTTGGTCTATACTTCTTAATTTCAGTGTGACTCAATGTATGTTGATCAGGGTTTTTTATTTACATAAATATAAATGGTCTTAAATGCATTTAAAATGCATGTATTCTGATGAATATATATGTATTTATGATATTTGTACATATATAGGTAAGTGTGTTAATACTTAAGCTATCTGAATATTCATGTAGCAACCTTTTCAAGAGTCAAACGACCTCGAATTAGGACGTAATTAAATAAGGAATTCTGAAAGATTAAAAAGTTGCTTCAAAGTTGATACACTTAAACTTCTACATAAACTTTTTCAAAATAATTATGGAAAAGTGCTTCCAAATGGGTATTCTGTCAAATTAATAAGAATGCAAGATGTAACCACCAAATGCATGGCCCAATATTTACAGGGCAGAAATGGCTCAATTACATTTTTCTTCTATTAGTGGTTAAGAATGAGCAGATGCTTTGAGGTCTGAAAAACCTAAATTCAAATTTCCAACTGCATAATCCTAGGCACTGTACCTATCCTCATCTGAATATTTCCTTCCCAGTTTGAAACTGTGGATGTTATTTACCCATTGAGTCATTTTGAGTATTAAAGGAGGTGCTGATCACAGATGTTAGCTTGTAATAGGCACCCAGTAATATTGGTAATTATCAATTTCTTACAAAAATGAACTCACAACTAGGAAGGGTAAAATGAATGCTGAGAAGAAGAAATTGGAGCTTAATGTAAGTAAAAAGATTAAAAAAGAAATCTAGTTGCTCTGAGTTCAAGTGTGTGGCTTGTATACTTTTCAAAACACTTTGAGTTTCAGCAGCTTAAGTTAATAAGCTCTGCTAGAAACCACAGAGGAGTCAACATGAGGCTACACCCAACTCTAGCCTCATTGTTCAAAAGGGGGACAAGCTCACTAAAAAAAAAAAAAATCAAAAGTTCATTTTTAGAATAGGCTATTAAAAGCTGCTGCTGCTAAGTCACTTCAGTCGTGTTGGACTCTGCGTGACCCCATAGATGGCAGCCCACCAGTCTCCGCCATCCCTGGGATTCTCCAGGCAAGAGTACTGGAGTGGGGTGCCATTGCCTTCTCCGATTAAAAGCACAGAATGCAATAATTAAGGAAGAAACAGCAGTCATCAGAAACTAACACTGAAACCATTGAATGCACAATGGGAGGGAGGGACTGAGAACTCTATGCAAATGTGTGAAGGACATTTGTGAATGTGGCAGTATACCCTCTGTGAGGTTAACCTTGAGTCTTTTCTCTGCACTGGCCATTAAAGATACCAGATGGCTGTCCTCTAATCTAAACTAATTTTGAGTCCCTACAGATCATTGAAATGAGGATGTGAGTGGGTTCAGGAAACTAGATGGGGCGGTAGGTAAAGTGTCGGTTTACTAAGCATCCCAGTCTCCCTGAGACTGAAGAGATGCTCTGGATGCCCAAACTTCTGGTGCCCAAACCAGGAAGATACCAAGAAAAGAGGAACGGCTCGGTCACCCAACAACTGGAAGGCAAGACCAGGACTCCCAGAATGGACTCAGGTGTCCATCTGAAGATTCAGGTCTCATACCTTTGCTGTGTGGGTAGCATCAAAGTTTCTTTTGTGATCAGGATAAAAATGGGGAAGTTTATGGACTGTTGCAGGTACGCTGAAGACATCAGGATCAACGCACGTATTTTGTGTCATGTAATATTTTAAATATTTTACAACTATGCCTTTTAATCTTATAGCAACTATGAAAGTAAGCTATTATTCTTATTTTATTGATAATAAAGCTGAAATAGAAGAGAAATTAAGTAACTTTCCTAAATTTGCATACGGTGAATGTTTGCCCTTGACAGTGAGTATATAGCTTGAGTTTACTGAATGTCTCACACACTCATATATGAGTTTCTAAAAAGAGAAAAGGCTAAAACTCAGAAGGAGATAGGGAAAAGGGCATGTGTGTGAGAGAGATTTTTGATCTATCAGTTAATGGAGGCCTCAGTAGCCCCATTCCTTACATTTTGAGAGTAGCTGAAGACTTGGGAGTTAGCACAGGAGAAAGATGGCTGTATACAGGCACCAGGAAGTGCCTGGGATTGATGTCAGAGTAGAAATCCTAATCCATTAGAATGTTCTTGAATTCAGTTCACTCAGATTATATCTGCAGTCAGAGTCACTGCAGATATGCAAAATATGAAATACCACTTTCTGATCTCACCAGAAACTAAGTTCATCCCTGCAGACACGAAGAGATTGGAAGGCCTTGGCTTTGCAATACACCTCTGCAGCTATGCACCTGAAGACTCATGACTTGCTATGGTTCCTATTATGTTCACAACAATTGATTCCACTTTCTCATGAGCTGTCTGACTCAGTGAAAGTCTGGAAAATACCCTAGTGAGACAGATTTCAAATTAACATTCTCTCTCCTGGAAGGGAGTGGCAGAGGAGAGACAGCACCCTGTTATTCACCTAAATGGCAACTCAACTTAACCCTACACTTAGGAAACAGAATGATTTGGTGTGATATGAATGCATGGTTGGAAGGGGAGGAGGATGGAAGAGTAGAAGAGAAAAACTTCTTATAGAAGACTAGGATTTAACCCTTGTTATGCATTCAAAGGATTGTTATTAATAGATACATGTTTAAGAGAGTCAAATATCACTCCATTATAAGTAAAAAAGTATATTAAAAAAAACTTTTCTTTTCCGAGCATGAGAGAGGAAATCCTCTTTCTTTAGCGGTTTTCAAGTTTAAATCCTACTTCTTTGACATAGAAAATTTCATGTATTAGATGAAGATTAAATGGCCTTTTAGTTCCTCAAATGCCCAAGTCACATTACTATGATTAGAAGCTAGGTTTTAGCCACCATTTTCAGTATTCTTTCTGTATTATTTTCTGTACTTCTCTGTGTACTTGAAATGTATCACGAACAGTCTCTTTTATATTTCATTGGCCAGATAGGTTGAAACTCGACCCTTAAATACCAAGACAATTTGATTTTTATATTATCTTGATTTAATAATTTTGATAACTTCTATAATGTTGGAAAAGATATTTGTTTATTTTTAAACAACTAGTCTCCTGCTTTTAAAATGAAAAAAAAACAGCATTTACATCAATTTCATAATCTCATAATGGTTAATAGACCAAGTAAATGAAATACCAAACAAAATTTATCACTTATAATGGCCATAGAATTTATACTACTTGTAATTTTATCATCAATGTACACTTTCAGAAAATATTAATGAAAGAGTCATATAGGAATTATTTGGTGATATAATAAAGGCATTCTAAAAGGTAATAAGTAAAATAAAATAAAATAAAGGGTAATAAGTAGTGTGTGGATTCCCTGAGGCTTTGGGTTTCACCTGCTCCCCTCTTTGGTCTTAATGATGAGGTTTTGTGAATATCAAGAGGGGTACTCAAATAAATCCAGGGGAAAAGTCACTTTATTTATTCAATAACAATAAATACATACTTTGTTGACTATATGGCTTTGTAATAATAAATTTGGACATCACCTAGATTATATTTGCTCACAAAATTGTGATGATACTGTTTAGTTGGTTATCATTTTGTCATCATCATCTCATAAAAATAAGAAGCCCATTTTCTTTCTCTCACTGCAGCTTCCTTTATGGCTCTAGAATTGTCATCTTTCATTTAATCCTGAAAAAAATCAATGTCCACAATTTACCAAGTGTCAAATATCAAGACAGTATGGTACTGGCACAAAGACAGAAATATAGATCAATGGAACAAAATAGAAAGCCCAGAGATAAATCCACGCACATATGGACACCTTATCTTTGACAAAGGAGGCAAGAATATACAATGGATTAAAGACAATCTCTTTAACAAGTGGTGCTGGGAAATCTGGTCAACCACCTGTAAAAGAATGAAACTAGAACACTTTCTAACACCATAT
>NW_011494804.1:413692-414324 GCF_000754665.1 Bison bison bison
CAATCTCTTTAACAAGTGGTGCTGGGAAATCTGGTCAACCACCTGTAAAAGAATGAAACTAGAACACTTTCTAACACCATATACAAAAATAAACTCAAAATGGATTAAAGATCTCAACGTAAGACCAGAAACTATAAAACTCCTAGAGGAGAACATAGGCAAAACACTCTCTGATATACATCACAGCAGGATCCTCTGTGACCCACCTCCCAGAATATTGGAAATAAAAGCAAAAATAAACAAATGGGACCTAATTAAACTTAAAAGCTTCTGCACATCAAAGGAAACTATTAGCAAGGTGAAAAGACAGCCTTCAGAATAAGAGAAAATAATAGCAAATGAAGCAACCGACAAACAACTAATCTCAAAAATATACAAGCAACTCCTCCAGCTCAACTCCAGAAAAATAAATGACCCAATCAAAAAATGGGCCAAAGATCTAAATAGACATTTCTCCAAAGAAGACATACAGATGGCTAACAAACACATGAAAAGATGCTCAACATCACTCATTATCAGAGAAATGCAAATCAAAACCACTATGAGGTACCATTTCACACCAGTCAGAATGGCTGCGATCCAAAAGTCTACAAATAATAAACGCTGGAGAGGGTGTGGAGAAAAGGGAACCC
>NW_011494804.1:414424-483184 GCF_000754665.1 Bison bison bison
AGACACTGATGTATAGAACAGGCTTATGGACTCTGTGGGAGAGGGAGAGGGTGGGAAGATTTGGGAGAATGGCATTGAAACATGTGAAATGTCATGTATGAAACGAGATGCCAGTCCAGGTTCAATGCACGATGCTGGATGCTTGGGGCTGGTGCACTGGGACGACCCAGAGGGATGGTATGGGGAGGGAGGAGGGAGGAGGGTTCAGGATGGGGAACACATGAGAAATAAAGGAATAAAAAATTTTAAAAAAATCACTTTATTTATTCAATAACAACAAATACATACTTTGTTGACTATATGGCTTTGTAATAATAAATTTGGACATCACCTAGATTATATTCGCTCACAAAATTGTGATGATACTGTTTAGTTGGTTATCATTTTGTCATCATCATCTCATAAAAATAAGAAGTCCATTTTCTTTCTCTCACTGCAGCTTCCTTTATGGCTCTAGAATTGTCATCTTTCATTTATTCCTGAAAAAAAATCAATGTCCACAATTTACCAAGTGTCAAATAATATAAAGACTGAGAGACAATATCATACAATGTAGACAATGTCCCTCTTCAAAGAGCTGTAGAAAGATTGATAGGAAGATAGGTACAAATAATAGGGTAGTTCCTACTCTCACTGTTACAAACTAAGGCTGGTGAAGCAGAAAGGGTAGAGTGCCATGAGGACACAAAGAAAATAGTAGGTGAGAAAGAATTCATAGAGTACATGCCTTCGCAACTGAAAATTAACCAGAATACAAGGACAGAATAAAATTAACAGAATAAAATAGTAGATGAGAAAGAATTCATACAGTACATGCCTTCGCAACTGAAAATTAACCAGAATAAAAGGACAGAATAAAAATTAACCAGAATAAAATAGTAGATGAGAAAGAATTCATAGAGTACATGTCTTCGCAACTGAAAATTAACCACTTTCTGATGGGGAGAAAGTGTTGTTCTAAACAGAGTATATGCTATGCTACTGTTTGAGAGTAAAACTAAGTATGAGACATCCAGGATCTAAAAGCATTATGGGATTATAAAATTGATGTAAATATTGCTTTTTTCACTTTATAAAAGAATTTCATAACTGTTAAGCATGGGGAGAGATAACAGAAAATACTGTGGATATAAGTGGAGTATCATTACTAATAAGTATTGAATACCATGCAAAGTTTATTTTATTTATTATTTATTATGTCTTGAGGGCATAATGCAAAGAAATGGCATGATCCTATTTATGTTTTGGGACAGCATTGTCTCTGTAGGGTAAGAAGAACCTAATGAATAAGAAGACGAGGTCAAACATAGATGAAGACAGCTTGGTGAAAAGATTTTTGCTGAAATTCAGGCAAGAGATAATGTCCTGATCTGTGGGGATGGATTGGAGAACATGGAGAATCCTATTTCTGAAGTATCAAGGTTGAAGCCAGAGAACTTTTTAATCGAATAGAGAAGGAGAAACAGGAGCCAAATATTACTTAAAGGTTTCTGTTTAGGTATTGAATCTATGTGATTTTATTTCAAAAATAACAAGAGTTGACTCACTGGAAAAGACTCTGATGATGGGAGGGATTGGAGGCAGGAGGAGAAGGGGACAACAGAGGATGAGATGGCTTGATAGCATCATTGACTCGATGGACATGAGTTTGAGTGAACTCTGGGAGTTGGTGATGGACAGAGAGGCCTGGCGTGCTCTGATTCATGGGGTCGCAAAGAGTCGGACACAACTGAGCAACTGAGCTGAAATGAACTGAAGGAATAAATCTGGTGAGAGGTTTTGCTTGGGACAAGGATCGTGTAGAAAATGAGTTTGTTGATAACTCCACCATCAATTGATAATGTCTCAGTAAATTATCCAGAAAGAGAAGGAAAAAAATTGTATTGAACTGAAGTAACATTAGGAATTACAAGTGTTGGAGGAGGTCATTGAAAAAACAAGACTGCAGGTGACCTGAGAGGTGGACTTGGGCAATTTGAGGTTCTTCACACATTCTCCATCCTTGGAATGTTCTTTACACTTAGCTTTTCCCTGCAAAGACACAGCCTTGAGGTGACAATGTGTTGCTGAGAACACCTGTTGAGAACACCTGGATGGTATATGTGACTGAACCTAGTGAAGACCTTCATATAAACTTTTTGAAGATTTGGTGGATGGCTGTAGAGATCTACTTGTCTTGTGGCTGCTCAAAAACAAGCCTCCTATGTGAGTTCCCTTGCTTATTATACCTGCCACGTACCAATTTGGAGTGATATGCCTTTTTCCTCAGTCTCTTTTTGTCCTCTATTTTTAGGGGCTCATTTGCAAACCAACAGCAAAGTAAGCAGAGGTAAAAGTTCTGTCACAGAATATCCCCATATAAAATTATATCCATAATATCAGAAGATTATCATATGATGGGAACCAAAGGCAAGAGCACTTCATAAAGTAGAAATGGGTCAGCAATATCAAATGCATACAGATGTGTGAGTAAGGTAAGGTCACTCGAGTGGTCCATGAGTTTCGTAACCAAGATCCACTGTAATCTTGTACATATAGCTTTGGTGAAAACTGGGAAAGAATCTACACTGCGATGGATTGTGAGATGTGATGAAAGGGAGACATCAATTGAAATGAAAATGTTCAATAACATTTGCCTATGAGAGGGAGTCCTGCTACTGCTACTGCTAAGTCGCTTCAGTCGTGTCCAGCTCTGTGCAACCCCATAGACGGCAGCCCAACAGGCTCCCCCATCCCTGGAATTCTCCAGGCAAGAACACTGGAGTGGGTTGCCATTTCCTTCTCCAGTGCATAAAAGTGAAAAGTGAAAAGTGAAAGTGAAGTTGCTCAGTCATGTCCAATTCTTAGCGACCCCATGGACTGCAGCCTGCCAGGGTCCTCCGTCCATGGGATTTTCCAGGCAAGAGTACTGGAGTGGGTTGCCATTGCCTTCTCCGTAGTTAGAGAAATAACTCATAGCTGTATGGGGACTGATGTTCAAGGAAGGAACTTGCAGTTTTTCATGAAAATGGGAAGCTAGTGGTTGTAACAGGACAAAAAGGATTAAAAGAAACTAGAGAGGGAGCAAGAACCTCTAATTATGGGAGGAAAAGAAAAGCAGGCTCACTGGAGAATTCACAAAAGAAATTGTACCTCTTTCTGCATTATAACTAGTTTTATTTCTTGCTTTTACTTCAGATCTGCAAAGGCTGGGACACAAAGATGGATAGTTTCATAACAGTATTGAAAACAGTCTTGGTATTTATTTGTGATATATTAGTCATCTTGGAAACATTTTAAGTGTTATCTTTTAAACATTTTTGTAACATATGATATGTTATTGTTCTTTCTTCTTTCCTGATGCTCTGAAATTCTTTCATTGTTTTATGATTTTCTTTAAATGTGAAGACTTTTCCTTAACCTTATATAAGCTTGGTCTGTTATCTGAAAAAAAAATTGCTTTTCAGGTATATAATTACTGTTGAGAGTCCTTTCAGCACTTGAAAAATGTTGTAGTACTTCCTCATGGTCTCCTTGATTTCCGATGAGAAATATGCAGCTATTTGAATAGGAGCTCCCCATATATAAAGTGTTGTTTTTCTCTGATTGCTTTCAAAATGTTTTGTGTTGTCTTTTGTTTTCAGAAGTTTAATTAAGATGTGTCTTATTTTGGATTTCTTTGAGTTTATCCTATTAAAGTTTGAGCAGCCTCTTGACTATGTTGATTTTTGTCTTTCAGCACATTTTGGAGATTTTCAGCCATAATTTCTTTGCATGCTCTTTCAGCCCTACATTATTTCGCCTCTCCTTCTATGATCCTGGCTCTGAGGCTTTGTTGCTGCTGTTGTTGTTGTTTTCTAGTTTATTTTGTATAGATTGTTCAGATTAGGTAAATTTTACTGATCTGTCCTCAAATTCACAAATTTGATTCCCTATCATCTCCATTTTAATACTGAGTCAGGACTTGTTGGGCAAGACCCTCCTTTCTGGTGCTCCGTGTGCCCTGGCTTTGCAATGTCACAAAGTAGGTGGAATGCAGGAACCTCAGGTCTATTACAGAAGGGGAGCTCTTCCACTGCTCCTTTATTTTTAGTGTGACATATGGGTCAATGATCCTCTTTGCTGGTTTAATGGGGATAATCTTGTGTTGTTGGGAGGACTTTCCTTGGGTACTGGCAAGGAATGAGCTTACCTGGCCCAGCTTCAGTTTCTCAATCAGAGGTCAGGAAGCATGGACTTGGATTTTCTTCTTCTGTTGGATGAAATTTTGTAAGAGTTATGCCGCTGTATTGTTCTCTCACTCCTGAGCTTTCTAATAAATCTCCCTTCTTCTTACTACCTTTCGGAGTCATCCATTGTTCATCTTTTAAGTTATTAATGCATTTTATAGTTATATTTAGAGCAAAGAAGCTGACAGAGATGGTTCTACACCACTTTATATAGAAGACAGAAAGTCCATTGGTTCTAATCTAAACTAGTGGTTCTTACCCCTGATGGCAGTTAACAATGTCTAGAGACAATCTTTCAGTTCAGTCTGGTTCAGTTCAGTTACTCAGTCATGTCTGACTCTTTGTGACCCCATGGACTGCAGTACACCAGGCTTCCCTGTCCATCACCAACTCAAACTCATGTCCATCAAGTCAGTGATGCCATCCAATCATCTTATCCTCTGTCGTCCCTTTCTCCTCCCGCCCTTCAATCTTTCCCAGCATTGGGGGTCTTTTTAAATGTCAGTTCTTCGCATCATGTGGCCAAAGTATTGGAGTTTCAGCTTTAGCATCAGTCCTTCCAATGAATATTCAGGACTGATTTCCTTTAGAATGGACTGGTTGGATCTCCTTGCAGTCCAAGGGACTCTCAAGAGTCTTCTCCAACACCACAGTTCAAAAGCATCAATTCTTTGGTGCTCATCTTTCTTTATAGTCCAACTCTCACATCCACACATGATTACTGATAAATCTTAGTTGTCAAAATAGGAATGAATCCTACCTGTATCTAATGAGTAGAGCCCTCAGATGCTGCTAAATATTGTACAATGCAAGAACACTCTTCCACAACAAATAACTATGTAGTACAAGTATCAGTAGTGCCAAGATTGAGATATCTTGTTTTAAATAGTCTCCTTTATTAACATCAAACAGATTAGCTACTTTTAAAATGTTTTAGGATTGGACATTTGTATTATTATTTTTTTTTCCTTTCTTCACCATAGAACCACTGATCCTGTGGCAGAACTTAAGCTTTACAACAGGCAAAGAACCTTTCCAAAAATATGCTTGAGGATTTATAATTTTTAATTTTGAAAAATATCATGTTCTTTAATTTAACGTGGAAAAAATAGTTATTTCATCACATGACCTTATCTACATTACACATTACACTTAGTCAAGAACATTTTTAAAAAGCTACTAACATCTGTCCCTCCCATTACATCTCACACAATTATCTGCACAAAAGTGGTCTGGGGCTCTGGGCTTCATTTGCATGTCTTTCCTTTGTACACTAAATATAATTTGGCATGCTCTTTAACATTTATTATCCTGGTATCATTTGATGTTCTAATTTACTCTCTATGTCAGCATCTAATTTACTACTAATCTTTCAAGTGTTGAGTAAAGATCCTAGAAACCTTGCTTCTTTAAACACTGCTAGAGATTTGGGAACTCCCTGAATCAAAGAAGGAGTTGGTGTGGCAGCTTATTACTGAACCGTGAGCTCTGGATCTATTGAGTTACTGCCAGAAAATGTTTGCACTCTGTAGTCATAGGCTTTATCCTTTCATCAATGAGATCTAAAGCAGACTACCTGAATATGGTTAATGCTTCCTGATGATCTTCATCCTTGGAACAGAGGAATCCTTGTCAATCGCACTAAAGCTCTGCCCTTTAAAAGTGGTGTGCTGGGGCCAATAAAGCAGGCAGGTATTGCTCCTGAATAAACAGCTCATCAAAAGTCTGAGAACAGAAGGTTTAGAATGTATCAAAGCAATTGGCACAGTTGTTCACTAGTTAATTAGGAACACAAAGGCACTTTCGTCAAGCTGGCCAGACCAGGGGGCCATCTGTGTGACAGCATTGCCTCTCTGATGACATGTACGAACAGAGCTTAGCCAGAGCCCTCGGGGGGAGGCTTACTGACCTTCCTCCTTTAAAATACATATAAAGCATATGGACGAGATGAAAAAATGGAATATAATCATAAAATGAGCCCCATTTTTAGTGTTTAGCTTTTTGAAGAATTTCCTGGGGACTTATGTCCTATTTATGTTAGTTTTGATAATTGTTTTATTTTACTGCTAGATATTTTAGTAATAGTTGTAATTATTCCCAGTCTGTGGAGGTCAGGACACTTCTAATGCAGTAACACATAATGTATTATAATTTTTTATTTTTTTAAGTTTTCTGCCTCCTCCAGTATGCGTAAAACAGGAACATATCTATTTTGTTTAATTTTATGTCCCTTCTACCTAGTACAATCCCAGAATGTAGTAAGGCAGTGGGATAATATTGAAAATTTTTAGTTTTGAAAATAATGTTTTTGGTTTACTCTGACTTCTGATGACTATATAAACATGCATATTAGTATCTGAAATAGCTTTGTGTAATTATATTTTTGTTTTTTATCATTCTTAGACTTGAATGTGGGGATAAAGTGAATCAAATACCTTCTATACTATCCTGATATGGACATTTGAATACTACTTCTCTTTCTCAATTCTATCCTCCTCTTCTATTATCTAAATTGCCGTGATCATAAACGCCATATATTTACAACAGAAAGATGCCATGAGGTCAAGGAAATTGGTACAATTTCCTTGTTAGCAGGTCAGGAACTGATAATGAATAGGTTTCATTTCTGGGACTACTTGTACCTCACCCGTACATTGTCAAGAGACAGAAACAACTAATAGACATGCACCATGATCTATTTTTCTGATAAATTATGCTTTTGGAGGGAGAAGTAGACTGTGTGTGTGTGTGTCAATAAAATTCCTGACTACAGACTTATGTATTTTCATGTCATGTCAGTTCAGTTCAGTTCACTTGCTCAGTCGTGCCCGACTCTTTGCGACCCCATGAATTGCAGCACGCCAGGTCTCCCTGTCCATCACCAATTCCAGGGTTCACCCAGACTCACATCCAGTGAGTCAGTGATGCCATCCAGCCATCTCATCCTCTGTCATCCCCTTCTCCTCCTGCCCCCAATCCCTCCCAGCATCAGAGTCTTTTCCAATGAGTCAACTCTTTGCATGAGGTGGCCAAAGTATTGGAGTTTCAGCTTTAGCATCAGTCCTTCCAAAAAACACCCACGGCTGATCTCCTTCAGAATGGACTGTTTGGATCTCCTTGCAGTCCAAGGGACTCTCAAGAGCCTTCTCCAACACCACAGTTCAAAAGCATCAATTCTTCGGTGCTCAGCCTTCTTCACAGTCCAACTCTCACATCCATACATGACCACTGGAAAAACCATAGCCTTGACTAGATGGACCTATGTTGGCAAAGTAATGTCTCTGCTTTTGAATATGCTATCTAGGTTGGTCATAACTTTCCTTCCAAGGAGTAAGCGTCTTTTAATTTCATGGCTGCAAGCACCATCTGCAGTGATTTTGGAGCCCAAAAAAATAAAGCCTGACACTGTTTCCACTGTTTCCCCATCTATTTCCCATGAAGTGATGGGACCAGGTGCCATGATCTTCATTTTCTGAATGTTGAGCTTTAAGCCATCTTTTTCACTCTCCACTTTCACTTTCACCAAGAGGCTTTTGAATTCCTCTTCACTTTCTGCGATAAGGGTGGTGTCATCTGCATATCTGAGGTTATTGATATTCCTCCCAGCAATCTTGATTCCAGCTTGTGCTTCTTCCAGCCCAGCATTTCTCATGATGTACTTTGCATATAAGTTAAATAAGCAGGGTGACAATATACAGCCTTGATGTACTCCTTTTCCTATTTGGAACCAGTCTGTTGTTCCATGTCCAGTTCTAACTGTTGCTTCCTGACCTGCATACAAATTTCTCAAGAGGCAGATCAGGTGGTCTGGTATTCCCATCTCTTTCAGAATTTTCCACAGTTTATTGTGATCCACAGAGTCAAAGGATTTGGCATAGTCAATAAAGGAGAAACAGATGTTTTTCTGGAACTCTCTTGCTTTTTCCATGATCCAGTGGATGTTGGCAATTTGATCTCTGGTTCCTCTGCCTTTTCTAAAACCAGCTTGAACCTCAGGAAGTTCACAGTTCACATATTGCTAAAGCCTGGCTTGGAGAATTTTGAGCATTACTTTACTAGCGTGTGAGATGAGTGCAATTGTGTGGTAGTTTGAGCATTCTTTGGCATTGCCTTTCTTTGGGATTGGAATGAAAACTGACCTTTTCCAGTCCTGTGGCCACTGCTGAGTTTTCCAAATTTGCTGGCATATTGAGTGCAGCACTTTCACAGCATCATCTTTCAGGATTTGAAATAGCTCAACTGGAATTCCATCACCTCCACTATCTTTGTTCGTAGTGATGCTTTCTAAGGCCCACTTGACTTCACATTCCAGGATGTCTGGCTCTAGGTCAGTGATCACCATTGTGATTATCTGGGTCGTGAAGATCTTTTTTGTACAGTTCTTCTGTGTATTCTTGCCATCTCTTCTTAATATCTTCTGCTTCTGTTAGGTCCATACCATTTCTGTCCTTTATCGAGCCCATCTTTGCATGAATCATGTCATGTATTCATATGCAATTATATAGTTATGTCTGTATTTGTGTGTCTATTTAACCAATTAGACAGTGAATCTTGATGCCCAGGGCCATATCTGATCTCTTATTACAGTCACTGCTCAAGTGCATTAGATCTGAATGCACATAAAGCATGACAAGATAACAATATGGGTGATCCTTAATGAATACTTAGTGAATGAAATATTCTCATTCATCAAAAAGAGACTAAATATGAGATGACAAAGGTACATATATATATGAGAATCCCAGACCACCTGACCTGCCTTTTGAGAAATCCATATGAAGGTCAGGAAGCAACAGTTAGAACTAGACAGGGAACAGACTGGTTCCAAATAGGAAAAGGAGTACATCAAGACTATATATTTTCACCCTGCTTATTTAACTTATATGCAAAGTACATCATGAGAAACGCTGGGCTGGAGGAAACACAAGCTGAAATCAAGATTGCCAGAACACATATCAATAATCTCAGATATGCAGATGACACCACCCTTATCGCAGAAAGTGAAGAGGAACTAAAAAGCCTCTTGATAAAAGTGAAAGAGGAGCGTGAAAAAGTTGGCTTAAAGCTCAACATTCAGAAAACGAAGATCATGGCATCCGGTCCCATCACTTCATGGGAAATAGATGGGGAAACAGTGGAAACAGTGTCAGACTTTATTTTGGGGGACTCCAAAATCACTGCAGATGGTGCTTGCAGCCATGAAATTAAAAGACACTGGCTCCTTGGAAGAAAAGCTATGATGAACCTAGACAGCATATTAAAGACAGACATTACTTTGCCAACAAAGGTCCGTCTAGTCAAGGCTATGGTTTTTCCTGTGGTCATGTATGGATGTGAGAGTTGGACTGTGAAGAAAGCTGAGTGCCAAAGACTTGATGCTTTTGAACTGTGGTGTTGGAGAAGACTCTTGAGAATCCCTTGGACTGCAAGGAGATCCAACCAGTCCATCCTAAAGGAGATCAGTCCTGGGTGTTCATTGGAAGGACTGATGCTGAAGCTGAAACTCCAATACTTTGGCCACCTCATGCAAAGAGTTGACTCATTGGAAAAGACCCTGATGCTGGGAGGGATTGGGGTCAGGAGGAGAAGGGGACAACAGAGGATGAGATGGTTGGATGGTACCACTGACACAGTGGACATGATTTTGAGTAGGCTCTGGGAGTTGGTGATGGAGAGGGAGCCCTGGCATGCTGCAGTCCATGGGGTTGCAAAGATTCAGGCATGACTGAGTGACTGAACTGAACTGAATATCTATCAGAACAACAGATTCCATAAAGCTATAATTTCACTCATTTTAACAATGCTTTATGTAAATAAATAAATAAATTGCTTTCCCCCTTAATTCTCTAACTTCTAAAACTCTCTCTTTCCTTCCTTCCTTTTTTTTTTTTCTTTTCCATTTTTTCACTGAAAAGTCCAACTTCACCCTTGATATGCTAGAAAGACATACAGAACTCAGAAAAAGTCCTTATACTCACAGTAAGAAGTTATTGGGAAAAAAAGATGCAGACCAAAATCAGCTAAGGAAAAAAGCACGTGGTCAAAGCCCAAGAGAAAGAAGGAACAAGCTTCCTGCTGTATCATGGGAGTTACACAGAAACACACTCAATTCTCCCAACAATATTGAACAACACATGCATATTGTTGTCAATGAAAGAAGGTTAACCCAAGTCTTACTGTCCAGGGTTATTTTTTATTGGGAGTGGGTCATATATTAAGAGCTCCCCTCATGGCTCAGTCGGTAAAGAATCTGCCTGCAGTGCAGGAGACCTGGGTTTGATTCCTGGGTCAGGAAGATCTCCTGGGGAAGGAAATGGCAATCCACTCCAGTATTCTTGCCTGGAAAATCCCATGGACAGAGGAGCCTGGCAGGCTATAGTCCATGGAGTCACAAGAGTCAGACACAACTTAGAGACTAAACCACCACCACCATATTTTCAAGCACCATCATTTGACTGACTTTAGCTCTCAGGTTCTAAAGATCCCAATCTAAACCCCAGAAAAAAGACTGGCATTTGCCATAAATCACGTTGTTTGGTAAAATTTGGTCAAACTGATAGAGCATGGCCCAAAGCCCCAGGCATACAAAAAAAAAAAAAAAAAGTGCTCTTTGTAAATACTTCATGGCCCAAGGCTTTAAGCAGGTGAAAACTCTATCAGGCAGAATATTCCAAGGACTCAGAGCAATCTCCCAGTGTGGGTTGAAGGTCAACCCTTGAAGGTAAGTATTTCCTTGAAATATGCAAGTTTTAAGCAATCCAGACATGGTGAATGTAGATCCGTTTCTATGTCACTGTCACAGAGTGAAGTACCCAATGTCTACTAATTTTAAGGTAAGAGCTCAATAAATTATTACACATGATAGAACTGTACAATCACCATCCAGATCAAGATACAGTTCATTTTTTACTTTTAACTATCTATATCCTACACAAGTTTTTTAAACCACTCTGACAATGTTAGTATTTTAATGACAAAAACTTATAGATTAGTTGAGTTTGTCTATTACTTTTCTACTTCTGTTTTTCTATTTTTCTCAGCCATGAGATTCTTTTCAGTTCCTATGTACCCACATTTATCCCCTATATTACACTTCTTCATAAATTGGTCAATAATTATTCTCTCCTTGTTTCTGGATATAGAGCATCCTATTAGAGATTATTTTTTCCCATTTGGCTAGATATGGCTATGAGATGAACGTCAGACTTCATGGGAAATTAGACAAAGTGATCTTCAAAATGAATGGACTAACTCTTAACTCAAATGCATACACATGTATATACAATAATTTTCCCTTGACTTAGTTTCATTTTCTTTCTCAAATTCTAAAATATGAACGAGCTGCTGCTGCTACTAAGTCACTTCAGTCGTGTCCAGCTCTGTGCGACCCCAGAGACGGCAGACCATCAGGCTGCCCCATCCCTGGGACTCTCCAGGCAAGAACATTGGAGTGCGTTGCCATTTCCTTCTCCAATGCATGAAAGTGAAAAGTGAAAGTGAAGTCGCTCAGTCGTGTCTGACTCCTAGCGACCCCATGGACTGCAGCCTACCAGGCTCCTCCGACCATGGGATTTTCCAGGCAAGAGTACTGGAGTGGGATGCCATTGCCTTCTCCGATGAACAAGCTAGTAACCTAGATATTTCTAGATAGATGAGGGCAATGCTTCAGAGAATTACAAAGCAACAAGTTGGAAAGAACCCAAGTTCCACCTAGCTGTTCTACCAGCTTAGTCTTGCCATGATATTATGGGAAAAAAAAATAAACTTTTATCAAAGTTAAGTCATGGTGTTTTGAGGGCTTTTAAATGTTTTAAGCTTTTAAAGATCACAATAAATAGCATCATGTAACAATGTACAAGGATTATTTAGAATTAGACATATTAGGTACTGTTGTAAGATAATTTTGAGTTGCTTATTATACACAGACATACTCTTGATATAGCAACCTTTTACATTTTCAGTGACTAGGCTGAGAAACCCACTCCTCCATTTGTTCCATTAGGTAGAATCTTTTTTTTTTTCCCCAAAAGGTAGACTTTTTAAAACTGGAAAATTTCCCATATTTTCACACTAAAAAGATAATGATAGATTTCAAATAACAGATTGAATGTTCTCCTAATCAGTCCTGTGTTTTTGTCTTTTGGGTTTTTTTGACATGTAATATTGATGATGTTACCTCCCAAATCTCCTTGACACTCTATGCAGTGTTGTAGAACCCTGGCCAGACAGGCCCTTCCCAGATTCCTCAAGTCTGGCCAGTAATTGACTTACATTGTTGAGTAAATATATTAAGTGCATGAATAGATCATGAACAAAGCTTTTTGTGCCTACCTTATCATCTTTGGCTGCTTTTGGTATCAGAGTAATATTGACGAGCTGAGATACAGTTGCTCTTCTATTTTCTGGAAAAAATTGTGGGAAACTGGTACTAATTTATCTTTAAATGTTTGGTAGATTTCTCCAGTCTGGAGATATATTATTTAAGAGCTTTTTAATTATGAATGAATTTCTTTAATAATTATCATACCATGCAGATTATGTATTTCATTTCATCTGACTTAGTTTGTAGTTTTCAAGGAACTAGTCATTATTTTTCCAAGTTTATGTGCACCTACTTGGTCATAGAATGCCCTCATTATTTTTTTTTACTGGCTGCCAAGTAGTAATATCTCTGATTTCTAATGTTTATGGTTTATTTTTGCCTTGTTTTTTGTCAATATTGCTATAGGCTTATCAACTTTATTATATTTAAAGATTCAGCTTTTTGTCTCACTGATTTTCTGTTTCAATTGTATTTATTTCTCCTCTATTGTCTTCCTTATGTTTGCCTTGGGTTTTCTTTTTTTTTTTCCTTCATTTTCCATTTAATAGAAATTCACAATCATTTACTCATTTATTATTATTCACAACCATTTCCCATTTCTAATAAAAGCAGTTAATGTCATAAATTGTCTTCTAGCACTGATTTAGGTGCATCCCACATAACTGGGTACACCATGTCTTGATTTTCATTTAGTTCAATTTATTTTTTTAATTTCCTTTGAGATTTTAACCCTGGACCATTGGTTATTTGGACATGTTTTTTGATATTTATAAATTTAGAGATTTTTCCATTGTCTTTCTGTTATTGATTTCTAGCTTTAGTCCATGATGTAAGAGAATTAATTCTTTAGTTTCAATTTTAAATTGGGGGTGTATTCTAGGGCACAAAATATAGTCAGTCTATCTTGGTGGATATTCCCTGTATGCTTGAAAAATGTGCATTCTACTGTGTTTGGGTAACACATTCTATAAACACTAACTAGACCTGTTGATCCTATTATTCAGATTTTTTATGTCCTTGTTGATTTTCTATCTACTGTTTGTATAAACTGAAAGTGAGGTGCTGAAATCCCTAATGATTATTGTGAATTTATCTAATGTTTTTTCACTTCTAACAGTTTTTGTTTTATATATTTTGAGGTTCTATTGTTTGGTTGGAAAACATTTAGCATTATACATCATTATGCAAATGGTTTTATCCTTTCATCCATTTAATATTGGGCAATGTGCATCTTTGTATCCAGTAATTTTCTTTGTTCTGTGGTCCACAATTTAATATAGCCACCCACATCTGCTTGTTTGGTTACATTTACATAGGATAGCTTTTTTCATCCTTACACTTTTAATCTACTTTTGTTCTTAACTTTGAATTGAGTTTCTTATGACACATCTAATTAGGCCACATTTTTTTTAATCCACTCTGCTAATCCTTGTCTTTCCAGTGATACTTTTGGACCACTTACATTTAAGATAACTATTGATATGTTAGCACTTAAGTCTAATATTTTAATATGTGTTCTGATTCCTTTTTTAAAATTTATTTTATATTATCTTCCTGTGGGTTGCCACAATATGTTTAAGATTTTATCTTGATTTATAGTTTTTTTTTTAAGGATATCTCTTTGTATACTTTTATATCAGTTGTTCTTGGTATTATACTATACAAAAATACACAAAAGTTGGTATAAAGATAGAATACATTAAAATTAATAATAAAAGTATTAGGCAAATGCTATTGATTATTACAGGCTTTGGTTAACCATCTAGAAGCCAAAGTAGCTTTACTTAAACCAAATTTTCACAAACCCTCTATTTTTCGTATTAAAACAACAAGAACAGCACAGATTATTTGCAATCTCAGAGTTTCTATTCTACATTAACTTTAGGATTGACAGAGGCTCCTGGTCAAACATCTATGTTCTGTCTTTCTCTCCTAGACCAAATAGCTGGTTGGGCACCAGGGACTCTACTGCCTTTAGATAGAGTGGTAATGCAGTTGACCAATCAATGCCTATTCAGGGATTGCATAATTGCATTTATACCCTCCACCTTTCCATCTAGGTGAAATCATGCGACTTGTTTTGGCCGATAAAATGTGAGCTAAAGGGCTGTTTCACTTCAATGACAAAATGGTTAAATATACTGAGTGGTTTTGGTAAACATTTCCCTTCTTTTTTCTCCCCTTCATGGTTGCAAGATGGATGGCAAGAAGATAAACTTGAAGATTGGAACAGCCTAAATACCCAAGCACTGTTTGGAAGAGAGCCACCCCAAAAGCCAGAAGACCAGGAACATCTATACTTGATTTTGAGTGAGTGAGAAATAAACTTGCTCTTAAACCACTGAGATTTTGTAGTATATTACAGAAATCAACCTGTTTTTCATGTGTGTGTGTTAAGTCGCTTCACTCGTGTCTGACTCTTTGCAGCTCCATGGACTGCAGCCCACCAGGCTCCTTTGTCCGTGAGATACTCCAGGCAAGAATCCTGGAGTTGATTGCCATGTCCTCCTCCAGGGATTTTTCACATAAATATTTCTTAATAGAACACCCCCATCTTGGCATTTTTCCTTCTCTACTTTCTTATATGACACTTTTATTGACAGACACTGGTAGGTTGGGATATTCTTCTCTTCAGTCCCTTGACATGTGATATTGCAGTGTAAGAGAGGGAATAAAGTATATTCACCTACCCATTTGTGCTGGGATTGCTATATACTTATTTTCCCCTGGTTAGTTATATTTGACCACAAGTGAAGATAGGCTGTGCTGTGTGCTTAGTCACTCAGTCGTGTCCTCCTCTGTGACCCCATGGGCTATATATAGCCCACCAGGCTTCTCTGTTCGTGGGGATTCTCCAGGCAAGAAAACTGATTTGGGTTGGCATGCCCTCCTCCAGGGGATCTTCCCAACCCACAGATCAAACGCTGGTCTCCATCTTTACTGTCTGAGGCACCAGGGAAGCCCAAGAATACTGGATTGGGTAGCCTATCCCTTCTTTAGAGGATCTTCCTAATCAAACAGGGGTGTCCTGCCTTGCAGGTGCATTCTTTACCAGATGAGCTATCAGGGAAGCCCAGAAGATATGCTAGTCTAGAGCAAAAACCTTAAGAAACAGTATTCATTTCTATCTTGACTCTGTGTGATGTCTCAATAAGGAGAAGAAGCCCTGGATAGACTGATCTACCTTATTCTTTAGTTTAAGATGAACAAACAAGACACATGAACTAAAACAAAACCCAGCTAACAGTAAGATGAAAGAGAAAAGTAAAGGCTTGTTTCAGGCAGGTAAATAGTTTTGGAAATTTTGTTTAAAGAATCATTGTTTTGACACTAGCAGATAAATACAATGCACACTTAAACTGAAGGGAATTGCTTTAAATTTCCCAATATTTAGCAGAAGGAAAGAAAACAAAAAGAACATATTTGGCTTGAAAGAAATTGTCTCTTTCTATTCCTGGTTTGCCGAGAACTTTTAGCAATGGAATTTTCATTTTATTCAAAAGTTTTTTCTTTGTCTATTCAGATCTTTTTTTCATGCTACTGATATGATGTTATATTAATTGATTTACTTATGTTGCACAAGCCTTGTATTCCTGGGACAAATTCCACTTGGTCATAGAGTCTAATCCTTCTGAAGTGCTACTGAATTTGTTTTGATAGTGTTTGGTTGAGAATTTTTGTGATTGTTTACATAAGGTATATTTGTCTGTAGATTATTTGTGGTGTCTTTTTCTGATTTTGGTATCAGGGTTCAGTTCAGTCACTTAGTCGTGTGTGACTCTTTGTGACCCCATGAATCGCAGCAGGCCAGGCCTCCCTGTCCATCATCAACTCCCGGAGTTCACTTAGACTCACATCCATCGAGTCAGTGATGCCATCCAGCCATCTCATCCTCTGTCATTCCTTTCTCCTCCTGCCCCCAATCCCTCCCAGCATCAGAGTCTTTTCCAATGAGTCAACTCTTCACATGAGGTGGCCAAAGTACTGGAGTTTCAGCTTTAACATCATTCCTTCCAAAGAAATTCCAGGGCTGATCTCCTTCAGAATGGACTGTTTGGATCTCCTTGCAGTCCAAGGGACTCTCAAGAGTCTTCTCCAACACCACAGTTCAAAAGCATCAATTCTTCAGTGCTCAGCTTTCTTCACAGTCCAACTCTCACATCCATACATGACCACTGGAAAAACCATAGCTTTTTATCAGGGTAATGCTGACTAAATAGAATGTGTTAAGAAGTGTTCCTTTCTCTTCTGTTTTTTGGAAGATTTTGAGTAGTGTTGCTGTTACTTTTTAACTAGTTGGTAGAATTCACCAATGAAGCCATCTGGACCTGGAATTCTCTTTTCTGATTACTGATTCAATCATTTTACTTGTAGGTATGTTGAGACTTTATTTCTCAAACTAGTTTTAGACATTTGTGCATTTCTAGGAATTTTTCCATTTCACTTGTTATCTAATTTATTGATGAATAGATATTTGTATTATTATCTTATAATCCTATTTATTTCTTTAACTTATTAGTAGTCATTTTATTTTCAATTTTGGTTATGTGTGTCTTCTCCATTTTTTTCTTAGTCTAGTGAAAGACTTTTCAATTTTGTTGATCTTCTCAGAGAAGCAAGTTTTGCTGTTCATTCTATTGTTTGTTTGTTTGTTTTTTCATTCTCTATTTGTTGATCTCCATGCTCATCTTAATTATGCTCATCCTCTGCTGATTCTGGGTTTAGTTGGTTAGTTTCTTAAGGTGCAAAGTTAGGTTGTTGATTTGAAATCTTCCTTCTTTTCTTGATGCACACTTTTCCAGTTATAAAATTCTAAAATGATGAGTTATTTATATCAGTATGTTATATTTTCCAAATGTTAGCTAGGATGTGGAGAGGTAGGTATTTAATAAAATGCTGGTGGGGATGTAAAATGGTGCAGCCACAGTGGCTACAGTTTCAATTCCTCAAGCAGTTAAAGATAGAATTATCATTTGACCCATCAGTTTCCTTCCAGGTATAATACCCAAGAGAAATAAAAATATATGTTCATGAGGAAATTTGTATACAAATATTCATAGCAGCTTTACACAACATAGCCAAATGATGGAAACATGAATGCACATCCATGAATGCTTAAAAGAAACTGGTATATGCACATCATGAAAGCCATAAAGAGGAGGAGAAAAAGTACTAATATAAACTACAACTTGGATGAATCCTTAAAATACTCTGTTAAGTGAAAGAAGTCAGGGGGAAAAAAAACACATCAGATTGTATCATTTCTATGAACACATGTATAATGAATTCAGTACAAGCAAATTCATAGAGACAGAAAGCAGATTAGGGGCTTACCAAGGAAGGGGAGTTGGGGAGTGATTACTTAGGAGTCCTCGGAATTTTTAGGGGAAGACGCCGTTTTGAAACTGGAGAGGGCTACATGCTTCACAACTTGTGAGTACATATCATTGAAATATACACTTTAAAATGGTTAATTGTGTTTTATGTGTATTTCAACTCAATAAATACAACAACGTTTTAAAGGTAATTAAGAAACAATACTGTGATTGCAAACTCCTTGAGGGGATATACTTCCTAGGTCTTGCACAAAGTCTCAGAAAAGTGCTAGAAACTGAGCAGCTGAATGAACATCAGTCCTGATCGACTGTAAAAAGCCACAGTAAGCAATGTCACTGGGACAAGAGCAAGTCAAAACTACAACATTCTAAAGCAATAACAAAAATATACGGTAGCCATTGTTCAAGTTGCTTGCATCAGTGAAGTAGAATGGAATGTGCAAAAGTCAGTAGGGATTCTCAAAAGCCTGCTGACCACTGCTCCTGTCTGCACCAAAGCTGCCTCCAGATCCCTGTCAGAGGCTCCCGTCCTCTGCCTGCAATGACAGGCATTTGAGAGGCATGCTAAATAGAAATACTTGCTGCCACCTGGCGCTGAATTCCCCGTAGGCTTTTCACGTTTTGGAAATTTTCTGTAGGTCAGCAGATGTAGAAGCGCTTTTACTCCCAAGAAAGCAGTACCCCATTTTCAAAAATGTCATTACTATGACAGGAAAACCATCAAATTAGGATACAAGCGTATTTATCCTGTTACCTAATGAAAAGCAAAATTGTTCCCTACAGCATATTCTCAAATACTTGGGTGCTGTCTAGTTTTTAAATGATCTGGCTTCTGTTGATTTTTTTTTCTTTTTTAGTGTCTGGTATGGCACATGGTGATTTAGAGCCTGCAGCTTTACTGTTTCTGATGTTTACTAGAGGACGCTATGTGTCTGAATCTGAAGAAAATGAATGCTCTCATTTCCATGGGACTAGGCACCCAAAGAGATGTGGGCATTCCAGCTCTGCCTGATCTTTTTGAAAAGAGGAACTGTGTATTGTACGTGGAAGAACAGAAGATAAATATTGCAAAGTGACTCCAACTGGGACAAGGTTTCTGTCCCCATGACAGCACAAGGCTTCAAAATGTCTGGAAACCATGTGGGTATTTGAGTTGCTGCCCTGCTTTCCCCATTGCTATTTTAGTTGAGAGGCTATCCTAGAACTCCACTCCGTCACTCTCTTTGTTCTTGGACATAGCTTTAAGTTTACCCCATGTCCAAGGTCAGGGGTGGTGGCCCAGAGGAGCTACCCCATGTCCAAGGTAAGGAGCAGCAGCTGCATTTTGCTGGAGCATCCGTGAAGAGATACCCCATGTCCAAGGTAAGAGAAACCCAAGTAAGATGGTAGTAGCTGAGAGAGGGCACCAGAGGGCAGACAGACTGAAACCACAATCACAGACAACTACCCAATCTAATCACAAGGACCACAACTTGTCTAAATCAATGAAACTAAGGCATGCTGTGTGAGGCCACCCAAGATGGACGGGTCATGGTGGAAATGTCTGACAGAATGTGGTCCACTGGAGAAGGGAATGGCAAACCACTTCAGTATTCTTGCCTTGAGAACCCCATGAACCATATGAAAAGGCAAAAAGATAGGAAACTGAAAGATTAACTCCCCATGTTGGTAGGTACCCAATATGCTACTGGACATCAGTAAAGAAATAACTCCAGAAAGAATGAAGGGATGGGGCCAAAGCAAAAACAACACCCAGTTGTGGACATGGCTGGTGATAGAAGCAATGTCCATTGCTGTAAACAGCAATATTGCATAGGAACCTGGAATGTTAGGTCCATGAATCAAGGCAAATTGGACGTGGTCAACAGGAGATGGCAAGAGTGAATGTGGACATTCTAGGAATCAGCAAACTAAGATGGACTGGAATGGGTGAATTTAACTCAGATGACCATTATATCTACTACTGTCAGCAGGAATCACTTAGAAGAAATGGAGTAGCCATCATGATCAACAAAAGAGTCCAAAATGCAGTATTTTGATGCAATCTCAAAAACGACAGAATGATCTCAGTTCATTTCCAACACAAACCATTCAATATCATGGTAATCCAAGTATATACCCTGACCAGTAACACTGAAGAAGCTGAAGTTCAACGGTTCTATGAAGACCTTCAAGACCTTTTAGAACTAACACCCCAAAAAGATGTCCTTTTCATTATAGGGGACTGGAATGCAAAAGTAGGAAGTCAAGAGATACCTGGAGTAACAGGCAAATTTGGCCTTGGCCTACAGAATGAAGTAGGGCAAAGGCTAATAGAGTTTTGCCAAGAGAATGCACTGATCATAACAAATACCCTCTTCCAACAATACAAGAAAAGACTCTACACATGGACATCACCAGATGGTCAACACCGAAATTGGATTGATTATATTCTTTGCAGCCAAAGATGGAAAAGCTCTATACAGTCAGCAAAAACAAGACCAGGAGCTGACTGTGGCTCAGATCATGAACTCCTTATTGCCAAATTCAGACTTAAATTGAAGAAAGTGGGGGAAACCACTAGACCATTCAGGTATGACCTAAATCAAATCCCTTATGATTATATAGTAGAAGTGAGAAATAGATTTAAGGGACTAGATCTGACAGACAGAGTGCCTGATGAACTATTGACGGAGGTTCATGACATTGTACAGAAGACAGGGATAAAGACCATTCCCAAGAAAAAAGAAATGCAAAAAAGCAAAATGGCTGTCTGGGGAGGCCTTACAAATACTGTGAAAAGAAGAGAAGCGAAAGCAAATGAGAAAAGAAAAGATATAGCCATTTGAATGCAGAGTTCCAAAGAATAGCAAGGAGACATAAGAAAGCCTTCCTCAGTGATCAATGCAAAGAAATAGAGGAAAACAGTAGAATAGGAAAGACTAGAGATTTCTTCAAGAAATTAGAGATACCAAGGGAACATTTCATGCAAAGATGGGCTCAATAAAGGACAGAAATGGTATGGACCTAACAGAAGTTGAAGATATTAAGAAGAGGTGGCAAGAATACACAGAAGAACTATACAAAAAAGATCTTCATGATCCAGATGACCATGATGGTGTGATCACTCACCTACAGTCAGACATCCTGGAATGTGAAGTCAAGTGGGCTTTAGGAAGCATCACTATGAACAAAGCTAATGGAGATGATGGAATTCCAGTTGAGCTATTTCAAATCCTAAAAGATGATGCTATGAAAGTGCTGCACTCAATATGCCAGCAAATTTGGAAAACTCAGCAGTGGCCACAGGACTGGAAAAGGTCCGTTTTCATTCCAATCCCAAAGAAAGGCAATGCCAAAGAATGCTCAAACTACCGCACAATTGCACTCATCTCACACACTAGTAAAGTAATGCTCAAAATTCTCCAAGCCAGGCTTCAGCAATACGTGAACCATGAACTTCCAAATGTTCAATCTGGTTTTAGAAAAGGCAGAGGAACCAGAGATTACATTGCCAACATCCGCTGGATCATCGAAAAAGCAAGAGAGTTCCAGAAAAACATCTATTTCTGCTTTATTGACCATGCCAAAGCCTTTGACTGCGTGGATCACAATAAACTGTGAAAAATTCTGAAAGAGATAGGAATACAAGACCACCTGATTGGCCTCTTGAGAAACCTGTATGCAGGTTAGGAAGCAACAGTTAGAACTGGACATCGAACAACAGACTGGTTCCAAATAGGAAAAGGAATACATCATCACGGCTGTATATTGTCACCCTGCTTATTTAACTTATATGCAGAGTACATCATGAGAAATGCTGGGCTGGAAGAAGCACAAGCTGGAATCAAGATTGCTGGGAGAAATATCAATAACCTCAGATATGCAGATAACACCACCCTTATGGCAGAAAGTTAAGAGGAACTAAAGAAGCCCTTGATGAAAGTGGAAGAGGGAGTGAAAAAGTTGGCTTAAAGCTCAACATTCAGAAAACTAAGATCATGGCATCCAGTCCCATCACTTCATGGCAAGTAGATGAGGAAACAGTGTCAGACTTTATTTTGGGGGCTCCAAAATCACTGCAGATGGTGATTGCAGCCATGAAATTAAAAGACACTCCTTAGAAGGAAAGTTATGATCAACACAGACAGCATATTAAAAAGCAGAGACATTACTTTGTCAACAAAGGTCCTTCTAGTCAAGGCTATGGTTTTTCCAGTAGTCATGTATGGATGTGAGAGTTGGACTATAAAGAAAGCTGAGTGCCAATGAATTGATGCTTTTGAACTGTGGTGTTGGAGGAGACTCTTGAGAGTCCCTTGGACTGAAAGGAGATCAATCCAGTCCATCCTAAAGGAAATCAGTCCTGGGTGTTCATTGGAAGGACTGATGCTGAAGCTGAAACTTCTATATTTGGCCACCTGATGCGAAGAACTGACTGATTTGTAAAGACCCTGATATTGGGAAAGATTAAAGGCAGGAGGAGAAGAGGATGACAGAGGATGAGATGGTTAGATGGCATCACTGACCCAATGGACATGAGTTTGAGTAAACTCTGGCAATTGCTGATGGACAGGGAGGCCTAGCATGCTGCGGTTCATGGGGTTGCAAAGAGTTGGACATGACTGAGCGACTGAACTAACTAACTAATACTAACTTTCCAAATCCTTGTTAATTGGCAATAGGTTTATCACTTATTTAAGAAAATGTTGGGAAAACCCACTCACCATCAGTATATTGTGGCTATTTGATAGAAATAATACAAGGACTAGAAAGATTTACATAGATGAAAGTCTGTTCAAAATCATTCCAATGTGACAGTACAACTCTTTCTACTTGCAGCATGATGTTCTAGGGATACAAAATGCATAACTTACAGTTTTATCCTTATACTGCTCTTGCAGGACCTCACCAAGAACATGAAAATGTATCACCTTTACAATGGGATTATTAGCAACTCAAAAAAGGCACTGTTGATAAGAACTCTATAGCCATGTGAAGAGCTCAGATCGTGGGATCCAAACCAAAGAAGCATTGAGAGGTCAAGTAACTGTGCTAATGCCATGAAAAGGTTGGGATTTTGTTCCTGTGGCTATTCTCCAGAAAAGGTAACACTGGGTCGATATGCAAATTAGCATTATACCAGTGAGCTCCACTGCCCATTACTTCTTTAAGAGATGGTGATGTTTTGTTTGTGTTATGAAGTTTTTTCTATGTGTGGTACATTACCATTTTATCCACGGTACATGTGTGTGCTAAGTCGCTTCAGTTGTGTCTGACTCATTGTGACCCTATGGACTGTAGCCCACCATGGTACATATAAAATCAAGTTCCTGGATGGTTTTTTTAACTAAAAATCTTTTTAGAGAGAAGAACCATATGTGTTTAGCAAGAATTCTTATCACAAACTTACATTGTTTATTTTTATTAAAAGAAAAACTTTATCAAGTTTAGCCAAGCAGACTGCATGTGGATTCTGAAGATACAGCAAAATCACCGAATTTTGAAGAGCCTCGCCTATTAAACTCTCAGAGTCAGATGGGGATGCACTGCCTGTTCCCAGGGTCCTTGATCAGTCTTCTCAGCTAGATGCTTATTTATTGTCTCTGCTCAGCACACAGCTTCAATGTGTTCTCCAGCACCATAATACATGACTTTTGTTTAAATCTTTGATCACAGACCATGTGCTTCTCATGAAGCATTTGGAAAATCCAAGTTGATGATTACCAAATCCTGGTTGTCATAGAATTTTAAGAATATAAAAAGTTATTTTAGGTTTTTATACAAATCTAGTGTAGTTACTACACACTGTTCAGTGTTATCATTTTTAATTCACTTGTACTCTCCAATGTTGTAGATTGCAGAGTTAATACGATGTCTTATCTGTTATGTACACTTTAAGATTATAGAACTGTACCTTGTTTTATTTAATTAAAATGCAAGCCTTGAATTAAAATACTAGTAGTCACAAAACAATGTAATGAATCCTCCAAACTAAAATTAAGTTGATCATGCACATGGATAAATTGATATATTTAGGGATGCACATTAAACTGCATTGACAGAAGTGGTGGAAAATCAATGAAACAAAAGTACAGCAGTTTCATAAGGCCTAGCATGCTGTGACTTTCACTTTCACTAAAAATGTGAATAGAACTTAAGAAAATTGAAATGCAGAAGTCAGAGCTAATTATTTCATTGTACTTTTACAATAGTCATGGAAATGTATTCAATCTTTACTCATGTATTGTAAAAGAGTTGAAAGCTGGGAAGAGTTCAGATAGGAGACAAATAAAAATTGATGTGTCAAAGACTCCCAGAAACTGGGTAGGAGGAAGTCAGTCTGTTACCAACTAGTAAATGGATACCATTTAATACAATAAGTGAGATTACTTTCTTGAAACATAATGGGAAATTCAGAATGTGAAAATGGTGGGGGATAATGATTATTTACTAGATAGGTATTTGCAAGTATACATAATTATGAATGTGAGGACACTCCAGAAGAAAAGCAGAATAAGAAAGAACATAAATGGTTGTTGATCTTATTATTTACAGAAAATAAGCAACATCAAATTATAGAATAAAAAGTTGTATAGGGAGTTAGAGAATTATTTATTATTTCATCCTTTCACATGTAGCTGTCCAGTTTTCCCAGCTTCAAGACTGAACACTTTGAAACCCTAGAGGAGAAAATAGGTGGAACACTCTCTGGCATAAATCACAGCAACATCTTTTCAACCCATCTCCTAGAATAATGGAAATAAAAGAAAAAATAAACATACTTAAACTCACAAGCTTTCACACAGCAAAAGAAACAATAATCAAAATGAAAACACCACCCACAGATTAGAAGAAAATATTTACCAATGATGTGATTGATAAGGGATTAGTCTCTAAAATTTACAAACAGCATCAAAACAAGCAACCCAATTAACAAAGGAGCAGAGACCTAAACAGACATTTCTCCAAAGAAGATATGCAGATGGCTAGAAGGCACAAGAAAAGATGTTCAACATTGCTAATTATTATAGAAATCAAAATCAAATAAAAGCTACAATCAGATATGACTTCACACCAGCCAGAATGACTATTATCAAAAATCCACAAACAATAAATGCTGGAGAGCGTGTGGAGAAAAGAGAATCCTCCAACACTGCTGGTGGGAATGTAAACTGATACAGCCACTATGAAGAACAATATGGAGGTTCCTTAAAAAAATTTAAAATAGAGCTACCATATGACCCTGCACTCCTGGGCATATGTCCAGAGAAAAACATGATTCAAATAGATACATACACCCCAATATTCACTGTATCATTATTTATAATAGCTAAGATGTGATAAGCTAAGATAAGACATGAATCTTATCTAAGATATCATTGTTTATAATAGCTAATTGTCCATCAATAGAGGAATACATAAAAAAGATGTGGTACATATAAACAATGGAATACTACTCAGCCATTACAAAATAATGCCATTTGGCACAACATGGATGGAGTTAGAGAGTGTCATACTGAGTGAAGTAAGTCAAACAGACAAGGAGAAATGTCATATGGCATTCCTTATATGTGTAATCTGAAAAGAAATGATACAAATGAACTTACAAAACAGACACACTGATTTAGAGAACAAGCCTATGGTTGTCAGGGGGAAGGATAGGGGAAGGGAGAGTTAGGGAATATGGGATGGACATGTACACACTGCTATATTTTAAATGGAAACCATTAAGGACCTACTGTATAGCACATGAAACTCTGCTCTGTGTATGTGGCAGCCTGGATGAGAGGGGAGTTTGGGTGGGGGGAATACTGTGTCCCTTTACTGTTCACTTGAAGCTATTACAACATTGTTAATCATCTATACTCCAATACGAAATAAAAGTTAAAGAAAAAAGAATTGTGGAGGAGTAAAATCCTTTTAGCTTAAATCCAAAAAGCCATTTTGATATTCAGCTCTTATTACTACCTTTTCATGGTTCTATTGTGGATCTGTGTGAGATGGGGCTCAAGCAGATGATTCTTTGAAGCGGATTCCAGTTCTGACTCCCCTTGTAGCCCTTGAGTGAGTTTATAGAGATTTAAATTTTAGTTACCAGGCCATTAGAAAAGCAGGTTTTATGAATGAACTCAGACAACGAGACGTACACCCAGATGCAATGATCAAAATGGTTCACAGATGTGTGACTTCCCACAAAATAATTTCATTCTGGATATAAAATATATAATACAATTAGCTTTCATACCTACTGTAGACTTTCTACAAATGTTTTGCGGTTCCTGGATCTACAGATACCGAGAGCAGCAGCACACAGTAGCTTTTCTTCAGGTACTTAAATAAGTAGGTGAAACACAGCAAATAGGATCATTAGCACTCTTGCCTTCATCTCTGAATCTCATTTATTTGAGTTCTTGACCCATTCATTGTTTTTGAATCTGTGCAAACCAAGTGATCCTACGGTGCAAAGATTCTAAAGAGTGAGAATGAAGGGTAATTATCCAAACTGGCCTTATATAGTGAGTATGAAAGAGGAAAGAAAGCCTATCTAGAGACGTCAAGGTAATGGCAGAGGAGTTAACATCACATTTCACAACCACCTGTCAAGGAGAAGAGAGGAAAGGGAGAAGGAATAGTGAGCGGAGAGAGAGGGAACAGAAAAAGGAAGAGAAATGGTAGGCATGGTTGGAGGTGAGTAGTCTACAATACCAGAGAAGGCCATGGCACCCCACTCCAGTACTCTTGCATGGAAAATCCCATGGACGGAGGAGCCTGGTAGGCTGCAGTCCATGGGGCCGCTAAGAGTCGGGCACGACTGAGCGACTTCACTTTCACTTTTCACTTTCATGCATTGGAGAAGGAAATGGCAACCCACTCCCGTGTTCTTGCCTGGAGAATCCCAGCGACGGGGGAGCCTGGTGGGCTGCCCTCTCTGGGGTCGCACAGAGTCGGACCCGACTGACGCGACTCAGCAGCAGCAGCAGCAGCAGCCTACAATGCGTAAGGCACTGGTAACTGCTGCTAACATTGTGCACTATGTATGGGGATTAGATGTGGCAGCTGTAACTGAATCCTTTCCTAGAGTGGGCTTCATACCTTTATTATTATTGCTATTGTTTTTCCTTTATTTTAATAGTAAAATCTTCTGTCAAGCCAAATACTACATAGAATACCAATACAGAAGTAAATAAAAATTGGACTGTTTAGATTCGTTGAAGCAGGATGTTTTATTTACTTTCTTTACACACTTTATCTTCCTCTGCTTTGGACAAGCCTCAATTTTGTCATATTATGGTTTTACATTTTGAACAGTGAATGCATAAACCCACTCAAGGAAAGGATTAGTTATGTCTTTTACCAATGCTGTATTTTTGGGCAAATTTCTCCTTGATTGAAAATAATACTCATTCTTCATACCAACTTGTTTCCAAGAGTGTATTTTTTGCTTCTCCTTTTTTCCTAATGCACATTTCTTCCATAATATCCCCCAAATTCCCATGCTCACAGCCAACAAACTTGGTTATATTTCGAATAGGAAACATCATCCCAAGACTATTAGTTCCGGCT
This sequence comes from Bison bison bison, assembly GCF_000754665.1. Lineage (NCBI taxonomy): Eukaryota > Metazoa > Chordata > Mammalia > Artiodactyla > Bovidae > Bison > Bison bison. The sequence continues at coordinate 441,838 of NW_011494804.1, forward strand.
GAAGAAGCTGCTTCGTTTGAAGTTGCTTGCCTCCTGCCATTTCAAATAATAATCAACTATCAAAAGACGCCCTCCAGGAATGTCACAAAGATGAACAGCTAGATGTAAAGAAAGCTTTCAATACCCTTGGAATAACTGATAGACTCGAATTTCCTTCATAGACCGACGACTCATTACCATTACAGATGTGAATAAATCATGAATTCTACTTCTCTAGATGAAGGCTGTTGCTACGCCTGCAGAGTCCATAATCAAGGTGGTTTTCCAGATAATATAGGAAAAAGGAAAAAAAAAATGCTACTTTTGCTTCAATTAGCAAGATATATAAAGTTTATGGTTGGAAAATTTTTTTGGTTAAAATATCAATATTATAGCTTCCATCCTCTGTTTTGCTTAGAGAGTAGAAACAGACAGTTTGCAAAAATGTTATTGTTTTTCCACAGTGGACTTGCAAAAGACACATCAGAGTAGCTTCTGGAATCGTTGTAGAAATGCACAGGAACTCTAAAAAATAATTAAAATTTGGAGAGTGATTTTCGGAGTTTTATTCATTGCTGAATTTTGCAAACTTGGTCTTTGCCCTACTTGAACTTAACAGAACTAAGCAATTTCCCACAATTCCTCAAGGTCACCTTTGTTTCCAAGGATCATATGAATTGTAGTGGAAGGGAAAACGATGACCTCCTAGTAGTTTGATTAGTCCAGGTGGTTCTCAACCTGATTGCAAAGAGAAGTACTTGGCCTGGGATGGGGGTGGGTTGGGAGCGCAAATCTTTCAAAATAGTATTGCCTAGAACCTACCTGAGGAGATTCTTGTTTTTAAAGGCCCAGCCATCATTATTTTTAAAAGATGCCCAGTTAATTCTATGTACAGCTGGGATTAAAAACAATTGAGCTTGTCACTATCTTGGAAGACTTTTACTCATTTTCTGGTCATGAAATTCAACCTAGTGTACTTGTTATCATATTGGGACTACATCAATATCCAAATATATCTTGATTTAGAAAGACAGAAAACAAACCTTGGCTTTGTAACGATTAACAGATCTTTATTTTTGCCAGCCCCTGTTTTCCTCAGCCCTCCTATCTGAAATCTACTTGTGAACTTATTACCAAAAAAATATGTTGCTGTCAGTTCAGTTCAGTTCAGTCCCGCAGGTGTGTCTGACTCATTGCGACCCCATGAATCGCAACACGCTAGGCCTCCCTGTCCATCACCAGCTCCTGGAGTTCACTCAACTCATGTGCATCGAATCGGTGATGCCATCCAGCCATCTGATCCTCTGTCATCCCCTTCTCCTCCTGCCTCCAATCCCTCCCAGCATCAGAGACTTTTCCAATGAGTCAACTCTTCACATGAGGTGGCCAAAGTACTGGAGTTTCAGCTTCAGCATCAGTCCTTCCAAAGAACACCCAGGACTGATCTCCTTTAGGATGGACTGGTTGGATCTCCTTGCAGTTCAAGGGATTCTCAAGAGTCTTCTCCAACACCACAGTTCAAAAGCATCAATTCTTTAGTGCTCAGCTTTCTTCACAGTCCAACACTCACATCCATATATAACCACTGTAAAAACCATAGCCTCAACTAGATGAACCTTTGTTGGCAAAGTAATATCTCTGCTTTTTAATATGCTATGTAGGTTGGTCATAACTTTCATTCCAAGGAGTAAGCATCTTTTAATTTCATGGCTGCAATTACCATCTACAGTGATTTTGGAGCCCCCCAAAAATAAAGTCTGACACTGTTTCCACTGTTTCCCCATCTATTTCCCATGAAGTGATGGCACCGGATACCATGATCTTAGTTTTCTGAATGTTGAGCTTTAAATCAACTTTTTCACTCTCCTCTTTCACTTTCATCAAGAGGTTTCTTAGTTCCTCTTCAGTTTCTGCCATAAGGGTGGTATCATCTGCATATCTGAGCTTATTGATATTTCTCCCAGCAATTTTGATTCCAGCTGTGCTTCTTCCAGCCCAGCATTTCTCATGATGTACTCTGCATAGAAGTTAAATATGCAGGGTGACAATATACAGCCTTGATGTACTCCTTTTCCTATTTGGAACCAGTCTGCTGTTGCATGTCCAGTTCTAACTGTTGCTTCCTGACCTGCATACAGATTTCTCAAGAGGCAGGTCAGGTGGTCTGGTATTCCCATCTCTTTCAGAATTTTCCACAGTTTATTGTGATCCACACAGTCAAAGGCTTTGGCATAGTCAATAAAGCAGAAATATATGTTTTTCTGGAACTCTCTTGCTTTTTCGATGATCCAGTGGATATTGGCAATGTAATCTCTGGTTCCTCTGCCTTTTCTAAAACCAGCTTGAACATCTGGAAGTTCACAGTTCACGTAGTGCTGAAGCCTGGCTTGGAGAATTTTGAGTATGTCTTTACTACGTGTGAGATGAGTGCTATTGTGTGGTAGTTTGAGCATTCTTTGGCATTGCCTTTCTTTGGGATTTGAATGAAAACTGACCTTTTCCAGTCCTGTGGCCACTGCTGAGTTTTCCAAATTTGCTGGCATATTGAGTGCAGCACTTTCTCAGCATCATCTTTGAGGATTTGAAAGGGCTCAACTGGAATTCCATCACTTCCACTGGCTTTGTTCGTAGTGATGCTTTCTAAGGCCCACTTGACTTCACATTCCAGGATGTCTGGCTCTAGTTGAGTGATCACATCATCGTGATTATCTGGGTCATGAAGATCTTTTTTGTACAGGTCTTCTGTGTATTCTTGCCACCTCTTCTTAATATCTTCTACTTCTATTAGATCCATACCATTTCTGTCCTTTATCAAGCCCATCTTTGCATGAAATGCTCCCTTGGTATCTCGAATTTTCTTGAAGAGATCTCTAGTCTTTCCCATTCTGTTGTTTTCCTCTATTTCTTTGCATTGATTGCTGAGGAAGGCTTTCTTATCTCTCCTTGCTATTCTTTGGAACTCTGCATTCAAATGGGTATATCTTTCCTTTTCTCCTTTGCTTTTCACTTCTCTTACTTTCACAGCTATTTGTAAGGCCTCCACAAATAGCCATTTTGCTTTAGAGGAGCTGCCGCACACCCAAGGTCATGGACGGTGACCGAGAGCACGAGGCTGCAATGGCAGAGGAGTGGCCGAGAAGAGTTGTCCCACCTCTGAGGTCAGGGGTGGCGGCCAAGAGGAGCAACCCCACGTCCAAGGAGCGGTGGCTGCGTGGGCGCAGGAGGGCTGAGAGGAGCTACTCCACATTTAAGGTCAGGAGGGGCGACCTCGTCCAAGGTAAGGAGCAGTGGCTGTGCTTTGCTGGAGCAGCAATGAAGAGATACCCCACGTCCAAGGTAAGAGAAACCCAAGTACGATGGTAGGTTTGCGAGAGGGCATCAGAGGGCAGACACACTGAAACCATAATCACAGAAAACTAGCCAATCTGATCGCACGGACCACAGCCTTGTCTAACTCAATGAAACTAAGCCATGCCGTGTGGGGCCACCCAAGACGGATGGGTCATGGTGGAGAGGTCTGACAGAACATGGTCCATGGGAGTAGGGAATGGCAAACCACTTCAGTATGCTTGCCTTTAGAACCCCATGATTGGTATGAAAAGGCCAAATGATAGGATACTGAAAGAGGAACTCCCCAAGTTGATAAGTACCCTATATGCTACTGGAGATCAGTGGAGAAATAAATCCAGAAAGAATGAATGGATGGAGCCAAAGCAAAAACAATACCCAGCTGTGGATGTGACTGGTGATAGAAGCAAGGTTCAATGCTGTAAGGAGCAAAATTGCATAGGAACCTGGAATGTCAGGTCCATGAATCAAGGCAAATTGGAAGTGCTCAAACAGGAGATGGCAAGAGTGAATGTTGACATTCTAGGAATCAGCAAACTAAGATGGACTGGAATGGGTGAGTTTAACTCAGATGACCATTATATCTACTACTGTGGGCAGGAATCCCTTAGAAAAAATGGAGTAGCCATAATGGTCAACAAAGAGTCCAAAATGCAGTATTTGGATGCAATCTCAAAAATGACAGAATGATCTCTGTTCGTTTCCAAGGTAAACCATTCAGTATCATGGTAATCCAAGCCTATGCCCCAACTGGTAGTGCTGAAGAAGCTGAAGTTGAAAAAGGTTCTATGAAGACCTACAAGACCTTTTAGAACTAACACCCAAAAAAGATGTCCTTTTCATTATAGGGGACTGGAAAGCAAAAGTAGGAAGTCAAGCAACACCTGGGGTAACAGGCAAATTTGGCCTTGGACTACAGAATGAAGCAGGGCAAAGGCTAATAGAGTTTTGCCAAGAGAACACACTGGTCATAGCAAACACCCTCTTCCAACAACACAAGAGAAGACTCTACACATGGACATCACCAGATGGTCAACACCGAAATCAGATTGATTATATTTTTTGCAGCCAAAGATGGAGAAGCTCTATGCAGTCAGCAAAAACAAGACCGGGAGCTGACTGTGGCTCAGATCATGAACTCCTTATTGCCAAATTCAGACTTAAATAGAAGAAAGTAGGGAAAACCACTAGACCACTCAGGTATGACCTACATCAAATGTTGCTCTGGGTAGGTAACATATTAGTCATCAAGGCTCACTATATAGTCATGGAACTCATCTCATTGATGGAGACCTAGTATATTATCTCCAAACCTTGGCATTCTACCTCTATTTGAATATGACAGTTCACCTACTTAAAGCTTGAATCCCTTTTTTTACATATAAGTCTGATTGCTCGGTTTTTTTGGTCATCCCACTTTTCTCTTACCAATAATATACAAAAGATAACTTCCTCTTATTGCTACTGTCTCTTATCCGTGCCTTATTAATGAATAGATCACCTAAAACTGAGTTTACAAGTGCCCATGTGCCTCTTGGCATTGCCTGCTGCACTAATTCCTGCTACCATGGTCCTACCATGTGTCCAGTTGCTTGAAGGACACCTGAGCTAACCATTCCTTAGAGACACCTAGCTTGAACTTCCTAGACGTCCTTGAGCAAAGTAGTATTTCCCCCAGCATATAATCTGTTTTCTTGGCTTTCTTGATTTCCCACACTGCTTTGTTTTGCAGAGATCCAACTTTACCTTTTATTTCCCTTTATCATGAAACTTAAGTTCTGTAATGTTGATTTTCAAGACTAGTACTTATTCTTTCTTTTATTTTGTTTCTTTTTTTGTTAATATTTATAATTCATGTATTTATTTGCCTACTCTCTATTTACTGTAGATTATAAGATGTATCATATGTGTTGACAACCTATAATTTTAGAATCTTAGGAAAAAGGAAAGTTTCCAAACAATAAAATAAAGCTTTCTAAAGGCAACACCCTGGAGATCAGACAGGGTTTAGTCATTATTGCTGAGCCTAGGGCGTTCCAAATGCCTTCCAGTAGTTTGTTTTCTCATGTTTAAAATTAATTGAACTTGCAAAATGGTTTGCTTCTGAATTATATGCTTTGTCCAATGTATTTAGTATTTATTTCACCTGGCTCTAAAAGGAAGTTTAAAAAATCCAAAGAAAATACACAAATCCTAGTATATGTCCCTTCTTCTTAATTTTGAGAAATACATTATTTTCATGCATTATAAAAATAAATTTAATTTCACTTATTTTTACAATGATGTTAAAAAAGAATTTAAAAAGAATTTCTATGGATTATTATAATTATTTACTGTGTTTTTTAATCATAAGAATTGCTTCTAGTATAAAACATGAATCAAATAAAAAATAAATTATCAAGAAAATTTAATGGGTTTCAACAAAGATGATGGAGTTACTTTGATTGTAATCATGGCATATCAAAATCTCTGTACATTTGATATGGTACCAATAGTTTTATCTCATGATGACCATTTCTCTCTTTTTCTCTATAGTTTAATATTCCATTCTTTCAAAATATGTCTTAAGTATATTCATTTAAATGACAGATGGTCAGTGCTTCCAGTTCTGCCTTCAAATATACCTCAACTATAAATTCTTCCTGCCATGCAAATATTACAGAATACGACAGAATCAAAAGGATTCTATATAAGGCAAATGATGTTGTAAAAGCCAACCAACTATGAATAGGGAGGTATAGGGAAGGTGTACGATTGTATTAATTTTTATGCATAGTGACTTCTAGATAAAATGATGTATTGAACATACCCCTTGACCTGCACTGTCTCCTGTACACTCACTGAAATGTTGACAAGTGGTTCAAAAATGGGGAAACCCATACGTTCAAAGAGAATAGGAAAATAATGACAGTAGATGAGAAATGTCAAGCAAATTTTGGAAGTGGAAAAACACATTTACAGTGTAACTCAGCAGATGTAAAATTTGAAAGCTAAGAGTCAGCAGGATGAATGGTGTCAAGAAGCTGGTGTGGAATGTTCCAGGTTACAGGGCTGAAGAACAGCACAACTGTTTGGAAGCTCATGTCCACTTTGTCTGGAGAGCTGACTCTCTACCTCTAACCCTAAACATCCCAGCAGATTTGCTGTCTCTAGAGGTTGAACAAGAGCTTTTCGAAACTCAAGTATGCCAGGGACAGATAAAAGAATTCAGCATCCTAAACAGCTTGACTCCAGTCACTTAACCCCATCTGACTCCCTGAAAGCTGGCATACAGTCTTATATACAAAAGGAAGGAAAATAAAACATACGTATTTTTTACTCAAAGAGCAGAGAACTTCAACACTAAAAGTCAAAAATCAACAAAAATGGCTGGATCTCTCTGTTTGATTCCCTGCTGGGTGGTGGAAAAATAGACCCCACAAAGATCAAGGGATCCTAATCCCTTGATAATGTTAATTTGTCACCTTACATGAAAGAAGGAACCTTGCAGATGTGATTAAGTTAGGTCATAAGTTAAGGATAAGAAAATTACCCTGTGTTATGCAGGTGTCTCCTAGTTGAGCACATAGGCCCTTAAAAGCAGGCAGCCTTTGCTGGCAGTGGTCAGTGGAAGATGTCATTATGAAAGAATGGTTAGGATGATGTGATGTGAAAGACCTGGGTCCACCCACCATTGCTGGATTTGAAGATGCAGAAAGAGTTCCATAAGCCAAGAAATAGGGGTAGCTTCTTTGTAGAAGGTAGAAAATGAAAGTAAATGGATTATCCCTTGTTATTGTTCAGTTGCTAAATCCTGTCCAACTCTTTGCCACCCCATGGACTGCAGCATGCCAGGATTCCTTTACTATCACCCAGAGATTGCTCAGATTCATGTCTATTTAGTTGATGATGCTACCGAACCATCTCATCATCTGCTGCCCTCTTCTCCTTTTTCCTTCAGGCTTTTTTCCCAGTGAATTTTCTCTTCGCATCAGGTGGCCAAAGTATTGGAGCTTCAGCTTCAGCATTAGTCCTTTTAATGAATATTCAGAGTGTTTTCCCTTAGGATTGACTGATTTGATCCTCTTGCAGTCCAAGGGACTCTCGAGAATCTTCTGCAGCACCACAACTTGAAGGCACCAATTCTTCAGCAGTCAGCCTTCTTTATGGCCCAACTCTCTCATCCACACATGACTACTGGAAAAACCAGTCAAAGCTTTGACTATATGGATCTTTGTCTATAAAGTAATGTCTTTGCTTTTTAATACACTGTCTAGATTTGTCTAAAAATTCTCCCTTAGAGCCTACAGAAGGCAACGTGGCCCTGTTGAGCAAAACACCTTGAAAAATCAAGCCCCGGGAGACTTGTGCTAGATATCTAACTTACAGGATCATAGGATAATAAATTTGTATTGTTTAAGCCATTGAGTTTGAGATAATTCATTATTGTTCCATTGGGAATGAAGACATCCCCCTTCACAAAACATCATTCAATAAATCTTGCCCATGTTCAAGGCTTTTGGTCTGTCTTTAGTTCCTCTCTTGAAAATTTGAATGGGAGTCCTGGAAGGCTCTAAGATGGAAGACAAAGGACAAAATAAACAAAGGAAAGATAAACTGAGGACAGAGAACAGGACAGGAAATAGAGCAATACTTAAAGGAAAGGTACTGTAATTACTGTACTCAGGTAGGGAAAATTTTGCACTCATGATATGAAAAACAAAAAGCTTAAACATGAGTAAAATTATATGCAAAAACCAACAAAATTTTAAGAGTTATATACCTATCTATGTGTGTACTATACAGTCTTATGTATATATAAATATAAATATATGTATATACTATACAGATACATTTATATATTATTTGCCTATAAATATGTACATTTATATTTACATTTAAAGGAAATCTTTCAGTAAGCAGAAGAAAAAGGCCAATCAATGGAAAATAGAAAAAGAAAGTTAGGGGACTGACCAAGAAGTTCCATTTTTCTCCTATCCATTATCTTTCTCTGTAAGTGAAGCTCTAGAAATAGGGTCAGAGAAAATAAGAGAAAGAAATTATCAAATAAATATTTTATTTTTTTAAATGACTATCTTGCTTGAAAGAGCTTATCAAGGGCCCAGGATAATGAATGAACAATGACTCCACCAAAGTTCATCATCAAGAAATTTCCAAAAATTAGTGGGAATAAAAAGGAGAGTTTAAAAGCATCCATGGGGGTGGGGGCAGAAATCTTCTAATACAAGCATATGGAATTAGATTTCTTCATAGCAAAAATCTGTATGATAATGGCCCATGACCTTCCAAATCTGGAGGTAATATAATTCGCAAAAAGTATTCAGTAACAAGGCGAACTTTCAGTCATGCGTGAGGCTAAAATGTAAAACAAAAACAAAAACAATTCAGGGATGCATATTTTCAAAACTTCCCATTCACGTTTTCTTCTTAAAAAAAAAAAGAGAAAAAAATATATTTGGCTGTGTGGGGTCTCAGTTGCATCAGTGCTGTAGACTTAGTTGCCTCAAGGCATGTGGGTCCCAAACTCCCTGACCAGTAATGGAACCCGCAGCTCCTGCACTGGTGAATTCCTAACCACTGGATCATCAGAGAAGACCCTCCACCATCTACTCTTTCTTAAGGAGAAACTGTATGATATGGTCATTAAAATAATAATACTAATAACATGGTAATGTATTATTGCATAACAGCATAGTCATACTATGACAGGTTCAGATCATTGTAGGAAGACAGCTGTGCTGCACACCTAGAAAGTACCTGGTAAAACAGAAGAGGGATATGAGTCTCTGCAAAGGAGATAGCAAGAGGATGACAAATCTTGGAAACGGTGTGACAGTTGTTAATGTATGGAACACAGAGTTACACATCCCTTGTAGAGTTTTAAGCCAAATGCTGATAGCGACAGAGAAAATGAAGTAAATGATAAGTAAGCCAATTATTACCTCCAGGGTCAACAGACATGCATTTGAAAAGCAAATATAACCGTAGCGAATTGCATGACTTAGCTCTGAATAATATTTACATTGTGCTAACAACACAACACTAGATATTGCTTTAATCAGAAATTGATTAAATTATATAAGTGAAAGTCACTCAGTCGTGCCCAACTCTTTGCAACCCCATTGACTGTACAGTCTATGGAATTCTCCAGGCCAGAAAACTGGAGTGGATAGCCATTCACTTCTCCAACAGATCTTCCCAACCCAGGAATCAAACCCAGGTCTTCCTGTTGCAAGTAGATTTACCAGCTGAACCACCTGGAAGGAGCATAAGAAGGACAAGTGTAGAGATAAAAAAGTGCATAGATACGGGCTTCCCAGGTGGCGCTGGTGGTAAAGAACCTGCCTGTCAATGCAGGAGAGATTTGGGTTCAATCTCTGGGTTGGGAAGTTCCCCTGGAGGAGGGCACGGCAACCCACTCCAGTATTCTTGCCTAGAGAATCCCATGGACAGAGGGGTCTGGGGGGCTGCGGTCTATAGGGTCACAAAGAGTTGGACACGACTGAAGTGTCTTAGCGTGTAGCATGCGTGTAGATATGTACAGATGTCCATCCACACCCATGTGCATCTATTTCAGTGAGTGGAAGTAGAGGTTAGGGTCTGGAATTAAACCCTAAATTTTCATAGAAATCAATAGATAAAATATTTTTAAGAATTAAAGCACAGTAGAAGAAGCAGACTGTATAGAAATATACAAGTAAATTTCAGAAGTGAAAACATCCAAAAAGATTAAAAGTACTTATCAATTTCCCATGGGACCGTAGACGCAGGGATTAAAAGACTGGTTCCTTTCCCCTAAACCTGTTATAATATTTGGATTTTATTATTCCATGAAACAGGCTTTACATATAAGAAGTGTTCTGCATATTAATAAAAAAGACATAGTAAAGATAATTGTAGTTAGTTTTGCTATGATTTTTCATTGAAAGGCCACTATGATATAATATAATTCAATATGAGGTAATTATAACCAAAATAAAAACTTAGCAACCACAGACTGCTTTGTAATCTGTACATTGGCTAGGAAATAATCAAATAGGTAATATTAGACCATTTCTTCTCACCTGCCAATATAATTCACTAACAGACTTCAGATAATAAATTAATATTGACTTTCAGATTTAATGAGTTCATTACAATAATCATTAGTGCAATACTACTGAAATTCAGAGTGAAATATGAACTTAATTTAAGTACAATGTCTAAATTAAACAATTAACCAGAAAGCATACTCATGCAGATGGTGTCTGTTGTCATTCCCTCTGTTACAATAAATAGTTCACATCTTTAACATATTTCACTATCTTTACTGGTAAAACAGATATGGGAGGTTAAATGAACATTTAATTACCTTAAGATATTTGCAAGCAGCATTGTGAAGATTTTTCTCACATATTAACTGAGGTATCCCTTGATTTTCTATATATGCAACTTAATTTTGAATAAGTAAATAGAGCTGATGTGCCTCAAGCCTATATTTCATTGGAAGCAACATCCACAGGTAACTTTCTAAAGAAGAACTTGCTGACGGAAGTAGTTTGTCAACATAAAGTGTGAGAAATAACTCTAGGCAGAAAGGAGTTTAATAGTCAGTGACATCTTGCATTCTGTCACTGCATTGCTGCCTGTTCATCCATCTGGGAGGTTCCTGAAACCCAAGTTTCAACTTCTTTATGGAAGACTGTGAAGTGAAGTGAAAGTTGTTTAGCTGTGTCTGACTCTCTGCAACTGGAGAGAGAATACTCTCTCCAGTATTCGCCAGGCCAGAATACTGGAAGTGGGTAGCCTTTCCCTTCCCCAGGGGATCTTCCCAACCCAGGGATTAAACCCAGGTCTCCCACATTGTGGGCAGACTCTTTACCAGCTGAGCCACCAGGGAAGCCTGTAAGCCACTATATTCAGGTGAATCAAAACATAATTATTTCTTGATCAAGCTAATAGTAACATCTATCCCAGGGACAGAGGAGCCTGGTGGGCTGCCGTCTGTGGGGTCACACAGAGTCGGACATGACTGAAGCAACTTAGCAGCTAGCAGCAGCATACAAGTACTGGCCCCTGAACATTGATCCATAATCTGAATTTACCTTCCTGGTTCACAAATGGCTTATTTCTGCTGGCGGATATCTCTTCACTAAATCTAGGGAGATTTTAGTAAAATGAGTCTTCGGTAAATTATCCTGTGTATTTCTAGAGTGAGTTTCATTTTGGGAGGGCCAGATCACTCTTACTCAGTGGCCACAAAAATCTCATTGGTGTTTTCTAATTCTCCTCTATACGTTGCCAAAGTTAGCAAAAAGTTTGATTTTTCCAAACCAAAGAAAATGTCACGGAGAAGGCTCACCTTTCCTTTGTTGTTGTTTAGTTGCTAAGTCATGTCCAACTCTTTGAAATCCCATGAACTCTAGCCCACCGGGCCCCTCTGTCCATAGGATTTCTCAGACAATAACACTGGAGTGGGTTGCCAATTCCTTCCCCAGGGGATCTTCCTGACCCAGGGATCAAACCTGCGTCTCCTGCATTGCAGGTGGATTCTTTACCATTGAGCCACCTGGGAAGCTCCTCATCTTTCATAGCTGTATTTAACGTCTGACAATGAGAAAACCCTCTGACTTCCTAAAGGATTCTTTAGTCAATTAAGTTGTAGATTATGCTATATTCAGAGACAGAAGTATTTAGTAACTTGCCATGAGCATTCCAGAATGGCCTGCTCTCTTCTTGAAGATGTCAGAGGCAGGATTTGAATACAGATCTACATAATGACAAAGCCTTTAAAGTAACTTATGCCTTAAGCAGTTGGAATGATACTGGCTTCAGTGAGAGAGTTTTCTGAACATCAGCCAGACCACAATTCTTCCTTTTCTTGGGGGGGGGCGGGAAATAAGAGAGATAAACTGTTTGTCCTATGGATGTTCCAGCTCAAGAATTGCATCATCCTTACTGTTTAAGGGGGAAAGAAGTAATGGAAGCATTTTCTACTCCCTGTCTTCCAACTAAAATTTTATCTTCCAGCTACATTAAAATGTCTATTTTAGAGACTACAGAAGTTCTTCCTTTCAGTGTTTCAAAAAAAGAGGGGGGACATGAAATAACTGGATGTCATCCTGTCCAATACCTCTGTCTCTGGGAAGATTACAGAGGAGGACAGAAACGTCGCCTTTTGAAGCAAGGACCACACAGTGGCCATTAACCTTGATTTTGGCCAACCTGTTTATCAATCTCTTTTGTTTTGGAAAAAAATCCCCAAAAAAAGGCACTTGAAAAAAAAAATCTTTCAAGTTACTCCTGTTTCCTCATGTTCTGAAATTTCATCTTGACGCTTTGAACAAGTAAATAACTAATTAATAAGGAGATCTGTACAAAGCAGTCAGCTCTCCCCGATTTTGGCTAAGTCCCAAAACAACAGACTAGTCGCGTTAAGAATTACATCAGTGGTCTAAGAAAATTAGGTTAGTTTAAGCCATTACAAGTTATTATAGCATAAGTAATGTGGCTCCCCATGAAGGCTGACACACAGGGCTGTGACGATTGCACCCTGAACAAAGACGCCTGGCTGGGAGCCCGTGGGTGGAGGCGGAAATCTCTCCCTTATTAACCTCATCTGGCTTTGCACTTGGAAATGGTCTGCCTCTTCTGGGAGGATGGATGCCTTTTCCTATTTGGTCCACCAGATAGGATAGAGTTTTTGCAAGGCCCATAAAGACTCGATAATTGCAAGCAATGAGTCCAGATTTACATTCACAGGAATATGACAATGAACAAGAAGCAGAAATGGAGGAGGAAAAGGCAATCAGACTACCAAGACAGCTCTAGAATTTGTCTCCAGCTTACTGGCTTACTTTGCAACAATGTAGCAAGCATAAAAATTAGACCTGGCAGTGGTTGAGAGAAAGTCACAGGAAAATGAGTGGCTAGGTTGGAACTATTTGTAGGGGTTTGACTCAGAAAGAGCATTCATGAGCCAGCTAAACAACCTGGGTGGAAACAGACATGGCCCCATTCGCAAGCCCTAGGCTGGCCCCACTGCCTCTGTCTTCTGCATCGGCTCTTCTGCATGCCCATGTTCACAGCTGTTCTGCCTTCCTTGATCTCTGTGCTTTCTTTAAAGTACAATGTCCATGATTTATGATTACAGTTTATTTGATAGCTAAAAGAAAATTTGCATTTTATTCCCTTATGCATAAGGTGAGATTTATGCATGCATATATATCCATGAATGTATATCCAATAAACATATGACATATATGTGTACATATATACACATGCATGCATGTATATTTGTTTGTGTGTGTGTGTGTGTGTATAAATCCTACACTTAGACTTCTCCTTTTGGCCCAAACAAGAGAGACTTAAAGGAATCCATGCTATGCTAATGTTCTTTTGGGACATCAGTAAGAGTAGTCTTTGGATCTAAGGTTAACCAAATTGTGGTTAGTGGCAAAAAAAAAAAAGAAAACAACTGTACAGCAAGACTCCCATGTGTGGATGAATATGTATATTCAACCAAAATGTTTCAAATAAAAGGTTTTTCTGGATTGGTTTTTCTTGTTTATAGAGAGAAATGTGGTACCTAAAATCAAATAAAAGATGGATACCCAAAAGATTCTCTCTTAATTGTCTTCAGGAATTTCAATTACAGTAAACAAAAAGAAGGAGCTAATCCTTGAGCCAACACTGCAACATCTGTGCAAAACTGCAACGTGAAGTCTCATCTAATTTTCAAGGCTAATCCTGTCGTGGGCAAATGACTGAAAGAACAGGCAGTTCAACATATAAGTTGTCAGGCTGAAGGATAACCCAATTCTATCAAAAGACATTTCTCAGTTCTTCTAATTCTAATTTTCTGATTGCAGTTTATATACGATTTTTGTGAAATGTCTGTTGCAATGATGTACTAGTTTACTTCAACTAGCAAAAAGTGTATACTTATGTTTATAACCTGAGAAAAGAGTAGTTTAAATATCATAGACCATCACATTTATTTTGTGAAAATAATGTGATCGTTTTAATATATCAATCTGTGCATATAAAGAATTTGGGAAATCTTATGGATAGACCAAACACGTGTCCAAATATAGAAAATCGTATCCAATCATGCATAAGTGAAATCTGCTACCATCATCCATGAATGTTAAATGTCAGCAGTGATGGATATTTATACAGAAAAGGAAGAAAAGGTGGAACGGTGGCATTATGGATCAAAGTTTTTCAAAATAACATGAATATGTTTTGACAGAAGGGAGAAATAGTAAAATACTTTAAGAAAGATTAAAAAGTAGAAAATAGAAGGAATTTGTCCCATGTTCTATAGGCCACAGTCTGAAGGTCAGCACAGATATTTATTCAAGAGTGAGAATTATTTGTCAATTACATAGAGAATTGTTTTCCCACAAGGGTGCCAGGGGACCCATGGGGGGCCCTGGAGGAACCACAGAGTCACCAGTAGGTTATTTTAGTTAATCATGTAAAACAGAAATGACTAATTTTTGACAATTCAGTGGACGCAATTTCTATTCATAGTCATCCCTTGGGTTGAAATTGATTTGAAGGTGGGTGCAATTTCACCCCTTTTCATTAATTAAAATGTTGATACATTTATAAAATATGAATTTATAAGTAAACAGTATAGTCAAAGATGATCTAAAGTTTTAAAAGTGAAGTGCAATCATGAAGCTCACAGTTTCAAAGTTCTATGCATATTTGTTTGATGGTAAAGAAAATGTTATCCTGAAAAATGCCTGAACCCATGTCACCACACATAAATTTTAAGGAGGGAATTTATGTACATAAAATGTACTTGATTTTTTTTTGTCTCTAATTCTGGGTAGGATTTTGACAAGGAGGAATATTTAGTGAATCCATGTAAGTTAACCAGTGAGTTCAGGTACCTATAACTATTACATTTTTATCCATAATTTATATAAACACAGAATGATTAAGCCAGATACTGTTCAAAAAACTCTCCTAAAATCAATCCATCTTCTCAAAAGCCCCATTATGTGGTATAGTGTAATACTATACTTGCACATTTTGTTTAAAAAAAAAAAAAGAAATTGAAATTTTAGTGAGTTTCAATTACCTGTCCAAAATTTCTTAGCAAATAAGTGACAGTGTATTGAAACTCATATTTCATTTAACCCAAAGGCCGTGTGCATGCATGCATGTTAAGTCACTTCAGTCATGTCCAACTCTTTGGACCCCATGAACTGTATCCCACCAGGCTCTTCTGTCCATGAGATTCTCCAGGCAAGAATACTGGAGTGGGCAGCCATTCCCTTCTTCAGGAGATCTTCCCCACCCAGGGATCAAACCCTGCAATGACAGCAGATTCTTTACTACTGAGTCACCAGGGGAGATCTACTCAAAACAGAAATGTATACAATGTGCAATATGATAACTAAATTTGGAATTAACCACTTAAAGAGAATTAGAAAAGCACTATGCCTCCTAAAACCATCATTAGTATATATTTTGGTCTAAAAAGGAGTTGCAAACATTTTGGAAAAACTTGACATTGACAAATGCAGCAGTAGAAAATCCCCTTTTAACAATAAAAAAATGTGGTTGGACAATTTGGGACATCGTCATTCAACTTATTTGGGTTAGGGGACTTTGCTTCAGTGTTGCCTTACATGTGCTGTTAGCATCATATCCGAATAATTTTAGGACTTCCATGAACAGAGCAACTCAAGTGTCCTATATGATTCAATAATAAAGTCATTTCATGAGGCAAAACTACTATGTAGATAGATGCCAGTGCATATGTCCAAGCATATGACAGTAGTTTGCTTATCACACGAGGCAGCCGTTTCAATTCTAAAAGCAGCCATCGCAGCCTTGCAGCTCAGATCTCTACGTATCTCTCACAGCTGAGATGCCACCAACGACATAATTAATTTCCAATGATTTAGATAAGTCTATCAACTCATCCAATTTCCATTTTGTTCTATGAATAAACCCTTTGAATCACATTTCCAGAGCAACGAAGGAAAAAAGCAAACTCGTTTTCCATGGTTATGCAAGTCACTGAGAGGATGTTGGTGAGGGTGGCAGGCAAGCTGAGAGCATGAATTGCTTAAAATCATTCCCACCAACAGGGGGTCAGAAGTAAACCAGTGTCTTGTTGCTAAGATAACAAAGATAAAATCTCCTACCTGGATATGAGTATGTAGCAATACCTTAATGAAACAAGTCAGTTCAGTAATGCTTTTCTTTCTTTTTAAACACACATAATGACAGAGTTAGATACTGATGAGATCTCTAAGTTCTAAAACCATCAAGGATGCTGTCAGTTTTCACAGACCTCCCAGACGCTTTAGAGTCTTTTATTACCCGGGCAAAAGAAAGTGTTTTACTATACACATTCTTTGGACCAGCCAGGGTAAGTGACTACAGCTGTGACAAGGAACCCTGAAAATGTAGCTGCTTAAAACTCACAGGGCTTGCTGTGTCATTCATCACAATCAAAGCGAAGATCATCCAGCAACTCTTTTAAGGCAAGTGCTTTTTTTCTGTTTACCTAACATGCTGGAGCTTCTGAGACGTGCCAGCAAGTTCCATCTCACGTGAAACCTGGAATTAAAGCAAGATTCCATATTCCTGACAATAAAATCCCCCTCGGAAAAAACCAATGGGAAAAGAGCATCAGTTTTTGAATGGAATGATTATTTGCACCAAGCACACGGAGAAGAAAATCTATTTTTTTTTTTTCAGCTTTGACATAGTGCTCTTGAAATGTGTGAGTAGTTTATCCCCTCAGCATGTCCTCACTCCTAAGATCACTTTAGGACTTCATCTTGACTACCACCAAGTGGTATATGTGCTGCTTATTGAAGTACTGTAGATTCTCTTGTGAAAAATCAATTCAGAGGTTTACAATATCCAAAAACATATAGATGGCTAGAAAAGAACGAACTTCATTATATAACGATAGACCTTACACTGTACAGACTCTGAAAGAGATGCATACCCCAGGACCATCGTATTGATTTACTACTAATAAATTCTGACTGTTATGGTTCTAACTGTGCTGCAGCATTCAAGAGGTATAACACTATTGATCATAACTAGTAAGCATCTTTATCTGTAAATAAGTTATGCTGTTCCTGGTTGCCTGTATTAATCAATATTGGAAAGGCAGACAATAGGGTCAAACAATAGATATCACTGTGGTAGTCTATGACTAGGAAGGAATAAGGAGGTATGAATAGGAAAGTTTAGATTTTAGATGCTCCCCCCAAATCTGACATATAAATCATATGGATAAACGTTTGCTATTGATGCAACATTTTGAATACACTAATATAAATTTTCATGATGAGTGCTTTGAGGCCATGAGATGACTCTTGGGGGGAGTGGGGAATGCATTTTCCCAGTTTGCTGGCATTTATTTCCAAGAAAAGGATCATATGCTGATTGACTGGGTTTCAGAATATAATCACCCATAACTGGATCCTTTGTGCCCTCAGTAATATGCTTCTATCCACATTACTATTTGTCATTTATGGCTGACTTTTGCTTCAGCTCCAAGAAACATTCCTTGCTCCCTTATTCACCTCACACCGATTCCCTTTTCCTTATTTCATGACTCTTAATGTCTGCATCACAGAATTTAGCATCTATTAGAATTATGTATCAAAGTGTATAATACCTTGTCTTCTTCCTTTCTGTCTCTCCAGATAGATTATCCAACATCTCAATGTCAAGGACCAATACAATGCTAGGGATTCCGTAGATGTTCAATAAATACTTGCTCACAGAATTGATATGGTATTCTTTTAGGATGTTGATATCTTTATGTTCTTTGTTTTACACAAAAATAACCCTTCTAATGAAACTTTTATGACCTGCTCCTCCTTTGATCTGGAGGGATACTTACCATTAGTCTCAGGGGGCAAATCCTTTTGGTTTTCTAAGTTCGAAAAGACCTCACTGTCTACTAATCTCCCCAAAAGAAAAGCAAATGATCCACTGGGCCACAAAAATAGGTGCTCTCCTTCTCTATTGTGTTTTCACAGTGCCTACTCCAACCTTCCTGGATTAGCACATGTGCATGCATGCCAAGTCACTTCAGTCCTGTCCAACTCTTTGAGACCCTATGGACTGCAGTCCGCCAGGCTCCTCTGTCCATGGGATTCTCCAGGCAAGAGTACTGGAGTGGGTTGCTGTGTCCTCTTCCAGGGGATCTTCCTGACACAGGGATCAAACCTGAGTCTCTTAAGTCTCCTCCACTGGTAGACAGGTTTTTTACCACAGGGGCCATCTGGGAAGTCCAGATTAGCATGCAGTGATCCCTAATAGGTTTTTTATTTTTACTTTTTTTCTCCAAACCTCCTGAAGTATTACAAAGCAGCATAGAATTGGGAGTCTAGGAGTTAGACACAAAACTAATCCACCACCCATAACACACAAAACAAGGGATGACGATTGGAGAGTTAAAATTATATGAATTCCGTGTATATATATATATACAGAAGTCAATACTTTATTCTTTTAGAGTTTAGATGGTTTTCTACCTAGATCTTCTGTTTAAGCCCTAACTTTCTATTATCCTAATTCTTGTTTCATATTTTCTGTATTTACTCTGTCTTTGAAGGTCTTTTTGTTTGATGGCTTTTAGCTGCACTGGGTCTTCGTTGCAGCGCGTGGGCTTTCTCTAGCTGCAGGCACTGGCTTCTTTTGGTGCGGTGCAGGGGCTTTTTATTGGGTAGCGTGGGCTCCTCTAGCTTGAAGCATGGGCCCTGAAGTGCATGGACTTGGTAGTTGGGCACATGGGCCTCTCTAGTGGTGGCAAGAAAACTTAGCTGCCCAGAGGCAAGTGGGGTCTTAGTTCCCCAACCAGTGATCAGACTGTGTCCCCTGCATTGGAAGGCAGATTCTCAACCACTGGACCTACTGGGGAAGTCCTAGTCTTCCCAGCTTTTGCTTTAGGATTCTTACAATCTCAGCTAATTTCAAATGCTCACAATCTCAGAATTCTTACACTCTCTTCCTCCCTCTTTTTATACCTTCCTCAGAGCCACTCACATAATAATGGAGACCCTGCCCTGTCTTTCTCTTTGTGTTGTGAAAACATGTCAGGTTTCAGCCAGATGTTAATGTCATTGACCTTTCTGGCTCTCCCGCTGAAGGCTTCTAAAGGGGGTAAGTGAGTGCTGGTGTCAGGGAGCTTGGAAAACCCTGGGAAGTTTGGTGTAAGATTACTTTTTACTGGAAATGACCATGGCTTCTAGATTACATGGAGGGAAACATCCATCACCACCGTGAGTATTAACTCTCAAAGGCAGTCTACTTCATATGAGGCATGCATCTTCATCCTTTTATGATGTCTCTAACCCTTTTCTTGAGAAATGAAAAGTGTATTCACGGATTCCCAAATCTGTGGTGACAGTAGAATCCAGTATTAATTGAGAATATCATTAACTCTGTCTGAATGGTCTGATATAAATGTTATTACTGTCATATTAATTTTTCTTGACTTCCAGTGTTTTTTCCTGATAGCAATGGAGGGTCCACCTCTATACCAATGCACAACATTTATCATGTCATTCTCCAAGGCAAAATCCCTGAGGCTTACTGCTTCTATCAGTATCATCAATCTTTTTAAGATTGTTCACTGTCTGACTTCAATGTACATTTTTCTATAGTGTTTCTCTCTAAAAGCCTGGCCACGCATCTCTTTACTCTTCCATGAAGACTTCATACTCATGCAGCCCATTGCATTATTGCTGTCTTAGATCTTCATGGAATGATGGTTTTACTTGCTTCTATTTGTCATGCGAGTGTATGTTCCTCGGTTCTTTGTCCCGTCACAACAAAGATTTGGAGTGACGGACATTAAAGCCCTCGGTGCGTCACAGCTCTTGGGTCTTGGACAAACTGTGTTATAGCTCTTAGGCAAATCAGTGTTACAGCTCTATTTTACTTAGAAGATAGCAGGAGAGAGAGACAGTGAAAGAGAGAGAGAGAGAGAAAGAGCGCACGAACGTGGGAGAGAGAGAGTCCCTGAGAAAGCGCTTTGGCTCCTCCTTTTATATGTTTTTTCCTCCACCTGGGCCTGCCCTATGCAAATTGGGCTTAGCCAGGAGTGCTGTTTGTTCTGCCTGAAGTCTTCACTCTGGTCCTCGGACCTTCCTTTGACCTTCCTTGTCTTTTAGCCACCGCCATTTTGAACTCCTTTTCCCTATTCTACCTATCTAACATGTCTAAAGCGTACTCATTCTACTAGTTCCATTTTATCCTACATCCTCTATAAACAATGTGGAGTTTAAGGGGGAAAGGTCACTATTTCCTATGGTACTAATTTCTAATATTTCTAGATAGAAAGTCACACATCATATATTCCATCTTACATTCTTGCTTACATGTTTCCTACCACTCATTCCTCTTTGAAAGCAAGATTAGTTCCTTTCACCAAGGAAATGCCTTTTTTTGTTAGCTTTCTTTTCCTTACTGATTTTGTAGCACTCATGTGTTCAGTGTAACAAAATATTAAGCAGTCAATACTTAAAGGTTTTGCTGCTAGCTCTGTGCTACGCTGAGATCCGTGAACTCTGGAGGTCAGAGATCCAGGGTCAGAGACCAGGCTTGACGACTGGAGCTTTTTGTGTAACAGAATTTTGTTGAAGTATAACAGAGCTAGAGAAAGCTTCTGACATAGACATCAGAAGGGGGCGGAAAGAATGCCCCCTTTCTAGTTCTTAGTGAGGTGTTTTATGTCTGTTAGAAATCAGATAAGAGACACCTCTAGGTTGAGGGGGTTTTACCAGGCCCCTCTCCCACAACATGCATGTTTGAGATAGGATGGCAGGAGGTGTGTCATCCCTTTTCATAAAACAATGGACCTGAATACTGGTTTGTTGAGCCATTATCAGCCCAAGATTTAAGAAAAAAATGTTAGTCTTAGGTGGAACCATTTTGAAGAAAGACAGATTCCAAAGCAAATACACAGTTTCATTAACATAGCTTAAGAAAAACATTTCCACAAAAAAAAAAAAACAGATTGGTTAGCTCAAGGCAGTGCCAGGTGTCCTCGACACAGAATTAAAAGAGCCTCTTTTAATTTTGTGTAGAGAAGGAAAAAAAAAACGTCTGCCACTAGCAGTTTATTTCCTCCTGTGACTTGGGGACCTCTGCCCTCCTACCTGCTACCCTCTCAATACTAGATAAACTCAAATGCATTTAATACTGCAAAAGGTCTACCCTAGTTCAACTACTTTTTCTCTACAACTTCTCCTCATTCACTTAAAAAGAAACATTTACATATCTATTCTCCAGTGTCCTATTAAAATATATCAGAACAGTGCTGCTCAAAGTCTAGACTGTGCACCTTCGTATATCCATGAGCTGCTTTGCATTGGTTCAAAGTAGCCTTAGAACAAAAACTGAGAAAGCATTTACAGACTTTTATAACAATTTGACAGAGTCATTTCACATCTGTTTAATTTAGCAATACTAAAAACTAAACCTGGGCCTTGAGTTCTGTATGTTTTGTTTTATTTCACTTTCATAGGAGCTATGTGTAGGATAGTATATAGTAGGGATCATATAGTATATAGTAGTGATTTAGTGTAGTATATAGTAGGGATTCTCCAGAGAAACAGAAACTATAAAATATATACATATGTGTAAATATATATATATATATATGTAATCTCAGAAATGCATTCCTTATTATAAACAATGGACTCAGGAGATTATGAAGGGGTACAATCCCAAGATCTGCAGAGTAAGTCAGCATGGAGGAACTAGTTGGGGAAACTCTGTCAAACTCAACTAAAAGCATGAAGATTTGAAAGAAATTCAGAATCCTGATATGTTGGCTGGTATATGAGAAAACAAGGATTGGTAATAAGATCAGAAGACATCCGTTACTCATCAGGGAAGGCATCCATGCTGCAGTAGCCAGTGTAACCCGGAATCATTCGACTTCATCATTCTGACGTTTAAAAGGACAAATGTGTAGAGGGTACATTGTGAAATTGCAATATTAGAATGTTTTAGAATTCTTTTATCTGAGCTAATCAAAGAATTAATGGGGCAAATATACAGCAATGTTTTCTGTAATAAGATAGTAGGAAATATATTTATTTTTTACTATGGCATTACAGGCACTCAAGGTTCATCTTATATGAATTTCCTACTCTTACTAAGAACTATGTCTTCTTAAAAGACGTCAGATTCTCATGGTCTTTTGAATCAAAACAAGTTCATCTCTCTTCTTAGATATTCTTGAAAATTATGGTTAATAATCTTTGAGATCTATGAAATACCTTTTGAAAAATCTGACATAGAGACGGAATTTGAATATACTAACATTTATGGAGACAAATATTTTCCAGGCACTAGGCAAGTATCCGAGTAGTTTATATATAATTTAAATTAGACCTTACAAGCAGCCTATGAGGTAATCATCCTTAGCTTCATTTTACAGAGGAATATATTAAAGTTCAGGCTTCTCAGGTGGCTCAGTGGCAAAGCATCTGCCTGCAATGCAGGAGACACGGGTTCAGTCCTTGGATTGGGAAGATCGCCTAGAGAAGGAGATGTTAACTCCAGTATCACTGCCTTGAAAATCCCATGGACAGAGGAACGTGTTGAGCTATAGTGCATGGGGTCACAAAAGAACTGGATGTGACTTAGCAACTGAACAACAACAGAGTTCAGAAAGTTAAACACCTTGTTGACAGCCGCTCAAATATTAAGTGCCAAAATCAGGATTTGCATCTAGATCAACATAACACCAGTGCCATGCTCCTTGCAACAATGAAAGGGGGGTGGGAGTGGGGGCTAGAATGACACAGAGGCGGGAGGGAGGAGGGGAGGAGGGGGAGAAAAGAGGGAGGGGCCCAGAGGGCAAGGATGAGACAGAGAGGCCGCCTCCAGACACACGTTCACAATTTACAGCTCCCAGCTGCGGACCGATTCTGTGCAAATCAGGATAAGATTATAAGATTCTCCAAGCCAAATCATCTGAATGCATTTCAAATTGGCCTGCAGTGACACAGCATTCTGACGGGGCTGAGTGAAATGGTTGTCACCTGGTGAGAATTGACTTCTCCTGATTCCTCCTAGAGAGCTGGCAAGCTTTGAAATGTTTTTGCTCGGCGTATGTGAGAGAATGGAGAGGCGTTTCTTATCTTGAATCCGACATGCTGTTGTCCTGGTGATATACAATCTTATCATCATGAGTGAGCATGAGAGAAGGGGTCTGTCCTCTACGCCCGGCTGCTTTAACGTGGGACTGAGGTGGTGTTTTATCACCACTCTAAGAAGGCATCATCATTTAGGTATATAAGAGTTACTCAAGTAAACTTCAGTCTAGTTAAGGCCGGAAGGCTTGTGCATCCTATAAATCAATGAGGGAGTCCTTTCCATTTTCTTAGCTTCGGCAGTATGCTCCTTGGTAAGTTTAAAACAAATAAATAAAGGCAATATACCTAGGTGAAATGAAAGGAGACAGTTGACTGATGATAGGAGCTCCAGTTCTCACCAATAAATTTTATCTTGAGCTATTTCATAATGCTTTTTCTCGCCATGTGTATTTATTGACAGTTGCATACAGCCCTTGCTCTGGTTATCATCAAAGCATTGAATATATTAAGAAACCTATCTCAGACCGACAGAGTTTCTAAAGGTTGAAAGAGGTCTATTTAAGCAAAAAACATCATTTTTGAACTTAAGCTTCTGCTGTCAAAGCGTTGATAACAAGTGGGAATTTGCTTCACTTTTATTTGCATAAGGATAGGACTCACTGTTATTCCAAAGAACTATTATTTGGGAAATAGAGAATCAAGGGAAACAAGAAATAGCCATCACTATTTAACTTAGGTTTGGTTAAAGAATGAAAAATTTATTTGATAGAGTGGACCTAAGCATGTTAAAAATTGTTATCTAAGGGGTGTTAACCTAACAGCTGCTTTTATTTAGGTAAAAGTGAATTGGTTTTCTGCTGCATTATTTAGCCAAGCCTTCATGATGTATCTTCTTACAACAGCATAGCTAAGTAAACAATGAACCATAGTCAATAAAACATGGAAGTCAGCGCTAGAAATGAACTAACAATCCAAACCCCATCTGTTAAACACCAGTTGAAGTACAATATAATTTAGCATTTACCACTTAGTAGCTGCAAATCTTTTCAGAAGATGTTGTTGTCATCATTTATCTTGAGTAATCATCTTCTAGTATTTGGCAGTAAGAATGTTTTCTGAAAACTTAAAAGTTTCCTTCCATGTTCATACATGGAAACAGTGGCAGACTTTATTTTCCTGGGCTCCCAAATCACTGCTGATGGTGACTGCAGTCATAAAATTAAAAGATGCTTGCTCCTTAGAAGAATGCTATGACAAACTTAGCATTTTAAAAAGCAGAAATACCACTTGAATGGCAAAGGTCTGTTTAGTAAAAGTTAAAGTTTTTCGAGTAGTCATGTATGGCTGTGTGAATTGGATCATAAAAAAGGCTGAATGCTGAAGAATTGATGCTTTCAAACTGTGGTGCTGGAGAAGACTCTTGGACAGTAAGGTGATCAAACCAATCAATCCTAAAGGAAATTAACCCTGAATATTCACTGAAAGGACTGATGCTGAAGTTGAAGCTCCAATATTTCAGCAACCTGATGCAAAGAGCCAGCTCACTAGAAAAGTCCCTGATACTGGAAAAGATTGAAGGCAGGAGAAGAAGGGGACAACAAAGGATGAGATGATTGGATGGCATCATTGACTCAGTGGACATGAGTTTGAGCAAAGTCTGGGAGACAGTGAAGGACAGGGAAGTCTGGTGTGCTGCAGTCCATGGGGTTGCAAAAAGCTGGACACAGCTGCCTGAACAGCAGCAACCAGTTAGTTTGCTTGGGCTGCTGAAACAAAGTATCGCAGACTGGGTGACTTAAACAACAGATGTTCCTTTTCTTTTAGTTGTAGGGGCTGAAAGTCCAAGATCAAGGTGCCAGCAGGGCTGGCTTCTCCCTGGGTCACTCCTTGACTTGCAGACAGCCCCCTTCTCACTGTGCTCTCACCGGGCCTTTCCTCTGTGCAGGTCCATCGCTGGTGTCTCTTTCTATGCCTCCTAATCATTGCTTATAAGGATACCAGTCAGACTGAATCAGGGTCACCCATATGGCCTTGTTTTAACTTGTCTATTTAAAGGTCAAATCTTGATATAGTGGGGATTAGGACTTCATCATATGAATAAGGTTGGATTGGGAGGTCACAATTCAGTCCGTAGCTCCCTATTCATTATCTATTTTATGATTTAATCCTAGTGGATAAGCCCTTCTTTGTATTCATCTCTGTCAAAGAATTCTACATCTTTATTTTTTTATTTAAGCTGAATCTTTATCCTTTCTTCTTATCTTCACGTTTCCCCATTTTAAAGACATATAAATGATTAATTATAATAGATTATATTGTACAGATAGGGGCTTCAAAGTAAAACATAGAAATAATTCAAATGGATATTTGGTAAATACCAAATGGTAAAGTGTTAAAATTAACTTGAGGTCATAGAATGATCTTTGTTATCTTAGGGTGGGGAAGAATTTCTAACAAGAAAACATCAAAGCAAACAGAAAAGGTGAAATACTGAAAATTAGGTTACAACAAATGCTTAAAAGTTTGTGCTCATTTAAAAAGTATTAGGATCAAAAAAGCAGACAATATATTGAACAGCTATTTTTCCAAGACCTAATTTAACTTCTACGCAGGGTACATCATGTGAAATGCACAGCTGGATGACTCACAAGCTGGAGTCAAGATTGCTGGGAGAAATATCAACAATCCCAGATATGCACAGGATACTACTCTAATGGTGAAAAGTGAAGAGGAACTAAGGAGCCTCTTGATGAGGATGACAGAGGAGAGTGAAAAAGCTGCCTTAAAACTCAACATTTAAAAAATTAAGCTCATGGCATCTGGTCCCATCACTTTATGGCAAATAGATGGGGAAAAAGTGGAAATAATGACAGATTTTATTTTCTTGGGCTCCAAAGTCACTGTAGATGGTGACAGCAGACATGAAATTAAAAGACACTTGCTTCTTGGAAGAAAAGCTATGACAAAACTAGACAGTGTATTACAAAATGGAGAAACCTTTTTGCTGACAAAGGTTTGTATTACCAAAGCTATGATTTTTCCACTAGTCATGTACAGCTGTGAGAGTTGGATCATAAAGAAGGCTGAGCACCAAAGTATTGATGCTTTTGAACTGTGGTCTTGGAGCAGACTCTTGAGCATCCCTTGGCCTGCAAGATCAAACCAGTCAATCCTAAAGGAAATGAACCCTGAATATTCACTGGTAGGACCAATGCTGACACTGAGGTTCCAAAACTTTGGTCACCTGGTTTGAAGAGCTGACTGATTAGAAAAGACCCTGACGGTGGGAAAGATTGAAGGCAAGAGCAGAAGGGGTGAGAGGATGAGATGAATGGGTCACATCATCAACCCAGCGGACATGAGCTTGAGCAAATGTCAGGAGACAGTGAAGCACAGGGAACCTGTCATGCTGCAGTTCATGGGATCACAAAAAGTCAGATGGACAACAACTGTTGTTCAGTTAGCGACTGAACAATAACAACAACAAAGATGATAAGGGGACTTACTTGTATGTGGAATAAGCAATGAACTTCTGCATATTAGCTTATGTGTATCAGTTTATTAGGAAAAAATGGAGCTTTCAATTCATAAAAGAGGAAACAAAAGCTAACAAGCACATTGCAGACATGCTCAAATTCATTTATGAGTGTAATAATTAAACAATTGAGAATGAAAGCATGTCACTTTTAATCTGTTAGAAAGCTGGATAATTGCAAGTGTTAGTAAGGATATGAGGATGGCAGAATGTTGATGCACACTTAGTTGAGAGACAAGATTGGCATCTCCATTCTGGAGATCAAATTACTTATAATTTGTAGGAATAAGCACAGTCTGTAACCCAACAGTGCCACTCCTAGGAGATTCTTGTAGAGATTTCTAATGGAAACAAACAAGAGTATTTGTGACAGCATTCTTGTGAGTTCAGGGAATTAGAGTTAATCATGGTGTCTATCACTGTCGGAATGGATAAGTAAAGTGTAATTAATACACTCCGTGGAATTCAAGTAGAAGTCAGAAGCAATGGAATATATCTGCACATAAAAACATGAAGGGAATTTCAAAGTTTAATGCTTGGTGGAAAATGGTAAGACAAATGAGATGTATGACACAGTCAATTTATGTGCATTAAAATACATGCCCGCAAAACAACAGCACACATTTCATGAAAACGCATAGGAAACCGCCAGTGGATACAGGAATGGAAGGACCATCAGCTTTAAAGGGAAAAGAAAATATAATGAACATAGATCAGAAAAGACGAGTGTAATCAACAGAATTCTACGCACTAAAATATAAAAGAAGGGATACAATTTCTAAGAAATCTTGCAGAGTTGAGTTTATACTTGGGAGAATGCCTTTACAATGACATATAAACATTTTCTGGAATCAGCACATTTTCTCTAAAAGATCTTTAAGTGAAATGGTGATCATCATGACCTCTGGGAAATTGATAGTTTTAGTAGATGAGTCTGGCTTCTTATTCAGATTGAAGCTTCCATCCAATCGCACCCACAGCCTAGAGCTCTTGATTAACACTCAACCTTTACTTGTTTTGAGACAATAGCTTTTGAGTTTTATTTCTTTACTTAATAATAGAGGCTTTTTTCATTTCCTCTCATTTTCATTTTGCCTTTATAATTCAGTTTAAGTCATTCAAAATCAATTCAGAATTAATTTATTTTGTGATACCTTTTTATTTTTTTTTAAGTCAAGTTGAAGATGTGAAAAAGAATACAATTCAGAGTAGAAAACTTGGTATCTCATCCCAGGTTAGTTCTTCAAGCATGCTTTTCTTCCAAGAAATTCCCACAAATTAAAGAAACAGATCCCAATTGTACCCAACATAGAAATAAATTTAAAAGCCCATTAGGAAATAATTTGTGGATGAAACTGCTTCATCCATGTTTCTAAATTTTTTTTTTTTAAGTCTATCCTTTACATGCTATCCTAGGAGTATCTTTCCTTAAATACAAATTTGTTTCTTCATACCTTCATGTACCTTTAATGGTTCCTCTTAGCTTAGAGCATGTCTTCGATATTCATTGCTTTAACTAATCCAATCTTCGTTTCTAGTTCTAACCTCAAAGCAGATCTCAATTCAGAATTCTCAGGAAAGGAAAATTCTCACATATTCCCTAATTACGTGTACTCTATTTTATATGTGGCTCTTCTCTATCTGATAAAAACAAGCAGATGTTACCAACTCATTATGTTTCCTCCTCTTCTTAGAGGTATTTCTTCAGTGGAAATTCATAGTTTCTTATTTTGTTTGAGGATCATAATTTGTTTATAATGCTTTTGCCTTGTTTCTGGTATTACACATATGAATATGGTTGTTTCCATCTTCATATAAAAATTCAACTCTTAAAAGGTAGACTGTGTGCTTGCTCAGTGGTTCAGTCATGTCCAACTCTTTGTGACTTCATGGACTGTAGCCCGCCAGGCTCCTCTGTTCATAGGACATCCCAGGCAAGAATACTGGAGTGGGTTGCCCTGTCCTCCCCCAGGGGATCTTTTCAACCCAGGAATCAAACCCATAGTATCTCCTGCATGGCAGGCAGATTCTTTACCGCTGAATCCCCAGGGAAGTCCAAAAGTGACTATGCTTTTATAATTTCTGAGTAACCCCTCCTCCCATCTCCAGTTCTCATTCTGCTTTCTGCATACCATAAATGTTCAGTGAGTACTGGATGACTTGAAATGGCAAAAGTTTAAATAATTTTATAAAATTTTCTCAGAAATTAGATTCTAAATTCCTATAGCTTCTAATCATACTAATTAGGTTACTTATTACAACTGAGTTAACCAAACTAACAGATATCTTATGTGTTGACTATGGTGAAGAGAACACAGCTAAGAACTTTTGGTACAGTTAAGAAGACATTGACAAGAATAGCTATGTTCTGGGGTAAGGAACGTACTGTGGTATGGATTGCCCTCACTGGAAGCAACGACAACAGCCCTAAGGATGTAAATACCACACTACCAACCAGCCCTCAGCTGGTAATTTAGTGATAATATTTATCTAGAACTTGCCATTTACGAGGTGCTTGAATACAATAATGGAATGTTTTAAAAACTGTACAAGTAGGTTCTATTGTAAGTTACCCCTCTGCTACACATGATAAAATTAAGACCAAGAAAGTTTAAGGAATTTCCTATTGTCTTAGATCTCATGCTCGTTTGCTTTAGTCATATGCAACTCTTTGCGACCCCAGGGACTGCAGGCTGTGAGGCTCCTTTGTCCAGGGGATTTTCCTGGCAAAAATACTAGTGGGTTGCCGTGCCCTCCTTCAGGGGATCTTCCCTTCCCAAGGATTGAACCTATGTCTCTTACATATACCTACATTGCTGAGTCTCCAGCATCTCTTCACTGCTAAGCCACTGGGGAAGCCCAAGTGGGCCATGAGTCCAGGGAATATTGTCTCCTTGTCTACGCTCTTAAACTCCACATATATTGGTTCCCACGATGTAATCCTGACTCTAAGTTTGATTCCCAATATACAGTATCAGAACAATCGCATTCTAGTGGACACTTTTGAGGGGCCTTCTTCCACTAAGAATATATATTTCCTTGCACCCAAGGGCTGCATGAAAAAGGAAGACAGGGAGGAGAAAAAGGGTTCTTTTTGAAACAGGAAAACATCCTTAGTTTGATGCTTTAACTTTAAAATTCTGACTTTGAATTCAAAAGAAACTGAAAATGCAAAATTTGAAAAATGGGAGGACTGAGGTACTATTTGACAAGTTGAAATCTTTCAACCCCCTACACTCTATTCTATAAGTAGAAATGAAGGCTAATAAAAAAATGACATAAGTTATAGAAAGCAAATAACATTACCCTTCCGCACATCTGGATAGGAGAATATGAATTGCATCCCCTTCTCCTCACTGCACATACCTATTATATGAAATAGGTGATGATAACCATCAAGTCACACATTCACTGAATTTAAGTAGGATTCTTATTTCACAAATTTCACTCTGCAGGAAATATCAGAATTTTTTTTTAACTTTAAATTAAATATATTTGACTCTAAGCCTTAAAATCCTTTGATTCTAGTGGAAGGAGGACAGGTTGATTTCATGATCTGTTACCCATGCAGACAAGTCCTTACTCCTCCTCCAGAACCTTTTCTTTTTTCCTTTTCTTTCATCCCCAACCTCTAGCCAAAAATAGGGTAAGTTCCCCTCTTCCATCTCATTTTTGGGTGCTTAATAGATTACTTTCTGAGATCTGGCAAGTGTGGATAGATTGATGACTTGCTGGCCCAGTAAATCTTTTATTAGTATTTCAAAGTGATGAAAAATTTTATACTAATTTTCTGGATAAAAATCTGGATTCTTCCAAATAATGGGCAGATCTGGCAAAACTGGGTTTCAGTCCCCCTTGATGGCACCGCTGCCCCATCTAGATGAGCCTTACAAGCTTCAGTCTCCAGCATCAGTACCGAGTGTCTGCCAGGACACTAATCTGATGGTCATCACTTATCATCATATTGCGCTACTGTTCTTGTATGGGCTTCGCTAGTGGCTCAGCAGTCAAGTATCTGCCTGCAATGCAAGAGATTGGGGTAAAATCCCTGGGTTAAGAAGATCCCCTGGAGGAGGAAATGGCTATCCACTCCAGTATTCTTGCCTAGGAAATCCCATGGACAGAGGAGGCAGGGCTACAGTCCATGGAATTTCAAGAGTTGGACTTAGTGACTAAAACACCCCTCCTTGTATAACAGAAAGACTTTCATTTGGCCAGGTCATTTTTGACCTGAAAGGCCATAATGTTCCCCTCAGGTTGACTAAATTTGAGACTTCTCCCTGACTATAGGTCTCTGACCTCTCATTTCTTTGGGGTATAATAGAAAACTTGAAATTTTGAGTTCTCTGTCTGTCCCTTTGGAGGTAAAGCTTCTCTCAGGATCTTGGTAGTTTTACAGCCCATAAAGATCTTTCTTAAGGACTGAGGAGGCCTACTTTTGAAATGTAGTCATCAAGAGAATTAGTGTTCCTATCTCCCATTCTCTGTGGGATGCTAGAGCCTAATTTTGATAACTTACAATCAACAAACACAGATGGCCTAATCACATAGCCCAGCCTCCCCATCACATCCTCTTGTATATTTTCATTAGTTCGTCCCACTTTTTATTTCAGCAAAATTGAGTTCAGTCTCTCCCTCCTATTGCAACAGTTTTGACCCTTTGGTAATTATCTTGAGTAAAGTTTTCGTTTCCTGTTTAACTCTGTTTGGTGTAATTTTTCTTTGATAATATCAAAACAGGAAAAGAAAAATGAATTAAATTTTAAATTAAAAAGGAAATGGAAGAATACTCTTTAGTGAAAGTAAAGACTGCTCCTGCAGAAGTAAACATGGAACCAAATGGAGCCTAGGTGGAAAAAATTAAAGCCAGTCTGCTTTGTTCACTTAGGTGCTGCCTGGCTCTGTTGGTATTTGAATTTGTGACCCCTGGTTTGTACTTTCACAAAAGCCAGAAAGAGAGGTTATTTTCAAATGCCTTCTGCTGGAGCCCTGAACAGCCCCTGAGGCAAAGAAACACAAAGCCCTACTCGGAGTGGAAGGAAAAATGGAGAGCACAAAACACAATGAACTCTTACTCTTTGCGATTCTTCCAGAGCAGAGAAAACAAAACACAAACGAATTTTCCAATAAATTATCCTGCCACGTAGTATTAGTAAAGCATAGTGTTTTTTTGCTCATCTTCCTTGCATTTTGTGTCTGTGATTACCAAGAGGGATCCATCACTAGCTTGCTTTTCCTATTTTGTAGTTTTTAATAAAGATAGAGCACTTTGATTTTTATTTTGATCTGTAGGATTTAAATTACAATATGATGAGGTAAAAAGCAATTTGAAATACTTTGAAATGTACTAAGATTCCTGGATGAAAGGGACTAGATAAATACTGATTCTTTTCAAGACCAACAGGCACTTGAGTTTTTTTCTGTGATTTGTAAAAATGCCTCCTGCCCTGCTTGTTAATCTCCCTGGAACTCTGCATACTATCTTCCACTAATCCTTTTTGTAGTGTCATATTAATTTACATTTGCTATTGCTAAAGGTGTTCTCCAGAAAGGGATGATAAATCACACATATTTTCCAATTTATCATACTCATCTCATACTCGTACTCATAAATGTACTCAAAGTACATTTATTCAATTTCCAATGTATGGAATTTATTCTAATGCTTCTGGTTCAAAACTGTCCCAATAAGTCACAGCATATTAACTTCATCATTTCTAGGAGTTGGCATAGCACTTGAGTCATCCTAAGCACATGTCTGCAATTGTTTCTCAAAAGTGAAGATCGTTATACTACTTCAATTCATCATTATTTATGGAAAAGCTACTTGGAAGGTTATAACACAACGAATTATCTCATGCTCATCATTAAGATTTTTTTTTTTTTCAAATTTAAGTCATCCTTCCACACTCTGGTTCTTCAAGACACATGCTTGAAAGCAATACATCCTGGTTCTGGGAGACTGGCAAAGATCAGACAGTCCTGTCTTATCTAACATTATCTTTTCATTATTACTAGATGCTTGAGTATTATAATTCATTCGTTAAGCACATAAACTGGAATTCAGGTACCTTTCAAATTTGTTGTATAGAACAATTTGACTTTTACATTGTATTCCCTTTGCTTCATTGTATAGGATTTAAAGTTTAGAAGTAAATTCAACTCAGAAGAACCCACATCACCTGAAAACAGAGTATCTGCTCTAATCAACTGAAGACAATTGTATTTGCCAAGGTAAACACTAATACATATTTCTTCTTCTTTTTTCAAATGTTTAGTCTTAAGCAGCAAACTAGTATTGTTCTGTTTGGAGAAGGAGACCGCAACCCACTCCAGTGTTCTTGCCTGGAGAATCCCAGGGATGACGGAGCCTGGTGGGCTGCCGTCTATGGGATCACGCAGAGTCAGACACGACTGAAGTGACTTAGCAGCAGCAGCAGCAGTATTGTTCTGTAGGATGTATTATGGGGAGTTTATTACATTTAATAACTTCAACATTTACCTTAAACTTTAATTAGAGACAACTATTAAAATGATTTTCAGCACTTTTTATCTTTAAGCTACAGTGGCTAACAGGTATCATTGTTTTCTAATTTTTAACTGTAAGTCTTATTGTTTTCCTAAATCAGTCCAAAATTTCTATTATAACAAACCATTTTGAGTATTTAAATCTACACAGCCTTTAGTTATACACTTTTTAAAGTATAGGACATTTCAAGAAGGACTATTCAGAGATAAGCCATCTTCAAACACTATAAAATATTGCATTAAACATTATTTAAAAACAGACATAAATGTGAATGTCCTGATAGTTTATCTATTCTGATGCTCTTCAAAACAGATTTGTTTTGTGTTAAAATTCAAATAGTAATGTGTGACAAGGAGATTTTTAGTCCTCAAAAATTCAAGGCATCTCAAATAAGAATTATAAATACTGAGAACATAGGAGGAGAGGGTTTTTACTAATGGCTTTAATTCAGAGGTCTCCATCTATCAGAAGGGGAAATTCAAACCTTGTATTCAAACCTTTTTTTTCTTTACCATTTGATATAAATATATCAAATATGATAATTTAAAAACAAATCAAAAAATATTACTATAACGTAAATTTATATTTTTAAACTAAATAAGTGAATTTTAATTTATAAAGATGCTTAGTGTCTATACATTGCTCATCTTATGTATTTCTTTAGTTTTCATCTCTGTTGTTCCAATTTCCCCTAAAAAAAGAGTCTCTAGGCCTTCAGGCATGGAATGGGATGGAAGATGGGAGGGAGGTTCAAGAGAGAGGGGCATATGCATACTGATGGTTGATTCATGTTGCTGAACAGAAACCAGCCATATTGTAAAGCAATTATCTTCCAGTAAAAAATGAATAATTTCGTAAAAAATCAACAACAAAACCCACAATTTATACTTCTTTTTTATGTTGATTTTAAATAATCACAGATTCCAAATTATTAAAAATAAACAAGTTGAAACTAGTAAAGCCTTCAACCAACCATGGTCAAAA
Source organism: Bison bison bison (assembly GCF_000754665.1). NCBI lineage: Eukaryota > Metazoa > Chordata > Mammalia > Artiodactyla > Bovidae > Bison > Bison bison. Next base: position 476,303 of record NW_011494804.1, read on the forward strand.
TAACAAATGACTGAAAGATGATGAGAAAAACATGTATTACAAGTTGCAATTATTTTTGCATGTCAAAACGAATAACAAAGACAAAAAGGGACAAGGAGAAGTAGAACCGGGTAGAAAACATGTGATTGGAGGAAAATGACCAGTTGTTAAAGTATTTATAATTTTGCTATATATATATATATGTATATGTACACTAATGAAAAAACCATAATTTGCACAGTCACAGAAATAAAGCTGCATCATTGTTTACAATTAATGTAAGTATCATCTATCTCCTCCTCCTACTTCATACATACACCCATATCCAAAGTATTCTCAAAGCCTGGAGAATTTTTTATTCTTTCCTTGAATTGATTCTTGGTTTGAGTTTAATCAAAAAGAGAATCCTTCATTAAGAGTAAGTCTAAAATATACTGAGGTAAAGAAATGCTCATCTTTTGAATATTTATGCCAACTAGCATTTTAATACATAAGTCAAAGCACCAGACACACTGAAAAGAATTTGGATGTAAGAGTGAAAAAGTTGGCTTAAAGCTCAACATTCAGAAAACAAAGATCATGGCATCTGGTCCCATCACTTCATGGGAAATAGATGGGGAAACAATGGAAACAGTGTTAGACTTTATTTTTGAGGGCTCCAAAATCACTGCAGATGGTGACTGCAGCCATGAAATTAAAAGACGCTTACTCCTTGGAAGGAAAGTTATGACCAACCTAGATAGCATATTGAAAAGCAGAGACATTACTTTGCCAACAAGGTCCGTCTAGTCAAGGCTATGGTTTTTCCAGTGGTCATGTATGGATGTGGAGTTGGACTGTGAAGAAGGCTGAGCACCGAAGAATTGATGCTTTTGAACTGTGATGTTGGAGAAGACTCTTGAGAGTCCCTTGGACTGCAAGGAGATCCAACCAGTCTATTTTGAAGGAGATCAGCCCTGGGATTTCTTTGGAAGGAATAATGCTAAGGCTGAAATTCCAGTACTTTGTCCACCTCATGCAAAGAGTTGACTCATTGGAAAAGACTCTGATGCTGGGAGGGATTGGGGGCAAGAGGAGAAGGGGACGACAGAGGATGAGATGGCTGGATGGCATCACTGACTCGACGGACGTGAGTCTTCATGAACTCCGGGATTTGGTTATGGACAGGGAGGCCTGGCATGCTGCGATTCACGGGGTCGCAGAGTCAGACACGACTGAACTGAACTGAACTGAAGATGTTAAACCGGGAATGATATGTTTCAACATCTTGAGGTTAGCCCTCTTGTGATGTCAATATGTCTTAGTTTAAGGTTTTAATTACATTTATAATGCTATTTATCTCAAATGTTCTCAGTTCAGAATCTAATAAGATATACTTGAATGTATAGTATTTATAAATAAATACATGTAAAAATATCTGTTTATATTAGATATCAAGATAGGCAGGAGAAACATCAACAACCTCAGATGTGCTAATGATACCTCTCTAATGACAGAAAGCAAAGAGCCTCTTGATGAGGGTGAAGGGGGAGAGTGAAAGGGCTGGTTTAAGACTAAATATTAAAAAAGCTAAGATCATGGTATCCAGCCCTATTGGTGCATGGCAAATAGAAGGGTAAAATGTGGAAGTAGTAACAGATTTCCTCTTCTTGGGCTCCAAAATCACTGCGGACAGTGACTGCAGTCGTGAAATCAGAAGACGATTGTTTCTTGGCAGGAAAGCTATGACAAACCTAGGCAGTGTTCTGAAAAGCAGACACTACTCTGCCAACAAAGGTCCATATAGTCAAAGCTATGCTAGTCCCAGTGGTCCTGTACGATTGTGAGGACTGGACCGTGAAGAAGGCAGAAGGCCAAAAAATCGATGCCTTCTTTAGCTGGAGAAGACTCCCGAAAGTCCCTTGTACAGCAAGGAGATTAAATCAGTCAGTCTTAAAGGAGATCAACCTTGAATATTCACTGGAAGGACTGATGCTGAAATTGAAGCTCCAGTATTTTGCTCCTCTGATGCAAATAGATGACTCATTGGAAAAGTCCCTGATGCTGGGAAAAATCAAGGGCAGAAGAGACTGTCAGAGGATGAGATGGCTGGACAGCACCACAGTTGCAATAAACATGAACTTGGGCAAACGCTTCCCTGATGGTTCAGATGGTAAAGCATCTGTCTGTAATGCAGGAGACCCAGGTTTGATCCCTGGGTTGGGAAGATCCCCTGGAGAGGGAAATGGCAGCCCACTCCAGTACTCTTGCCTGGAAAATCCTATGGACAGAGGAGCCTGGTAGGCTACAGTCCATGGGGTCGAAAAGAGTCAGATACAACTGAACAATTTCATTTTCACTTGAGCAAACTCTGGGAGATGGTGGGGGATAGGGGTCCTGGTGTGCTGCAGTCCATGGAGTCACAAAGGGTCAGACACGACTGGGTGACTGAATAACAACAACAGTATTAGATATACAAATAAAATCTATTGATTCAAAGCTAAGAAGTTTGTTTCAGACTCTTTATGAGCAAAGATGGGAAACTGGCACAATTTTCCACTGGTAAGAGTAAGCAATCATGTTCTCACATTGATTAAGCCAGATCAGTACATCATCAGTCTCAACTAGAAACAAATAAATGGATGAGGTAGAATCTTCTCAAAACTGCATTCCTCATCCTTAGCTAATTTTTCCTGCTCAAGAGTCAGTTTGAGACTTTTTGGTATTCCTTTAACTTTTATCACTATTTAAAATTTACAAAAGCCTCTCTTATGTAATTGCTTAAGATATATCAAACAGACATTCAGACATGGGCTTCCCTTGTCGCTCAGCTGCTAGAGGATCTGCCTGCAATGTGAAAGACCTGGGTTTGATCCCTGGGTGAGAAAGATCCCCTGGAGAAGGGAATAGATACCCACTCCAATATCTTGCCCGGAGAATCCCATGGACAGAGGAGCCTGGTGGGCTGCAGTCCACGGAGTCACAAAGAGTGGGACACGACTGAGCCTGAGCCGTGGCTTTCACCTTCACTTTTCAAACACACATTTGGGGAATATGAATAAATTTTTAGTCATTTGAGGTAATTATGTCAGCTAGAGTTACAAGAAACACACCATAGGCACAGTGTACAGAGTTATTTAAAAATATAATCTGAGAGAACACATTCTGGTTCCATAATAAAGGCAACCCAGAAATTGGGGATCAATTTGTTGTTTTCACTCTTAGTATTTAAATTTATAAGATACTCATTTGGGAAAAAAAAAGTCCAAGTTGTCAAATGAGGTCCAAATCTGAAAGAAATTCAAGGTTGTTAGATTGATATTTGCAATGTCGCTGCGGCAGCTGATACTCTAAGTGAAAAACATCACATACTTTCAGAATCTTCTGTAGTTTGTTATGTCATCAATAGACTGTAAAACAATATCTTTTACTCCTAGTGGCCTTTTCACTTAAAGTACTTGTAATTGTTTATATCCATTGTTGTTTGGTTTTATTATTTTTGTGGGCCCTGGAATAAACAACTGCTGTGCTATCTTGTCCAGGAATTACACCTGACGTGGGGAAACTCATTTGTCCCAGACACTCTGACATTCTGATTCCTGGGGCAAACTTGAATAGAAACTTTAAGCAAGGCTTGATTATAAAACAATCTACAAGCCATTAGCTGTAACTATATTAAACTGTAGCAATCAATCCCAATGCCTGGGTCAACCAAATGAAGTAGAAGGAGTGAATTGCCTGAAACCATGGGTTACTGGAAATCTCACTGATAGGAAACATCGGGAAAATGAATGCTCATCTTTTCAGCATTTACTTGGAGGAGAAACTCTCATCCTAATTTATTTTTCTCCTGCTTTGTAAAAGTGAATCAGCTGATTTTCTCTGATATGTATTGTACTGCTTCAGAGAAAGTGACTGAAAAATATCAGCCAATGTGTAATTTTTTCAAAGTCATGCCACTTAAATTATTTAACTGATGTGATTTATACAATAGTTTAAATTAAAAACATATTTTGCTCCTTCTTTTTTTAATCTTTTGCCAAAATATTTTATTCATTAAGCCCAACTCAGAGTATCTTCTATTTTTGTCTTTCAATTGAATAGATTCTGTTTATCCTGGCCAGTATGGAACGAGCTCACATGGTGGACATGCCACTGGCATTGCCGGCTTTGGGTAGGTCAGGATGAATTTACTCAGATCTGTTATCATGCCAGGGCTGAAGCCAGAAGCCTCTTTCTCTGCAATCCCCATTCTAGCCACTCCCAGGAAGACATGTATAACATAGTTTTGTTTTTTTGTTTTTGTTTTTTTTTTTGCTTTTCATGAATACAAAAGAAAAAACTGATTTTCATTTTATGTTTGCATTTATAATTATTTATAAAATTTGATATATATATATATATATAGTTTGTGCAGTGTTTAACATGGACTGCAGCCCACCAGGCTCCTCCTTCCATGGGATTTGCCAGGCAAGAGTACTGGAGTGGGGTGCCATTGACTTCTCCGAATGTTTAACAATACTCTATTAAATTTGTTAATTGTACTTGCTAATTGGGTTTCCCAGGTGGCGCTAGTGATAAAGAATCTGCCTGCCAATGAAGGAGACATAAGAGACATGGGTTTGATCCCTGGGTTGGGAAGATCCCCTGGAAGAGGAAATGACAACCTGCTGCAGTATTCTTATCTGGAAAAGTCCATGGGCAAAGGAGCCTGGCAGGCTATATAATCCATGGGGTTGCAAAGACTTGGACATGACTGAGCACACACACACACACACACACATATACACACACACCAACAGATGTAAACATTTTTCAGTCCCTTTAAGAGATCTGACATTTTTGATAATTATCCCCAAGCCTCACAAGATTGATGGCTGTGCATTTTTCATGTATCACTTGATAGCTTTCACAGTCTCAATAATATAAAACTTGTTCATAATAACACTTGACATGGCATTCAATGGAACCGCTCATTATATTTCAGGATATAATGACAATGATGATTTGATCAGTATTCCAGGTAGAGAATAGATGGCACATTGAAAATGGACTTTTGAGAGAGCTTCATCCCTTTGTACATAAAGAGATTATTTGCAAAGGTGAGAGCAGGCTGAGGAAGGCAAGTAATGCTGAAATGCTCTGGAACAGCCAGGACACGAAAGCTATTACCACCCCTCACCCTGAATGCATTAGTGGAAACTGGAGTAGAAGAGAGACATCAGCTAGGACATCAGGTCCCTATAGGAAGGGCCCTAGGGCAAGAAAGACCTACACCGATGTCCACTCTCCTTTCAACTGACCTTCATTTCTGAATCTGACCTATACTGGAAGAGGAGACTAAATCATAGTCAATGGAGAGATGGTAGAGAAGCAAGTTTAGATCTACAGGGAATAAGATGAGAGTATTCAGTAAATATTTAATGAGCCCCTGGATGGCATATTTAAATATTACAGCACCATCATTTTTACTAGTTGAAAATTTGAGCCAGAACTTTCAGAGAACACAGAGCTGATCAGTGGGAGAACTGGGGTTTATACTCGTATTTATTGCATTCTAACACTTATGCTGCTTTTACTATGCTTTGCCCCACATGGGCAATCATGTGCCTTATGAAAATCCCAGTTTTTTCCTTGGCAGACAAGTATACATATATATGTACTCAGACTTCACCAGTGATGACTTCACATTAAGTGCACACTGACTGAGAACTGACTCTTCATCTTTCAGGTCTAAGCAGGCAAATCCTTGTCAACTGTCTATATTTCTGTACTAAGACAGAGGCAGAAGAAGAGTTTAAAAGATTACAAAAAAAGGATAAGACACAAAGCTGGCACAGTAAATGGGGGAAGTGGTGTACCAATATGATCTACTTTTTGGTTTCTAGAAACAATACAGAAGTCAAGAAAGCTGTAGTCTATATAAATATATATTCTATACATGTAGAAAAAGCACATTCTCAAACTAAATATGTTACTAATCATCACTTCCCATTTGAACCATTGACGATTTGACTTCAATGAGCCTTGATTTCAACTGATACTGAATAGTCAAAGCAATATTTTAGATGTTCTCAATCTTTTATTTATTGCAAAGAAATAGAGGAAAACAATAAAATGGGGAAAACTGGAGATCTCTTCAAGAAAATTAGAGATACCAAGGAAATATTTCACGCAAAGATGGGCACAATAAAGGACAGAAAAAGTATGGACTTAACAGTTCATTCAGTCACTCTGTCGTGTCTGACTCTTTGTGACCCCATGAACCGCAGTGTGAGGCTTTCCTGTCTATCACCAACTCCCGGAATTCACCCAAACCTAAGTCTATCGAGTTGGTGATGCCATCCAGCCATCTCATCCTCTGTCATCCCCTTCTCCTCCTACCCTCAATCTTTCCCATAATCAGGGTCTTCTCCAATGAGTCAGCTCTTTGCATCAGGTGGCCAAAGTATTGGAATTTCAGCTTCAACATCAGTCCTTCCAATGAACACCTTGGACTGATCTCCTTTAGGATGGACTGGTTGAGTCTCCTTGCAGTCTCAAGAGTCTTCTCCAACACCACAGTTCCAAAGCATCAGTTCTTTGGTGCTCAGCTTTCTTTATATTCAAACTTTCACATCCATACATGACCACTGGAAAAACCATAACCTTGATTAAATGGACCTTTGTTGGCAAAGTAATGTCTCTGCTTTTTAATATACTATCTAATTTCATGGCCGCAATCACCATCTGCAGTGATTTTGGAGCCCAGAAAAATAATGTCAGCCACTGTTTTCACTGTTTCCCCATCTATTTCCCATGAAGTGATGGGACTGGAAGCCATGATCTTAGTTTTTTGAATGTTGAGCTTTAAACCAACTTTTTCACTTTCCTCTTTCACTTTCATCAAGAGGTTCTTTAGTTCTTCACTTTCTGCCATAAGGG
>NW_011494804.1:483284-484089 GCF_000754665.1 Bison bison bison
TAAAGCAGAAATAGATGTTTTTCTGGAACTCTCTTGCTTTTTCCATGAGCCAGTGGATGTTGGCAATTTGATCTCTGGTTCCTCTGCCTTTTCTAAAACCAGCCTGAACATCTGGAGCTTCATGGTTCACATATTGCTGAAGCCTGGCTTAGAGAATTTTGAGCATTACTTTACTAGCGTGTGAGATGAGTGCTATTGTGCGGTAGTTTGAGCATTCTTTGGCATTGCCTTCCTTTGGAACTGTAATGAAAATTGACTTTTTCCAGTCCTATGGCCACTGCTGAGTTTTCCAAATTTGTTGGCATTGTGAGTGCAGCACTTTCACAGCATCATCTTTCAGGATTTGAAATATCTCAACTGGAATTCCATCACCTCCAGTAGCTTAGTGATGTTTCCTAAGGCCCACTTGACTTCACATTCTTAACAGAAGCAGAAGATATTAAGAAGAGGTGGCAAGAATACACAGAAGAACTATACAGAAAAGACTTCATGACCCAGATAACCAGGATGGTGTGATCACTCACCTAGAGTCTGACATCCTGGAGTCTGAAGTCGGGTGGGCCTTAAGAAACATCACTACAAACTAAGCTAGTGGAGTTGATGGAGCTCCAGTTGAGCTATTTCAAATCTTAAAATATAATGCTGTGAAAGTGTTGCATTCAATATGCCAGCAAATTTGGAAAACTCAGCAGTGACCACAGGACTGGAAAAGGTGAGTTTTCATTTCAATCCCAAAGAAAGGCAATGCCAAACGATGCTCAAACTACTGTACGATTGGACTCATCTCATAGACTAGCAAAGCAAT
>NW_011494804.1:484189-484585 GCF_000754665.1 Bison bison bison
CACCTCCAGTAGCTTAGTGATGTTTCCTAAGGCCCACTTGACTTCACATTCTTAACAGAAGCAAAAGATATTAAGAAGAGGTGGCAAGAATACACAGAAGAACTATACAGAAAAGACTTCATGATCCAGATGACCACGATGGTGTGATCACTCACCTAGAGTCCGACATCCTGGAGTCTGAAGTCGGGTGGGCCTTAAGAAACATCACTGCAAACTAAGCTAGTGGAGTTGATGGAGCTCCAGTTGAGCTATTACAAAACCTAAAATATAATGCTGTGAAAGTGTTGCATTCATCTAGGTTGCTTCCATGTCCTGGCTATTATAAACAGTGCTGCGATGAACATTGGGGTACACGTGTCTCTTTCCCTTCTGGTTTCCTCAGTGTGTATGCCCAGC
>NW_011494804.1:485111-488322 GCF_000754665.1 Bison bison bison
ATTGGACTCATCTCACACACTAGCAAAGCAATGCTCAGAATTCTCCATTGGGGAAACAAAGAAAACAGTGAGAGACTTTATTTTGGGTTGCTCCAAAATCACTGCAGATGGTGACTGCAGCCATGAAATTAAAAGATGCTTGCTCCTTGGGAGTAAAACTATGACCAACCTAGACAGCATATTACAAACAAGAGACATTACATTGTCAACAAAGGTCCATCTAGTCAAAGCTATGGTTTTTCCAGTAGTCATGTATGGATGTGAGAGTTGGACCATAGAGAAAACTGAGCACTGATGATTTGATGGTTTTGAACTGTGGTGTTGGAGGGAGACAACTCTTGAGTCCCTTGGACTGCAAGGAGATCCAACCAGTCCATCCTAAAGGAAATCAGTCTTGAATATTCATTGGAAGTGCTGATACTGAATTGGAAACTCCAATACCTTGGCCACTTGATGAGAAGAACTGTCTCATATGAAAAGACCCTGATGCTGGGAAAGATTGAAGACAGGAAGAGAAGGGGATGACAGAGGATAAGATGGTTGAATGGCATCACTGACTCAATGGATATTAGTTTGAACAATCTCCAGTAGTTGGTGATGGGAACCAACTTGCCAATCAGCCAGGGAAGCCTGGTATACTACAGTCCATGGAGTCACAAAGAATTGGATAGGACTGATTGACTGAACTTAACTGAATATTTTAGTAGGCTAAAATGAAAGATGCAAAGCCATCTGAAATGCAACCATAAATTGATACAATTATAAGAATTGTGAATTTATGCATAAGAATTATTGGTTATATTTATTTTTATGCCCTAGTTTCCTTTGTATTATTTATTTCTCTTGGCATGATACTCATTTTATTTTTTTCAAAAGATGTCAACGTCCATAACGTACCGCACACTGAAGAAAGTGAGAAAAGAGACAGAGAGGTGAGAGAGACAGAGAAAGTGGCAGGAAAGGAGCGGGTAGTCAGGGGGACAGAAAAGAGAGTTATTTCTAGATTCTAGCACATAACACAAATTTACTACCTAATGTATTTATTATTGAAAATGTATTATTAAATTGAACGAGCAGAGAACATACATTGCTATTGCTAGAAGCAACCATAAGTCACGTTCTGACAGGTTACATGTATTTAATGCAACTATTTTTTATACAAGAGAAATGAATAATTTCTTTAGTAATTGCCAAATTATACACTTCCTGAAATGCATGGCATCTTAGGAAAATACATTTACCAAAATGTCATGTGAATTTATGCATATTTCAATGCAAGTTCAGAGAAAATATGTATAACAACAGCTTCCCAACATCTTCCCAAAGGGTGGCATTAAAGGATCTCTATTTTGTTGTATTATTTTTGTGCATCTTTTAAAATATTTGGATGTTTTGCACATTTTAATAAGATGTACTCAAATGTAATATTGAGGCTAAATATGTAGAGTCATGACTATTATGCAGCAATAAAATAAGAATTTTTTTTCTTTTCACTTATTTAGGGAGTGAGGCAGGGTAAATATATTCATTTGGCTTACAATTGCCTAAAGATATTTCATAAATACCAAAGATATTTATAGCACTTTGTGCTTTTATGGGACTCATCAATTGACACTTGACCAGAAAAATTAGCATAACCCTTTTACCAAAAGTCAGTAATCTGAAACCAGAAGTGAAAAATTAATTTACTTTCTGGAATACCAGTATTTCTAGGAGTGGGAAGTAATTAATAGCTAAATTTGCTACTTGGCATTTTTCAGTGTCATAATGTGAATTAAGGGGGTAGGGTGATGTAAAAGACAGCAGATCCTGAGGAAAAACATTCCACCCCAGTAACTCTGTTTTATCTCTGATAATCTTTACTCTCATAATACAAGCCTTCAATGTCCACTGCCTCAGGGAATAAATGTTTACTTAGTCTTTGGCAATTAAGGCAGAGAGTTGACTCTTCTTTAGGGTAATATATAAGACATAAGAATGAAATATTCTGAGACATGTATTTTCCTCAAATTTGACTTTCAAAAAACAAAACTATTAAACATTCTGGCCTTTTTTTTTTTAATTAATCATTAGAAATACTTGGACCAGTTTCACCAAACCTCAGTCTCTGACTCATGTTAATGTCTGTCAGTAGACTGAGTGTATCGTCCACGGTTGCTCTGAGGATGGGTTCAATTTATTTTAAATACATGGCACGTCTTCCCCCATCCAACTTCCCATCCTTATCATAAATTCTTATAGTCCATTGTTAATGTTTTAAAATTTTTATATTGTTCTAGGCATTATAACTCCTTAATTACCTCTAAAACTTCTGTAAAGAGCAATTAAATGCACAAGTGCTTACTGAAGTAAAATGCCAATGAGTCACAGAGAAATAATTGAATTTCTTCTCTACACTTTGTGTTTACTGGGTCACCATGGTCCTCTGCATAGATGAAATGTCCAGTGGATAGTGACGCTTCAGGACTGATGGAGTGACTCTCTGTCTAAGTCAGGGAAAAACTTGCCCCAGCAAGATCATTTTACGGGTATGATGAGGCAAAAAGGAATTTACCCCTACTCAATTCTCCCAGAGCTGACTTCTTTGATCATCTATTAACTTGTTAATTTTGCAAGTATAACTGAGCACCTGCTGCATACACGACAGTACTGGGAAAGGAAAGAGAATCTGCCCCTGGAGATATTTGTGTATAAATAAAGAGTTGCACTATTATCAGATCAGATCAGATCAGATCAGTCGCTCAGTCGTGTCTGACTCTGCGACCTCATGAATCGCAGCATGCCAAGCCTCCCTGTCCATCACCAACTCCCGGAGTTCACTCAGACTCACGTCCATTGAGTCAGTGATGCCATCCAGCCATCTCACCCTCTGTCGTCCCCTTCTCCTCCTGCCCCCAATCCCTCCCAGCATCAGAGTCTTTTCCAATGAGTCAACTCTTTGCGTGAGGTGACGAAAGTACTGGAGTTTCAGCTTCAGCATCATTCCTTCCAAAGAAATCCCAGGGCTGATCTCCTTCAGAATGGACTGGTTGGATCTCCTTGCAGTCCAAGGGACTCTCAAGAGTCTTCTCCAACACCACAGTTCAAAAGCATCAATTCTTCGGCGCTCAGCTTCTTTATAGTCCAACTCTCACATCCATACATGACTACTGGAAAAACAATAGCTTTGACTAGATGGACCTTGTTGGCAAAGTAATATCTCTGTTTTTTA
>NW_011494804.1:489222-503679 GCF_000754665.1 Bison bison bison
CTGCTGCGTTTTCCAAATTTTCTGGCATATTGAGTGCAGCACTTTCATAGCATCATCTTTCAGGATTTGGAATAGCTCAACTGGAATTCCATCACCTCCACTAGCTTTGTTCATAGTGATGCTTTCTAAGGCCTACTTGACTTCACATTCCAGGATGTCTGGCACTATTATAAATACAAGAAAATATAAGGTATACTTGACTGTCATAAGAGAGTCATAGTAAATGCATAATTATAGGTAGAAAATGTTTTCTTTAGAAAGGCAAAAAGTGAGGGAGAGTTAAGACATAGGGAGATCACAGACATATTAGGCAGAAGAAGTAAAGTGAGGAAAGGTGCAAAAGACAAAAAGCATGTATTAGGGGAAAATGGTAGAGAATGGTTTAAATTTTATGATTTAACTTGACTATTAGTAGCTCTGAATATGATGTTAAACAAAATATATACAGTTAAAATCTGGCCACTGATGGAAACCATTTTCCTTCACTCACAATGCTGGGTGGCATGTTACTTTGTTTTGCATCACTAGAAGGGAAAATCAAGCATAATTTAATTAAATAAGTTTTTTTATGCAGGAGTTATAATGGGCAGGCTTAAATTGGGGTTACAGAACACATAAGCAGAAGGAATAAGATTGGCACAGTGACATAACGCTAGCAGGTGAAAGGGAAAGAGGGTGTCGTCAGGAGGAACACCCTGGCTGTGCCTGGCAGAATGCTCACCCTCATCTAGTAAGTGTGAAAGTCAAAGCGTTAGTCTCTCAGTCATGTCTGACTCTTTGTGACCCCATGGCCTGTAGCCCATGAGGCTCTTCTGTCCATGGGATTCTCCAGGCAAGGATACTGGAGTGGATTACCATTCTCTTCTCCAGGATATCTTCTTGGCCCAGGGATCAAGGCCCAGGTCTCCTGTATTGCAGGCAGATTCTTTACCTTCTGAGCCAGGAGGGAAAGAACATCTAGTCTAAATCACTGCTAATTAACATCAGACACAAATAGTTGTATCAATATATTATTTTAGTATTATACAAATGTATGTATTTGTTTTCCACTTAGCAAGCACACTTTGTTAAATTTTATCTCAGCTAATAGATATCTTCTTAAAGTTCTAAATGCAAAGAAGCTAATTTTCATTAGGGGCTTCCCTGGTGGCTCAGACAGTAAAGAATTTGGTTGCAATTTGGGAGATCCAGGTTGGATCCCTGGGTTGGGAAGATACACTGGAGAAGGGAATAGCTACCCACTCCATCCAGTATTCTTGCCTGGAGAATTTTATGGACAGAAGAGCCTGGCAGGCTACAGTCCATGGGGTTGCAAAGAGTTGGACACGACTGAGAGACTAACACTTTCAAACTTTCCAATATCATTAAGGAAAAGTAACCTCACCAGATCACTCCATCAGCATTTGCTGCTCATGGTTGGTAAGAAGGTTACCCAGATGACCCGTGCTTATGCTCTTGTGTTTCAAACTTTGCTGTGTAACGGATGCAGGCAAGGGACTTGCTCAAAACACAACTTATTTGTCCCCTACCCTGGATTCTCATTCAGGATACCTTAGTAGAGAAATCTGGAGATTCAGGAGTGCAGCTGATTTTGCTCTAGGTGGTCAGAAGACCATCATTTGTGAAACACAACATTACAAATTGTTTAGGTAGATAATATCCCAAACTGTGCTGCCAGTGAACTAGCCATCCAGGAAATAAAAAGCAAAATTGCCTGTCACATCTTTGAAAATGAAAATGTTAACATGAGTTACCATGACTCTTGAATTTTTATGTATTATTTCCAAAATATAAAATAGGTTTCATCTCATGTATCAGTAATGATGGATGAGGGGTTCCTGGAGTACTGCCTCATGAGAACTCTGTTTCTGAACAAGTTTTTCTGGAGAGAAACATGATAATTACCAATGACTACAAAAATGGTGAAATGGACGAAGCAGAGCCAAATGCCCTGTGTCCTCACTTTCCAAATATTCTTTATGTTCTTTTCTTTGTTTTTGGTCCATTTCTTCTCTTGTCTTCTGAGATCTGGCAATTGTTTCTCCTTCTTTTTCTTCCTTTTAAGAGTTGATCCACCACTCAGCATGACTGTCCAGCTTCTCCCCAATACGGCCATGGCATTGTGTCCTGCCATGTCCCATTGTCCCCATTTCTCACCATAACTCTCACACTATCCCTGTTCCTTTGTCTTTGAAAATGTTTCCCAAATCATAAAAGTCTTTTTTTCATTTTCCTCTCCACTTTCTATGATACTGCTAGTTCAGTTTAGCTCAGTTCAGTCGCTCAGTCCTGTTCAACTATTTGCAACCCCATAGACTGCAGCACGTCAGGCCTCCCTGTCCATCACCAACTCCTGGAATTTACTTGAACTCAGGTCCATTGAGCCGGTGATGCCATCCAACCACCTCATCCTCTGTTGTCCACTTCTCCTCCCACCTTCAATCCTTCCCAGCATCGGGGTATTTTCAGATGAGTCAGTTCTTCACATCAGGTGGCCAAAGTATTGGAGTTTCAGCTTCAGCATCAGTCCTTCCAATGTATATTCAGGACTGATTTCCTTTAGGATAGACTGGTTGGATCTCCTTGCAATCCAAGGGACTCTCAAGAGTCTTTTCCAACACCACAGTTCAAAAGCATCAATTCTTCAGTGCTCAGCTTCCTTTATAGTCCAACTCTCACATCCATACATGACTACTGGAAAAACAATAGCTTTGACTAGATGGACCTTGTTGGCAAAGTAATATCTCTGTTTTTTAATATGCTGTCCAGGTCAGTCATAACTTTTCTTTTGAGGTGCAAGCGTCTTTTAATTTCACCACTGAAGTCACCATCTGCAGTGATTTTGGAGCCCAAGAAATAAAGTCTGTCACTGTGTCCACTATTTCCCCATCTATTCACCATGAAGTGATGGGACCAGATGCCATGATCTTAGTTTTCTGAATGTTAAGCTTTAAGCCAACTTCTTCACTCTCCTCTTTCAGTTTCATCAAGAGGCTCTTTAGTTTTCTTCACTTTCTGCCATAAGGGTGGTGGTCATCTGCATATCTGAGGTTATTGATATTTCTCCCAGCAATCTTAATTCCGGCTTGTGCTTCATCCAGCCCAGCATTTCTCATGATGTATTCTGCATATAAGTTAAATAAGCAGAGTGACAATATACAGCTTTGATATACTTCTTTCTCTATTTGGAACCAGTCTGTTGTTCCTTGTCTAGCTTGTGAGATGGGTGCCATTGCCTCAAAATCTAGATCAAGTGCTAGTCACTAACATACTTCCTCCAGATGAACAATAAATTATTTAAGTTCAAAACAGTGTAAAGATGCATCTTTTTTCCTCTACTGTGCCAGTACAGTGGCAAGCAAACAGCAATTTATATAGAATTATGAAACAGTATTAAGTAGCAACCTTTCTGTAGTAACAGATTAATAAAATGTGAAACCCATTACAATTTGGTAAGCATCAAGTTCAGCTTATAAAAAAATATCTTCAATCTGAGGCTACTTTTTGTTTAGTATATATTGCATCATAATATAAAATTATATTATGTGTATGTGTGTACATATGTAGATATATATTTTTTTACACACGCATACATACAAGAGTCAGACTCTTGGAGGGCATAAACAGAAATTTCTACACGTCAGGACCCAGGAGAAAGGAGCAGTGACCCCACAGGAGACTGACCCAGACTTGCCCATGAGTGTCCAGGAGCCTCTGTCTGAGGCATGGGTTGACGGTGGCCTGCTGCAGGGTCGGGGGCACTGAGTGAAGCAGTGCATGGGAAAACCACTAGACCATTCAGGTATGACCTAAATCAAATCCCTTGCAATTATACAGTGGAAGAGACAAATAGATTAAAAGGATTAGACCTGATAGAGTGCCTGAAGAACTATGGATGGAGGTTTGTAACATTGTACAAGATGCAGTGATCAAGACCATCTCCGGGATGGCAGATTAGAAGTATGTGAGCTCATCTTCTCCTGTGAAAACTCCGAAATTACAACTTGCTGCTAAACAACTGTTGACAGGAGAATGTTGGATCCCAGGAGAGGCCCCAGAAAGATGGTAGAAGGGGCGAAACCACTTTTAGATTCAGACATCATACCTGCCAGAGACACCTGGAGGTCTCAAACAAACCTTGTGCACACCAGGACCCAAAGATCCCAAAGAGACTGAGCAAGAACTGTGTTTGAGTGTCTCCTGTGATGTACGGGTCAGCAGTGGCCTGCTGCAAGGACGGGGGCTCTGGGCACAGCAGACCTGGGTATAGCATAAGCCTTCTTGGAGGAGGTCACCATTAAACCCATCATAGACCACCAGAACTTGCACAGGACTGGAAAAACAGACACTTGGAGGGCACAGACAAAACCGTATGCACACCAGGACCCAGACTTCCCCGTGAGTGTCCAGGAGTCTCCAGTAGAGAGACAGTTTCCCCCTCACTCAGTCTCTCCCATCAGGAAGCTTCCAAAATCCTCTTATCCTTCTCCATCAGAGGGCAGACAGAATGAAAACCACAATCACAGAAAACTAATAAAACTGATCACATGGACCACTGCCTTGTCTAACTCAATGAAACTATGAGCCATGCTGTGTAGGGTCACCCAAGATGGATGGGTCGTGGTGGAGAGTTCTGACAAAATGTGGTCCACTGGAGAAGGGGATGGAAAACCACTTGAGTATTCTTGCCTTGAGAAACCCATGAACAGTGTGAAAAGGCAAAAAGATAGGACACTGAAAGATGAACTTCACAGGTCGGTAGGTGCCCAATATGCTACTGGAGATCAGTGAAGAAATAACTCCAGAAAGAATGAAGAGTTGGAGCCAAAACATAGGGTAAAAAAAAAACCCAGACTGTGGATGTGACTGCTGATGGAAGTAAACTCCTGTGTTTTAAAGAGCAATATTCCACAGCAACCTGGAATGTTAGGTCCATGAATCAAGGCAAATTGAAAGTGGTCAAACAGGAGATGGCAAGAGTGAACACTGACATTTTAGGAATCAGTGAACTAAAATGGACTGGAATGGGTGAATTTAACTCAGTTCAATTAAGTTAAGTCACTCAGTCATGTCGGAATCTTTTCAGCCCCACAGACTGCAGCATGCCAGGCCTCCCTATCCAGCACCAGCTCCCGGGGTTTACTCAAATTCATGTCCATCAAGTCAGTGATGCCATCCAATCATCTCATCCTCTGTCATCCCCCTCTCCTCCCATCTTCAATCTTTCCCAGCATCAGGGTCTTTTCAAATGAGTCAGTTCTTCGCATCAGGTGGTAAAAGTATTAGAGTTTCAGCTTCAGCATCAGTCCTTCCAATGAATATTCAGGGCTGATTTATTTTAGGATGGAATAACTCAGATGACCACTATATCTACTACTGTGGGCAAGAATCCTTTAGAAGAAATGGAGTAGCCATCATAGTCAACAAAAGAGTCTGAAATGCAGTATTTGGGTATAATCTCAAAAATGACAGAATGATCTCTGTACATTTCCAAGCAAACCATTCAATATCACAGAATTCCAAGTCTGTGCCCTGACCAGTAATGCTGAAGAAGCTGAAGTTGAACACTTCAATGAATACCTACAAGATCTTCTAGAACTAACACCCAAAAAAAGATGTCCTTTTCAATATAGGGGACTGGAATGCAAAAGTAGGAAGTCAAGAGATACCTTGGGTAATAGGCAAATTTGGCCTAGCAGTACAAAAAGAAGCAGGTCAAAGTCTAGCAGAGTTTTGCCAAGAGAACACACTGGTCATAGCAAATACCCTCTTCCAACAACACAAGAGAATACTCTACACATGGACATCACCATATGGTCAATACCAAAACCAGATTGGTTATATTCCTTGCAGCCAAAGATGGAGAAGTTCTATAAAGTCAGCAAAAACAAGACTGGGAGCTGACTGTGGCTCAGATCATGAACTCCTAATTGCCAAATTCAGACTTAAATTGAAGAAAGTAGGGAAAACCACTAGACCATTCAGGTATGACCTAAATCAGATCCCTAAGTATTATATAGTGGAAGTGACAAATAGAGTTAAGGGACTAGATCTGATAGAGAGAGTGCCTGAAGAACTATGGATGCAGGTTTGAGACATTGTACAGGATGCAATAATAGAGACCATCCCCAAGAAAAAGAAATGCAAAAAGGCAAAATGGTTGTCTAAGGAGGCCTTACAAATAGCTGAGAAAAGAAGGGAAGGTAAGGCAAAGGTGAAAAAGAATGATATACCCATTTGAATGCAGAATCCCAAAGAATAGCAAGGGGAGATAAGAAAGCCTTCCTTAGTGACCAGTGCAAGGAAACAGAGGAAAACAATAGAATGGAAAAGACTAGAAATCTCTGCAAGAAAATTAGAGACATCAAGGGAAAATTTCATGCGAAGATGAGCTCAATAAAGGACAGAAATTGTATGGACCTAACAGAAGCAAAGATATAAAGAAGAGGTGTAAGAATACACAGAAGAACTATACAAAAAAGATCTTCAAGACCCACTTAACCATGACGGTGCGATCATTCACCTAGAGCCAGACATCCTGGAATGCGAAGTCGAGTGAGCCTTAGGAAGAATCCCTACGAACAAAGCTAGTTGGAGGTGATGGAATTCCAGTTGCACTATTTCAAATCTTAAAAGGTGATTCTATGAAAGTGCTGTCTGTACTCAATATGCCAGCAAATTTGGAAAACTCAGCAGTGGCCACAGAAGAGGAAAAGATCAGTTTTCATTCCAAACCCAAAGAAGGGTAATGCCAAAGAATATTCAAACTTCCGCGCAATTTTACTCATCTCACACACTAACAAAGTAATGCTCAAAATTCTCCAAGCCAGGCTTCAACAGTATGTGAACCATGAACTTAAAGATGTTCAAGCTGGAATTAGAAAAGGCAGAAGAACAAGAGATCAAATCCCAACATCATCAAAAAAGTGAGAGAGTTCCAGAAAATCATCTACTTCTGCTTTATTGACAAAGCCTTTGGCTGTGTGGATCACAACAAACTGTGGAAAATTCTTCAAGAGATGGGAATACCAGACCACCTGACCTTCCGCTTGAGAAATCTGTATGCAGATCAAGAAGCAGCGGTTAGAACTAGACATCGAGCAACAGATTGGTTTCAAATAGGGAGAGGAGTACATCAAGGCTATACATTGTCACCCTGCTTATTTAACTTATACGCAGAGTACATCATGAGAAATACCAGGCTGGCTGAAAAACAAGCTGGAATCAAGATTGCTGAGAGAAATACCAATAACCTCAGATATGCAGATGACACCACCCTTATGGCAGAAAGTGAAGAACTAAAGAGCCTCTTGATGAAAGTGAAAGAGGAGAGTGAAAAAGGTGGTTTAAAACTAAACATTCAGAAAACTAAGATCATAGCGTCCAGTCCCATCACTTCATGGCAAATAGATGGGCAAACAATGGAAAGTGTGAGAGAGTTTATTTTCTTGGTCTCCAAAATCTCTGTAGATGGTGATTGCAGCCATGAAATTAAAAGACGATTGCTCCATGGAAGAAAATCTATGACCAAACTAGATAGCATATTAAAAAGCAGAGACATTACTTTGCCAAAAAAGGTCCATCTAGTCAAAGGTATTATTTTTCCTGTAGTTACGTATAGATGTGAGATTTGGAGTATAAAGAAAGCTGAGCACCAAAGAATTGCTGCTTTTGAACTGTGATGTTGGAGAAGACTCTTGAGAGTCCCTTGGACTGCAAGGAGATCCAACCAGTCCATCCTAAAGGAAATCAGTCCTGAATATTCATTGGAAGATCTGATGCTGAAGCTGAAAGTCCAATAACTTGGCCATCTGATGCAAAGAACTGCCTCATTGGAAAAGACCCTGATGCTGGGAAAGATTGAAGGCAGAAGAAGTGGACAACATAGAATGGTATGGTTGGATGGCATGACCAACTCGATAGACATGAGCTTGAGTAAGCTCTGGGATGGACAGGGACGCCTTGCGTGCTGCAGTCCATGGAGTCCCCAAGAGTCAGACATGACTGAGCAACTGAACTGAACATACACTGCAGTAGGGAATATTGGCTAGTACTGTCGATTTGAATAAATGGTAGCAATATCATCCCTAATCTTGCTAAATGCTACTACTTCTTTCAAGGAGGAAAGAGAACAAGAAAGAGAGAGAGATCTGGGGTGGGAGTGGGAGAAGAGAGAGAAAGAGAGAGGAAGGAAAAAAATGAAGGAAGGAAGAAAAGGAAAGAAAGGGAGACAAATGAAAAAAAAAAAATCTACCTTGAACATTAGTTTAGCTTGTGCCTAGTCTTTCAATATTAAATTAGTTACATACTCTACTCAGACATTTGATATCTGTAAAATTTTTATTCTTTATTCCTTTGTAGCACTTGTTAACTAATACCACAAAAATGTTTATAAATTATATACTTAAAACATAGGGACAAAAAGTAAGTTCTTTGTATTCTCCCTACCTCCAGCTCAGGGATCCTTTGAGTGAGGATATGTTCTTATGATGTCCCTATTACATCACTTCCTTATTACAATATGAACTCCTTTTCATCCAAGATTCACTTTGGTACCTTTGATTCACTGAGACATTTTTACAGAGTTCTTTATTTTAATTGTGTATGTTCACTCTTGGGTTTTGGTATTTCTGAACTTATCACTCAAAGACCTTTGTAATAGTCTTTCAAAATTAATGAATCAAATGCTTGTGAGCACATGGATTTCTGAAGCACATTTTTAAAAGGCCAGGCTTTAAAAGTCAAGGATGATAAGAAAGAGGATCAACTAAGCGCTCTAGCCAATAATCTAACTCACTCCTCAATGCTTCTGAATTTAAAATTAGAAGTGTTTCACTACACCTGAATTACTTCAATTACTTTGACTCAGATAAGTCATTCCAATAGATCAACTTTAGAGATAATCTTCTAACTTTAAATTTAGACTCACTGAAATGTCTGCTGTCCTCAAAATATCATTTTACAGGTTGAAGGTGTTGTCTTGCGAAGATCTAGGAGCCTTAAGATGAGAAACGGATGAGGTATGTTGCATGATATGCGTAATGTGAGCTTGACTCATTTTCAAAATTCCGCATTTTTATTCATCATACAGTTAGAGTATAATTCAAGGGATGCTTTACTATACAGTGTCATCCTTAAGAGAAGTGGTAGAAATAACATTTATTGTGGTGTGCTAGTGGACAGCTAAATAGCTTAGGTCAGAAGGTGAAAAGCAGAATGGTAAGCAGTTACTTATGATTAAAAGAAAAGGGGAGATACATACCACAAAGCACAAGATCAGAGGAAGAAAATTCAGGCTGAAGTAAGTTCATTGCTAACACAATTCCTTGTAATTCAATAAAACAAATGAAAAATCAATTAACTAGAGAGGATTTCACTTTATGTCCAACGTACTCATTTCCACCCTCCAATGACTTGTCACATTTGCATAAGTAAAAGACATCATTAATGTAAAAATAGAGCACACGACCAAAGTTTTCCTGCGGGATCATGGGATGTCAAAGACTGTTAGAGATGTTGGTGAACATTGCAAGACACCCTGGTAGTGCCCTAGGGAAAAACACAGTGGTGCTCTGTGTTGTCAGTAAGTGCATGGAAGAGCAAATCAGACAAAAACAGGAGTAAAAGGGTACGCACAGTCCGTCACAGTTTACGAAATGCTTTATTAACCTACTTAGAAGGCTAAGTGTATATCTGAGAAATAGAATCCTATTGTCAAAATGGGTAAGGCTAGGAAATTATTACACAACCTCTTATGAGCAGGTTCCCAAATAAATGAGTCTGGTACAATATGAATGATATGCAAGGTTGATCATTTTTGTTTCTACATCAGCGAAGGAAAAGCAGAGAGTTTTCTTTGATGCTCCACCTGTTTTAACTTCCTTCATAGGCCCTTAGACATCCTCTGTTCTCCAAGAGTTCAGCAGCCGTGTCACACCCTGGTACCCACCCCTCACGCCTGCAGCGTCAAAAACAGCTTCAGTTTGCCTTCATTAGGTAGCCTCCATGTGTTACTTTTTAGGACAATATTTTGCTTTCAAAATGGGACTCCTGCATTTGTCCCTTTCCTCAGTTGAAATCCCTCTTCTGAGCTAGTTCAAGTGCATTGGTATGAAAAATTCATTCATACCAATGACCAGTTGTGGGCTAATCGGTCACCTCATTTGAAAACAGACCTCCATTGTAAGATATGATGGATATAGCATTTTCTTAATCTTCAGATTATTGAATTAATTTTAAACACAATACTAGCTCACATATGCTAACATAAGAAGGGGATTAATGTTTTCCATGGACATTTCAAATCAAAGGTAAAATAAAGGGGATTAAAAACAGAATGGATTCAAACATCCTGCCTCAAAGCTCTAAAATATAAAAACATTCATAAGTATATCATTTTGGAATTTTGGGTAAAATATAAGGAACTTTGGATTTCCCAGCTAGTGCTAGTGGTGAAGAATCTGTCTGCCAATACAAGAGATGTAAGGGATGCAGATTTGATCCCTGGGTTGAAAGACCCCATGGACAGAGGAGTCTGGTCGGCTACCATTCACAGAGTTGCACAGAGTCGGACTTGACTGAAGTGATTCAGCACACACAAGGAACTTGGAGGTGATAAGAAAATCTGAGCAGATGGTTTCAGAAGATCTTAATGTACAGAAGTTAGTTTCCCAAGAAGCCACTTCTATACCCAACCATTCCATCTCTATAACTCACAAATACTTAATGAAAGTAACTTTAACTTTTAAAAGTTGTGTTTGTGTATATGGGATTCCTGAGGGTCACCATCCACTATAAAATGTATTCAGAAACCAGATACTTGAATATAAAGATTGCTACTAAAGAAAAATTATCACCAGAAATAATGTTATTGCCATAATTGATCTTTATTTTTATCTAAGAAATGAGAGAAAACTAAACATCACATCGAGATCTGAGATTCAGAATTTACTGCTACAGAGGGGAATAAAATGTATAAAGGCAAAGAAAAGTAATGATTAGAAAAACAAAGAGAATGCTAATGATGTGATGTATTTCCACTAGTCCCTAAAACCTGAAAAAAAATGAATATGTTATCAACTGGTAAATATTTTACCTAATATATGTTTTAGAATTGATATAATATATTTATAGACTTCTTTTTATTAGATTTTCTAAAATCATATCAAAAAAAGGTATTAGTAAGAAATTTGAAGCAAATGCATATGAAACAATAATTCTTCGAGGAAAACCAAAGAGATAGAAAGAAACATAAAATTACAGAAAGTTTTTATAACTTTAGTGTGAAGGTAAAGGCCATACTTCTATGCCTAAATTAGGCTTTTAAATTTGCTTTTACTGCAAGTTTGTTGTGCAAAGCCCTTTTCTTCACTAAATCTGTACATATTTTGGAAACCATATTTAAAAGATAATATAATCGAAGTAACGTGAACTATACATTCTTACTTAATAATTGAAAGTGTAGGGCATTTTTAAGTTGTACTTCACATGAATAAAAATACTTCGTCTTGACTACATTTTTCCATTGTTTTTGTACATGTGTTTGAATAGCATGGGCTTTCCAGGTGGTGCTAGTGGTAAAGAACCCCCTGCCAATGCAGGAGACATAAGAGACAAGGGTTCCATCCCTGGGTCAGAAAGATCCCCTGGCAGAGGCCACAGAAACCCACTCTAGTACTCTTGCTTGGAGAATCCCCATGGACAGAGGAACCTGGCAGGTTACAGTCCATTGTGTCACAAAGGGTCAGAGATGACTGAAGCGACTGAACACAGCACAGCACATTGAATAGTATATGTTTGTACTCAATAAAATCTAATCTTTGATTTTTAAAAGAATGAATTAAAACAGATGACTCAACATAACTTTGTTGGCATAACACTTGCTTATGAGAAAATCAGATCAGATCAGATCAGTCGCTCAGTCGTGTCCGACTCTTTGCGACCCCATGAATCGCAGCACGCCAGGCCTCCCTGTCCATCACCAACTCCCGGAGTTCACTCAGGCTCACGTCCATCGAGTCAGTGATACCATCCAGCCATCTCATCCTCTGTTGTCCCCTTCTCCTCCTGCCCCCAATCCCTCCCAGCATCAGAGTCCTCCAATGAGTCAACTCTTCACATGAGGTGGCCAGAGTACTGGAGTTTCAGCTTTAGCATCATTCCTTCCAAAGAAATCCCAGGGCTGATCTCCTTCAGAATGGACTGGTTGGATCTCCTTGCAGGTCCAAGGGACTCTCAAGAGTCTTCTCCAACACCACAGTTCAAAAGCATCAATTCTTCTGCGCTCAGCCTTCTTCACAGTCCAACTCTCACATCCATACATGACCACAGGAAAAACCATAGCCTTGACTAGATGAACCTTTGTTGGCAAATAGCCAGATCCTTTTAGAACTTCATAATAGCAGTAATCTCCTCCACAATGGTGGTCATTAAACTTATGAAAGTATATACAATAAATACCACTAACTGGGGAAGACTGCATCTTGAAACTCTTCATGATGAAATCAATAGTAGTAATAAAAATGTTTCTATGATTGAAAAATGTAATTGAAATTGTAACTGCTGCATGATTCATAATGAAACATAAGTATATAGTTCAACCTAGAAGTATCACATAGTGAACATTTTTAAAATATGCCTCAAATTCAAATTAAAATTACAATTATCATTTTCAGAGTCAGGCAGGAAGGATGAGACAATATTAGCCACTGCTTTCTTCACCTATCACTAATAAGCATTATGCTTTTTATAATTTGAAGAGACCCAAGGAAAGTATAATATATTTTATTTCATTTGAAGAGAAAGTAAAATTGTCTCATTAAGAAAATCATGTTCTAATGACTTGAGAGTGACTGTGCCTACATAACTTTATTGGGAGCAAAGGCTATCCTTAACAGACACGAAGTAAGCACATTACTGAAGTGATAGAATTTTCTGTCTTGTATTTTTAATTAAAGCCAATGTTGTCACTAATAAATATATTCTTCAAATCATTCACTAACAATGAATACCAGAAGTTCTTGGAATAAAGAATTATAGAAACAAATAAGGATGGTAATGATTACATGAGCATCATCATGGAATAATAAGCTTCATTCCAAGGGATATAAG
Organism: Bison bison bison; assembly: GCF_000754665.1. NCBI lineage: Eukaryota > Metazoa > Chordata > Mammalia > Artiodactyla > Bovidae > Bison > Bison bison. The sequence goes on from NW_011494804.1 coordinate 502,333, forward strand.
AGCTGTTTTAGCATAATAATTTCACTACTGATCTTTTTTTTCCCCCAGGAAGGGACTCAAGTATTTTCATATAAATAAATTCCTTAAACAAAATTTAAAATTTCATTTTGAAATCTTTCACAGTAAATTGAAAAAAAATAGACAAAAATCTCTTGTCTTTTAGAAGGCATCTTGATATTTGCTAAAATGTCATTAAGGATAAGATAAGACTCTTAAGAAACCACTCCATTATCCATCTGCAAAATTAATAAAAGAGAATGATCTTCAACCTGATAAAATTTTTCATAAGGCCACAAGGAGAAAAGATGAATCTAATTTACTTTCAGCATTTAATTTTCACCTACTTCTACACAAATATTTTTCCCTCCCAGGTTTATTCAGATATAATTGGCAAACAAAATGATAAAATATTTAAAGTACACTGTGTGATGAATTTATATGGTATAAATTGCAAAAAGACTCCCTCCACTGAGTTAATTAGCACATCCATCATCTCACGTATGTATTTTTTATTTTGTATTTTTTTTTTGGAGGGGTACAATTTTAAGTTCTACTCTTTAAGAAAATTTCAAAGTATAGTGGTATAACTACAGTTATCATGTTTCACATAAGATCTTCAGATCTTACTCATCTTATGACTGAATTGTATCCTTGTACCAAACCCTCCCTATTTCCCTCAATCCCCTAGCCCTTGACCATCACTTTTCTACTCTTTGTTTTTATGTGTCTGCCTTTTTTTTTTTTTTGAGTTTACAGAATAGGTGACATAGTATTTATCTTTCTTTGGAGAAGGAAATGACAATCCACTCGTCTTCTTGCCTGGGAAATCTCATGGAGAAAGAAGCCTGGTGAGTTACAGTCCATGATATTGCAAAAAGTTGGACTCAATTTAGGGAGTAAACCCCCACCACCATCATTTATCTTCTATATCTGGCTTATGGTTTCTAAATTTGTACATTCAGCTTACATTCATCTTCCTTTTTTCTATCAAACTATCTCACATTTCAAATCACCCACTTTTCTATTATCAAGACCCGTCCACTAGATATACAGACTACCTAGAGCTGCAGGCATGCATACTAAGTTGCTTCAGTTCACTTCAGTCCCTCAGTCATGTCCACTTCTTTGTGACCCCATGGACTGCAGCACACCAGGCCTCCCTGTCCATCACTAACTTCCGGAGTTTACTCAAACTCATGTCCATTGAGTCGGTGATGCCATCCATCCATCTCATCCTCTGTTGTCCCCTTCTCCTCTCACCTTCAATCTTTCCCAGCATCAGGGTCTTTTCAAATGAGTCAGTTCTTTGCATCAGGTGGCCAAAGTATTGGAGATTCAGCTTCAGCA
>NW_011494804.1:503779-542290 GCF_000754665.1 Bison bison bison
GCATCAGGGTCTTTTCAAATGAGTCAGTTCTTTGCATCAGGTGGCCAAAGTATTGGAGATTCAGCTTCAGCATCAGTCCTTCCAAAGAACACCCAGGACTGATTTCGTTTAGGATGGACTGGTTGGATCTCCTTGCAGTCCAAGGGACTCTCAGGAGTCTTCTCCAACACCACAGTTCAAAAGCATCAATTCTTCGGTGCTCAGCTTTCTTTGTAGTCCAAATATCACACCCATACATGAGTTGTGTTCTGTCCTTTGTGACTCTACTGACTGTAGCCCTCCAGGCTCCCCTGTCCGTGGGATTCTCCAGGCAAGAATACTGGAGAGGATTGCCACTCCTTCTTCCAGGATATCTTCTTCACCCAGGCGTCAAATCTTCATTTTTACATCTCCTGTATTGGAAGGCAGATTCTTTACCACTAGCACTTCCTGGGAAACCCAAATTTCCTTATATTTTACCAAACATCCCCAAGTGGTATACATATAAACTGTTTCTCTCATGTCTCCTATGTTGGCAGGCAGGTTCTTTACCACTAGCACCACCTGGAGAGTATGTTACATTCATCAATTTTCTACCATCTTCTCACTTTACAGCTTGGTTTTCCCATTTCTGTTAAGGCAATACCATTCTTTCATTTACTCATGCACACAAATGCAGAATTATTTTTTATATCTCTTTAGTTTAGTTCAGTTCAGTTCAATCACTCAGTCGTGTCTGACACTTTGTGACCCTGTGGACTGCAGCACGCCAGGCCTCCCTGTCCATCACCAACTCCCGGAGATTACTCAAGCTCATGTCCATTGAGTCAGTGATCCCATCCAACCATCTCATCCTCTGTCGTCCCCTTCTCCTCCTGCCTTCAATCTTTCCCAGCATCAGAGTCTTTTCAAATGAGTCACTTCTTCAAGTGGCCAAGTGTTGGAGTTTCAGCTTCAACATCAGTCCTTCCAGTGAATATTCAGGACTGATTTCCTTTAGGATGGACTGGTAGGATCTCCTTGCAGTCCAAGGGACTCTCAGGGGTCTTCTGCAACACCACAGTTCAAAAGCATCCATTCTTCAGCACTCAGCTTTCTTTATGGTCCAACTCTCACATCCTTACACGACTACAGGAAAAACAATGGCTTTGACTAGAGGGACCTTTGTTGGCAAAGTAATGTCTCTGCTTTTTAATATGCTGTCTAGGTTGGTCATAACTTTTCTTCCAAGGGGCAAGTGTCTTTTAATTTCATGGCTACAGTCACCAAATGCAGTGATTTTGGAGCCCTAAAATGTTAAGTTTGTCACTGTTTCCACTGTTTCCCCATCTATTTGCCATGAAGTAATGGGAGCAGATGCCATGGTCTTAGTTTTCTGAATGTTGAGTTTTAAGCCAATTTTTCTCCTCTTTCACATTCATGAAGAGGTGCTTTAGTTCTTCTTTACTTTCTGCCATAAGGGTGGTTTCATCTGCATATCTTAGGTTACTGATATTTCTCCTGGCAATCTTGATTCCAGCTTGTGCTTCATCCAGCCCAGGATTTCTCATGACATACTCTGCTAAATAAGCAGGATGACAATATATCTCCTATAAACAATTAATTGTCACAATTTCATTCTTTCATAGCATTTTCTCTCATTCATTTTCCTCTCTTCGTATTTTCATTGCCAACAACACAATTGTAATTGCATCACTGAACAATTATAGTAGTTTTTTAAGTAGGATCCTTGCTGCCATCTCCTGGTGCCTGTCTGACCCTCTCCAGTTCATTTTAGAGAACACTGTCAAACAAGTGGTCACAGCACTTCACTGTCACCCCATTACCTTCTGGCCAAAATGTCTCCATGATTTAGTCCTTTAGCCTACAGAATATCGTATTCAATACTTTAAAAAGATTCAAGATTTTATAATATGATCCTTCTTTCTTCTGTTTTTAACAAAACCTAATGAATCTATTCAAATTCTCCCAACTATTTTTCTTGGTTGTTTGTTTTTACTGTTCTTTTTTAATTGGAGGATACTTGCTTTTCTTTTTTTTTTTTATGAGATGTAGGAGTCAAAACATTTTTTATTATTTGTGGTTACTCAATTCTAGTTCTCTTTTTTTAATTTTAAACGTCTTATTTTATATTGAGATATAGCCGATTAACAATGTCATGATAATTTCAGGTGGACAGAAAAGGGACTCAGGCATAGATATACATGTATTGCTGCTGCTGCTGCTAAGTCGCTTCAGTCGTGTCCGACTCTGTGTGATCCCATAGACGGCAGCCCAACAGGCTCCCCAGTCCCTGGGATTCTCCAGGCAAGAATACTGGAGTGGGTTGCCATTTCCTTCTCCAATACTCTCCCTCAACTCCCCTCCCATCCAGGTTTCCACAGAACATTGATTAGAGCTCCCTGTGCTATACAGTAGATTCTTGTTGGTTATTCATTTTAAATATACCGAAGTATACATGTCGATCCGAAACTCCCTATCACTTTCTCCCATCCTCCCTTCCTGGCAACCATAAATTCATTCTCTAAGTCTATGAGTATGTTTTTGTTTTGTGAATAAGTTCACCAGCTGTAGTTCTTAACTATGACTGTGGCCTGCCAGGCTCCTCTGTCCATGGAATTTCACATGCAAGAGTTACAGGAGTGGGTTGCCATTTCCTTTCCCAAGGGATCTTCCTGACCCAGGGATAGAACCTACATCTCTTTTATTTTTTTTTTCCTTCTTTTTTCTTTTTTTTATTTATTTTTAAATTTATTTTATATTTTATATTTATAATATATATTATATTATATAATATATTAATTATATTATATATTATATTATATATTATAGTATATTATATATTTAATATATATTATATTTATATTATATTTTATTTATTTTTTTAACTTTACAATATTGTATTGGTTTTGCCATATATCAAAATGAATCCACCACAGGTATACATGTGTTCCCCATCCTGAACCCTCCTCCCACATCCCTCCCCATACCATCTCTCTGGGTCATCCCAGTGCACCAGCCCCAAGCATCCAGTATCATGCATCAAACCTGGACTGGTGACTTGTTTCATATATGATATTATACATGTTTCAATTGTGTTGGCCTCTGCCACACATCAACATGAATCAGCCCCAGGCATACATATGGCCCCTCCTCCTGAACCCCCTCCTATCTCCCGCCCCATCTCACCCTTCTAGGTTGGGACAGAGCACTAGGTTGAGCTCCCTGTGTCATACAGCAAATTCCATCTGCCATCTCTTTGACATATGGGAATGTATATGTTTCCATGTGATTCTCAATCCGTCCCACTCTCTCCTTCCCCTACTGTGTCCGCAAGTCTCTTCTACTGTTTTATCTTCATGAATGTAAATTGGTCCTTTCCTTTTCTTTATTCGGAGAAGGCAATGGCACCCCACTCCAGTACTCTTGCCTGGAAAATCCATGGACAGAGGAGCCTGGTAGGCTGCAGTCCATGGGGTCGCTAAGAGTCTGACACGACTGAGCGATTTCACTTTCACTTTTTACTTTCATGCATTGGAGAAGGAAATGGCAACCCACTCCACTGTTCTTGCCTGGAGAATCCCAGGGACTGCGGAGCCTGGTGGGCTGCTGTCTATGGTGTGGCACAGAGTCGGACACGACTGAAGTGACTTAGCATAGCATAGCATAGCGTTTTCTTTATTATCAAACCATCCACGGCTTTTAAAACTTCTACAAATCTTTCCATATCCATTATGAATAACATTGATTATTTTCATTCTCAGTTACCGTTTTTCTCTCTGTGTAGTGCCTGATTATTTTAGTATCCACATATACTAACTCAGAGTAAAGGGCTTTGAGTTCATATTTGCATGTGTTAACTTTCCGTCTCAATGATTAGCTTAAGATGGGCAGAATATATTATTTTTATTGCATTTTCCATAGCGTCTAGCAGAATACTTTGGATATTGTAGACTAGTATTATGATTAGTTTAACTTTCTGCTTTTAGACTTGTTGTAATTATTGATGATGAATATTCAGTTAAAGGATTTTGATATCATGAGAAGCTGTAGTTATTATTAGCTGTGTCTGAAGCTAAAGATAAAAAGTGAGGTTTTCAGACAGTTCAGTTCAGTCGCTCAGTTGTGTCTGACTTTTTGTGACCCCATGGACTGCAGCACACCAGGCTTCCCTGTCCATCACCAGCTCCTGGAGCTTGCTCAAACTCGTGCCCATTGAGTTGGTGATGCCATCCCACCACTTAGTGAGGGTTTAGGTACTTTTTAATAATATGAAATCAAGACACATGGATGTCTGAATCCTGTTTCACCAACCATAGCTTCCTCTCTATATAATACTTCATGTTAGAATTAACTTACTGATTTGTTAAGAGCTACAGAAGTGTCTCAAATAGAGTCTTCTTATAAAAAGTTGTTAGACTTAAGGTATATGTGAAATTTTCTCTCCTTCCCTATTCCCACCTTTTATTATTTATACCAGTACTTTTAGGCATTTCTGTAAAGAGAAAGACAAAGTAGAGCAAATTTACCATTCTAACTATATTGCATCAATGAGAGAGAGAGAGCCAATAGAACTCAAGAGTCCTCAACTCAATGTATCTGTCTTATGCTATGATAGGCAAACCATTTGATAAACTCACGCAGAACAGGCATGTGCTCACTAGGATCACAGTGCAGTAACTGTTCTTGCATCAGCCCCTTCTAATTAGCAACATATCCCTGGGTGGGGGTTGGGGACAGAGAGGAGAAAGGATACCTGAATGGCTGAGGCAAAAAGGGTTAGGGGAATAGCAGTGAATTCCCTTCTTCCTAATGCATATCCTAAGCATCTTTTTTTTTTTGTTTAATATATTCAATAAAAAGTTATTTATGGCCTACTACCAGATGGGGTAGACTGTGTAAATATTATTTATATTGTCAAATCTAATATGTTCATTTTACTTCAAATTGTTACATTTCTAAGTCAAAGTGTGTCTCATTCTTTATGTTGGTTTTTAACAGGGGAGTGATTCTTATTTTTTTTAAATGCTTGCCTTTTAACTTTATGGTGTACCATAAGACTGTCACAGTCTTAGAATGAAAAATACAGTGTTATACATAATGGTGTTATATACATATATGCATATATGTGTTTATGTGTGTGTGTGCCTAGTATACTTCTCATGAGAGTGAAGGAGAAAAGTTTCATTTGCTTCCATATATAATCTGTGGGAATCTTCATGAAACTGAACAATCAAAAATTATTCTCAGTATTGGATTTCCTTCTCTCTACTCTCAAAACTATAGAATGCCTTAATTTAAAAATTATGTCACAGCATCAGCTACAAATTATGGGAATTTTTAATTGAAATATATTTGATTTACAATGCTGTATTAGTTTCTTATAAAGCAAAGCAATTCAGTTATACATATATACTCATCGTATTCTTTTCCATTGTAGTTTATTATAGGAAACTGAATATAGTTCCCCATGCTATATATTAGGATCTTGTTGTTTATCTGTTTTATATATAGTAGTTTGTATCTCCTAATCCAAAGCTCCTAATTTATCCTCCCCCTTCTCCTTTGATCACCTTAAATTTGTGATGTGTGAGAGACTCATTCACACTATGTCTGTAAGCATCTTTCTATTTTGTAAGTTCATTTGTATTATGTTTTAGATTTGGTGTATAAATGGTATCATACAATATTTGTCCTTCTCTGTCTGACTTAGTATGATAATCTCTGCTGTTGCTAAATCACTTCAGTCGTGCCCGACTCTGTGCGACCCCATAGATGGCAGCCCACCAGGCTCCCCCATCCCTGGGATTCTCCAGGCAAGAACACTGGAGTGGGTTGCCATTTCCTTCTCCAATGCATGAAAGTGAAAAGTAAAAGTGAAGTCGCGCAGTCGTGTCTGACTCTTTGTGACCCCATGGACTGCAGCCTACCAGGCTCCTCCATCCATGGGATTTTCCAGGCAAGAGTACTGGAGTGGGGTGCCATTGCCTTCTCCGTGATAATCTCTAGGTTCATCCATATTGTTGCAAATGGCGTTATTTCACTCTGTTTTTATGACTGAGTAGAATACTATTGCATATATACCATGCTGGGCCACGCTAATTTCCTTCAGTGGTGTCCAACTGTGTGCAACGCAGGAACTGTAGCCCTCCAGGCTCCTCAGTCTCCGGGATTTCCCAGGAAAGAACACTGGAGTGGGTTGCCATTTCTTTCTCCAGGGGATCTTCCCCACCCAGGGACAGAACCTGTATCTCTTAAGTTTCCTGCATTGGCAGAGGGTTCATACCATTTTTTTTGTTTATTCATTCCTCTGTAGATGAACATTTAGAGATCGCTTTCATGTCTCACTTATTGTAAATAGTTCTTGTTTTCAACCAGCAAGGTTGAATGTGTGGATCATGGGAATATTCTTATGGAATCCTGTAAGAAAGAATATGGGTTAAAAAATAATTAACTGAAAATTACAATTCCTCAATTTATGCAATATGAGAGTTAAAAAGTTGCCATTATTTGGGAAGTTAAACACCTAAGTTTGTAAAAATCTGTGACATACAAGTTACTTAGAATAGTTAATAAACTTTAAAGTAGTTTTAAAAAGTAGTTCTTTAAAATAAAAAATAAAATAATGGCAACTAAGTTCAAACAAAAACATGTTTCAAAGCATCAATGACTTCATAGTCTTCAAATAGGGAATGGCCATCAACAACAAATGAGTTTTCAGATATAGCAAATAAAAATACAGGATGTCAGTTAAAGTTGAATTTCACATTTGGGATACACTGGAAAACATTATACTTTGGCTGGATATTCTGTAGTTTTTCTGGCAATACTGTACAAAGATATTTTTTCATTAGAAAACAAAAACAACATATACCTGACTTTCTCAAACATTGCAAATAATTCTAAAAAACACTATGGACCTTATACATAACCTGTATTGGAGCTCTTTCATTTGCTCTGCATTGCAATTGTTATTAATACATTAGTCATTCCAATTAGATTCCAAGACCTTCAGAGCAGAATTTGCCTTTTAACTTAATCTATCCTTAGTTCAGTGCTCAGAACATTGCTCTCACTAAATAACTGTGTTTGCAAGGACTAGATGAGTTAATAACCTGTGTTCTAATTCTGGGTCAAATAGGAACTGAATATCACCTTGGTGAAAATATTCAACGTATCTGGATCTTTGCTCCTGAACCATAAAACGAGACATAGAGCTGAGCGTGCTCAGTAAAGTCCTTTTGTCACCTAGAGTCTACATTTAAGTTTGCTACTCCTATATCTTGAAAAACACACTGAGTTTTTCTGAAATATAAATTTAATCGAGCGGAGTATTTATTGTATATTTGCTACCCCCATGGCAGTTCCAAGAGTACAACAGGAAGACATGAGTGACATAGTACTGCTCAGCTCGTATAATGATCAGAGACAAGGGCCATTCATCATGCTTCAACCAGGTCTTAAATTATGATGAAAATGCACTGAGACTCACTTCTGCTGATTTCATTACAATGTAGTTCCAGACTCATGTGGTAAGCATTTCAGCTCAGACTCCCCACTGGCAACTCTATAATATTAAAGGACAACAAAATGAATCTTGAAGGAGGAAAATAGTGTTACAAATAATAGAATATTTGTTGGTGAAATATCTCCATTATTCTGTTTGTTTTTAAGTAAACCAAAACAGTTGCAGAAATTGATTTAATTGATAAATGTTTAATGGGCATCTATATTTATGAAGCATTTACTATAACTTAAGTATCTTATGTCACAGGATAGATGTAGTCACAAAACAAATTATGTGGAGGCAACATGATTAGGGCTTGTATGGCAGCCAGTGCATCCTTGACAAGCAACACTGAACAGAAAAAGTAACTCATGTCTCTCACCCAAATCTTCTACATCTATGGAGGCCCAATTATGTGGCACATATTGTGTAAAATACCAGCTATATGGAAACAAACAGGATTTAATCTCAGACGTCAGCCATTGACAATCCATAGTAATTTACATGACATTGTGAAGGAGTTGTGCAGTGAGTCTCATGAGAGGTAACATTGCCTTTCTTGATATAAGAAAAAAAATTCTAAAATAATTCCTATTGCTTTCAAGACAACATGTGAGTAGAGTCTTTTCAAGTTTGCCAAAATTGGCAAATGCAAAAGGAAAGATTTTCAAGTGCTTTTGAGCCTTTATGGGGTCTTGGTCCCTCTGAGAGTCTGATGCAAGATCACGAACTCTGAAGAAAAATGCAGTTGCATAATTACACACAGCTTTGCAGGCAATTTACACTCTGCATCAGGGTTGTAAATACATCCAATGACATATTTGAACAGACTAAGTATTACTATAATGGGACTGGTTTCTATAGAGTTAAATTTTCCGAATGAAATGGAATAAAATACAATTATGACTGATGCTGCATCCATAGTCAGGAGTCATGAGTGTGTAAATTGACTTTGGGTTAAACTAATTCACAGCAATTAATGAAAGAATATAATAGAGAAGTTGCTTTGAAGGAGATTTTTAAAAAATAAAAATTACATGCATTTTACCAATTTATAGAAGAGGCAATTATTTTCGTGAGCAGTATATTGACCACTCTAACTCTTATGTCACTTGATCAAAAGACTAAAATAGAGAAATAGCTTCACCTACAATCCCAATTATAAGGGAGTCACATTCCCATAGCAACTGTCACTACATTCTAGGCATTGACACATTTTACGTAATATTATGGTGTTCCTTAAATACTTAATGTTTGTTAAGGCTGGCTAATAATTCTGAAAAGTCAGTGAAGTTGTCTACCACAGGCCTTGATTCATTCTATGTTTCACTGAGAGTGTCCTGAAGACACACTTTACAAATCAGTTTCAGACTCAAGACCTAGATAACATGCAACTTTCCTTGCGAATTCTTCCAAAGCTTCCAATTCATAACATGTTTCACTTCTCTGTGCTCTTACAGACTCAAGCCACATTATCACACTACAATTCATTCACTTGAGCTCTATAGTCAATATCTGCTGTTAGATTATAAGTCCTTTAGGGCAGAGACTGAATCTCATTCATCTATGTTACTTCCAGCCACAATGCTTTTCAAGGAGGTATGCACTGATGTTGGTTTGCTGAATCAAAACACATCACTTAAATCAGTGGCTGTCCTCTCCAAATGTAAGCATGTTATCAGTAGCTGTTAAAGATGTGTACCATTTTTATTATTAAATTCTAAAAAGCTTTATCAGCAAAAGAGCCATGTTTGTTTAATTCACCACTGAAATCTCAACATTGGTCATGGTCCCTGGAACATTGCAGATGATCAGTAAGTAACTGTTGAAAGAATATTGAATAAATTAGTTCAAGGCAGAATGAAGGGTACCAAAGGAATATCTACTCCAAGGAAACATTTTTTTAAACACTCTCAATAAGAGGAAAGCATTTCTTTCAATCCACGGGACTCTACCATCATTTATTTATCCTGTAGGCTGTGTCTGGAGACGCAGGAAGTCTGACACATTGTCCTTTACATCACAGCCCTTCCCAAGTTCTTTGGAAGAAAAGAAAATCATTTTAAGGAACTGTGCTGACGGTGATGAAAGTGAAGGTCAAGGTCTTAAGCAAGGTCACAAACTGAGCGAAAGTCATAGGCTAAAAGCCTAGAAAGACATTCTAGAGGAACTGGTAATCAAAATAAGAACTGAAGTGTTGACAAATTAGGCTGAAAAGATGATGTGGGGTGAAGATGAAGAGTTTTTTTGAGAGAGCAGTTTTCCTTAAGGACCAGAAGTGAACAGAGAATTTCCGAAAAGAAGTGTCTGTAAGGATTTACTCAATCCTTTCAAACCCTGCCACTGCCTTATCAATTAAGTTTTTGTAATATTCTAAATCCTTTGCTGTCGTTTCCACGGTCTTCTCAACATCTTCACCATGGGTAGATTTCATCGCAAGAAAACCAGTTTCTTTGCTAATTCATAAGAAGCAGCTCCTCATCTGTGAAAGCTTTATCCTGAAATTGCAGCAATTTATTCACATCGTTAGGCTCCATTTTAAATTCTAGTTGTCTTTCTATTTCTCCTATGTCTGTAGTTCCTTCCTCCAATGAAGTTTTGGACCCCTCAAAGTCATCCATAGTGTTGGAATCCACTTCTTTCAAACTTTTGTTGATGTTGATATTTTGATTTCTTCCTATGAATTACATATATTGTTATTGACATCTAGAATGGTGAATCCTTTCCAGAAGGTTTTTACCATATTTTAGCCAAATCCATTGGAGGAATTACTATCTATAGCAGCTATATCTTATGAAATGTGTCTTTTAAATAAAAAGAATTGAAAGTTGAAATTACAGCTGAACCCGTGGACTGCAGAATGAATGTTGTGTAGGAAGTCATGAAAACAACATTAGTTTCATTGTCCACGTCCATTGGAGCTGTTGAGGGACCGGAAGCATTGTCAGTGAGCAAAACTAGACTACTATTTTGAAAGGAATTTTTTTCTTAGCAGTAGTTCTCAGCAAACAAGCTTGAAATATGCAGAAAACCATGTTATAACCAGGTGCACTGTCATTCAAGCTGGTTGTTCCACTGATAGAGAACAAGCAAAGTAGATTTAGCATAATTTTTAAGGGCCTAGGACTTTTGGAATAACAAGTGAGGCATTAGCTTCAACTGTAAGTCACCAGCTGCATTAGCCTCTAACAAGGGATTTAACCTGTCCTTTGAAGCTTTGATGGAGAAGGAAATGGCAACCCACTCCAATATTCTTGCCTGGAGAATCCCATGGACAGATGAGCCTGGTGGGCTACAGTCCACAGGGTTGCAAAGAGTCGGATACGACTGAATGACTTCACTTTGAAGCTTTGAAGTCAGGATTCAATTTCTCCTCTTTAGCTATACAATTCCTTCATGGCATCTGTTCCCAATAGAGTCATGTTTCATCCTCACTGAGAAATGTGTGCAGCCACTTCCATTCATTATCTTAATTATATCTTCTAGGTAATTGCTGCAGTTTCTATTATTGGCATTTACTGCTTCTCTTTATACTTTTGGGGCTTCCCTGGTAGCTCAGCTGGTAAAGAATCCACCTGCAATGCAGGAGACCCCAGTTCAATTCCTGGGTGGGGAAGATCTGCTGGAGAAGGAATAGGCTATCCAGTCCAGTATTCTTAGGCTTCCCTGCTGACTTAGCTGGTAAAGAATCTGCCTACAATGTGGGAGACTTGAGTTCGATCCCTGGGTTGGGAAGATGCCCTGGAGAAGGGAATACCCACTCCAGTATTCTGGCCTGGGAAATTCCATGGACTTTATCCTTTTATGTTGTGGAGACCACTTATTTCCCTAATCATCATGAATCAACCTCTGCTCATTTCAGACTTTTCTGATGCAGCTTCCTTATCTCTCTCAAGCTTCATAGACTTGAAGAGAATTAGTTAGGGCCTTGTTCTGTATTCAGCTTTGGCTTAAGGAAATGCTGTGGCTGTCTTGATCTTCTATCCAGACCATTATAATTTTATCTACTTTAGCAGTAAGTCTATTTGCTTTTTTATCATTTATGGGTTCACTTGGATAATGCATTTGATTTCCTTCAATAATTTTTCCTTTGCATTCACAATTTGCCTATTTGGTGCAAGAGATCTAGCTTTGAGACTATTTCAGCTTTTGGTCTCCTTTCTGACTAAACTTAATTATTTCTAGCTTTTCATTTCAAGTGCGAGATGAGACATGACTTTTCTTATCACTTGAACACTTACAGGCCATTGTAAGGATATTGACTAAGGCAAAAAAAATATATTAACTGTGCTAATTTCAATTTCATCTTTTTAGTGAATAAGAACACCCAAGAAGAGGGAACAATAGGTGGGAGAGAAGTCAGAACACACACAACATTTGTCAGTTAAGTTTGCATCTTATATGGGATCAATTTGTGGGACCAGAAAACAATTACAATAGTAACATCGAAGATAACTAATTGAAAACCATAATAAATAAAATAACAATGAAAATTTCGGACTATTGCCAAAATAGCAAAATGTGACACAGAGGCATAAAGTGAGCAAATGGTGTTGGAAAAATCATACTGGTAGATGGAGTGGAGATAGGATTGCCACAGACTTTCAACTCAAAAAAACGCATATCAGTGAAGAATAGCCAAAGTGAAGCATCGTGAAACAAGGTATGCTGGTACTTAATTTTATTTTATTAATTACTATCGCTCAGTCACTCAATTGTGCCCAATTCTTTGCAACCCCATGAACTGCAGCACGCCAGGCTTCCCTGACTTTCACTATCTCCAGGAGTATGCTCAAACTCATGCCCATTGAGAGAATGATACCATCCAACCATCTCATTCTCTGTTGCCTGCTTCTCCTCCTGCCTTCAATCTTTCCCAGCATCAGAGTTGTTACCAATAAATAGGCTCTTCGCATCAGAGGGCCAAAGGGTTGGAGCTTCAGCTTCAGCATCAGTAATTCCAATGAATATTCAGGGTTGATTTCCTTTAGGATTGACTGGTTTGATCTCGTTGTTGTCCAAGGGAACCTCAAAAGTCTCTTCCACTATCTTATTAATAGTGAAGTCTAATTTATTAATGGTTTTATGCTCTGTAATTTTAAATCCAGTGTCACAAAGATGTCCTGATTTGTTTTCTTCCATAAGTCTATAATTTTATATTTAACATTTAGGTTAAATCCACTTTGTATTAACTTTCAGTGAAAAGTATGATTTTTTTGCATTCAGTGGTTTAGTCACCATTTGTAAAAAAGATTATTCTTTCTCCACCTTTATAAAAAATAATTTGACTCTATTTGTGTGTCTCTTTTTAGCTTCTTTATTTTGTTTCATTGATATATTTATTTAGAGGAAAATAGCTCACTTTGTAGACCATATTTCAATAAATACAATTGTCTTATATCTTAGTAGTAGAAAAATGCATAGCTCAGTGCACGTATAACATAATCAGAAATGCATGTTACTCTTCATCATTGATAGTTTAATATCCTAATAGTACAACCTAATGTCTACACAAATCTTTTAATTGTTATGAAGAAACTATTGATATCAATATGGAGTCATTTAGCAATTTTAGATAGCAATTTTATTTCCTTATAATATTAAAAAATATATATGAAACAGGTATGAGGAATTAGAATCTTAAAGATATTTTTATTACATTTTCAAAAGATTGGACTCTAAAACCTGTCATTTTACTATGTTTGTTTCAATTCAACTACCATTTACAGAATAATCACTGTGTTACAGTCACTGGATTAAGATTCCAGAGATACACACACACACACACACACACATACATATATATATATATAAACACTGAATCTATCTTTGAGAAGTTCATAGTAAAGACATCATATACATCTGATAAATACACTATTAAAATAGATTTCTCACATGTTCAAATTTTTATTGTAAAATATGCAAAGTTTCTGAATTTGGCATTCATGTGATTAAAATATGTCAACAATTTTCTTCCCTTATGTTGTTGTTGCTATTTAGTCAGTAAATATTGTCCAACTCCTTTGCTTCCCCATGGACTGTAGCCCACCAGGCCCCTCTGTACATGGGATTTTCCAGGTAGGAATATTGGAGTGGATTGACATTTCCTTCTCCAGGATATCTTCCCCACCCAGGCATTGAACCCACATCTCTTGCTTGGCAGGCAGATTCTTTACTGCTGAGCCACCAGGGAAGCCCTTCTCTTATAAGGTAATAGTATAGCTCCTTAACTATACTTTTATGCATGTGATTAGTGGCCATGAGAATATTTTCAGATCTGTGTGCCTCTCTGTCATCCTTTCTTTATCCTCTACATCTAGGCATTTTTTATTTTTCTGTTACTCGATATGATTTACTACAATTGAAAGTATTAGGTGGCATAAAATTATGAGCTCTATATCTGATTTTAAATAAATCCGATTTTAAATAAACAATCAGATTTTTTTAAATAAACAATCTGATTTTAAATAAAACAGATTTTAAATAAACAATCCAGTATGTCTCAGAGAACTGTAACCATGAACTTAACAGGCTTTGAGTTTTTTAGTTGAGCTGTTTGAGTCAGTTGCTTTTATATAGGTCGTACTATGTGGCGAGATAAACACTATTGAAGACAGAATTAGTTTGAGTATATTGCAAATAATGCTGCATAAAAGAGACACTTGAAATATAAAAGAAAGGTTAAGAGAAATAAAGAATGGAATATTGCTCTGCCATAAAAAGGAATGAAATTGGGTCATTTGAAGAGATGTGAATGGACTTAGAGGCTGTCATACAGGGTGAAGTAATCCAGAAAGAGAAAAACAAACCATATATTAATGCATTTGTGCAGAATCTAGAAAAATGGTACAGATGAACCTATTTCCAGGGCAGGAATAGAGACATAGAGACATGACATAAAGGACATGTGGACATGGTGAGCGGGGAGAGAGGTTGGGATGAACTGAGTAGCTTTGACATATATACACTTCCATGTGTAAAACAGATAACTAGTGGGGACCTGTTATAAAGCACAGGAAGCTCAGCTAACTGTGATGACCTTGAGGGGTGGGATGTGAGGGATGGGAGGTAGGTCCAAGAGAGAGGGGATATACATATATATTTAGATGATTCATTGAATTGTACATCAGAAACTAACACAATATTGTAATTATACTCTTTTTTAAAACAAATAAAGGAAAAATTGAGGAAAATTATCTTTGATAATATTTGCATAACGAAAGGTGAGAACATGGGGCATATTTCCAGACCTTTATTTTGTTCTATGGATTTATGTATCTTGATGGAAATACCATACCTTGTCGACTTTTTAAAAAAATAAACAGTAGAGAGAGACAACATCTAAAGGGAAATTGATAGAAAAATTTTCCTGAATTGAAAAAAGATATACATTCTAAATATCAGGACACAAAGCGAACACTAGAAAGGTCAAATAGGCAAGACGATGCACATATTGGTAAATTCCTAAAAGCATAGAAAAGGAAAAGAATTTACCTACAATAATCAACAATCACACTGATACCTAGCTATTCACAAAAACAACAGAATCCAGATGACAGTGTAATACAAGAAAACAGCAACCGGTTAAAACTTGAAAGTTAATACTGTAGGTTAAATATAGATATTTTTAGACAAGGATTGAATCTTTGTCTTTAACAGACCTTCATGTAGGAGTTAAAATAATATATGCTTTAGAACAAAGAAAATTAAACCTTGAGGGATGGAGTGGAATGTAAGAAGTAGTGATCAAAAGACTTGGGTAAATTTAAATCAGTTATGGCTAGAAATACAGTAACAATTATGATAGCAAATGTTTGGGGTATAAAACAAGTAAAAAATACATTCTAGAATTAAAATAGCATTGGAGAGAGATTGGAGTCTTACATTCTTATTGATTAAATTTTAGCTGCATAAAATTAAGTACAGTCATAGTTTATTTTATTTTGTGTTGCTTTCCTAGGTTCCCCACTGTGTTTAATGAACTGAAGGTGTGTGCTACCCCCCACCAGCTGCATGTTTCTCAAGCAGCGCTTGCTCGTTTGTGTCTCTGTGCCACGTGTCGGTGATTTTCTCGAAACACTTTGCACTTTTTCAATATTATGATGTTTGTTATGGTGCTCTGTGATCAATGATCTTTGATTTTTATATCTCACTACTAAGAGAATGAAAAAATAAGTCACAAAGCTGAGATATATTTACAAATCAATATCTGATAAAGATTTTTTTTTAAAGATACTAATTAGTACTGATTTTATTTTATTTATTTATTTATTTTTTTGGCATGAGAGCTTCCACTCAGAAGGTGGAACTTCCTATTTTTTTTTATTTTATTTTATTTTTAAACTTTACAATATTGTATTGGTTCTGCCTTATATCGAAATGAATCCACCACAGGCATACACGTGTTTGATGCTTTTGAACTGTGGTGTTGGAGAAGACTCTTGAGAGTCCCCTGGACTGCAAGGAGATCCAACCAGTCCATCCTAAAGGAGATCAGTCCTGGGTGTTCATTGGAAGGACTAATGTTGAAGCTGAAACTCCACTACTTTGGCCACCTGATGCGAACAGCTGACTCATTTGAAGACCCTGATGCTGGAAAGATTAGGGGCAGGAGAAGAAGGGACGACGAGATGGTTAGACGGCATCACCGACCCAATGGACATGGGTTTGAGCAAGCTCCATGAGATGGTGATGGGCAGGGAGGCCTGCGGAGCTGCAGTCCATGGGGTTTCAAAGAGTCAGACATGACTGAATGACTAAACTGAACTGAACTGATCTGATAAACGGCTTGTATCCAGAATATAAAAAGAATTCACAACACTCAATGAAAAGAAAACTCTTTAAAGAACACTACTTTAAAAATTCAAAAGCTGTATCAAAGAAGTGTTCAGCAGAAAAATAAACACAGGATACTCAACAGCATTTTTCATTAAGAAAACCCCAATTCAGTCGCAGTGAGATAACCCTGTACATGTATCAGAATGCTGAAAACCAAATAATGACAACATGTGAAGTATTGATGAGGAAGTGGATAAGCTGAAACACTCCCCTACTGTTACTAGAAATTAAAAATGACACCATTATCCTTTTTTTTTTTTTCCTTATTTGTCCATGCCACAGTTTGTAGGCTCTTGGTTCCCTGACCAGGGGTCAAACCTGTGCCCCCTGCAGTGAGAGTGTGGAGTCCTAATCACTGGACTGTCAGAGAACTCCCAGTACCAGCACTTTGAAGAATAATTCATTAGTTTCTTAAAAGTTAAACATAGTCCAGTCATATGAAGTAGCCATTCCCGTGTTGGATATTAACCCATGAGAAATGTAGAAGACTACACAAATATTTAGAAGAGCTTTCTTTGTAAAAACCAAAATAGGGAAACTGCCCTAATGTCCACGAACAGGTAAATGGAGAAAAAAATTTAATGAATATATAAATATATTATGTTTTATATATACTTTTATTACATATATTTTACACAAAATTAACAGTATATATAAGGGGATCTACTCAACAATGAAAGGGGATTAATTTATACATACAACACATGGATGAAACTCAAAATAATTATGTCAAGTGAAAGAAGTTATTGAAAAAAAAATACACTAAGCAGTCCAATTTTTAAAAGAAGGTTTAGAAAATTCATCACCATTTCTAGTGACAGGAAGCAGATTGGTATATGTCAATGGATGGGGAAGGAAAAGGGAGGAAAGGGCAAGAGTGGAGGAGAGACAACTTTGGTTTGTTCACTGTCTTGATTGTGGAGATGTTTTCCCAGCTGTATGCATATTTCACAGCTAAGCAAATTATAAATTTTAATTATGGACACTTTATATCAATTATATGCAATATCTCTGTGCTTTAAATGTCCACAGTATATAACATGTGGGGACATCAAATGTTAATTGATGGGGCGTCAACTATACAAAATGTGCCAGAAGCAGCTTGAAGTACTCAAAAAATCCCGCTGTGATG
This sequence comes from Bison bison bison, assembly GCF_000754665.1. Lineage (NCBI taxonomy): Eukaryota > Metazoa > Chordata > Mammalia > Artiodactyla > Bovidae > Bison > Bison bison. The sequence continues at coordinate 521,236 of NW_011494804.1, forward strand.
ACAGGGTGCCAAAGGAATGCAGGAGCCAACCGAAGGACCATCGTGCCCTCCTCCCAGAGAGTCAAGTGTGGAGGTGGTGGGTGAGGAGAAGCAGCCACAGTGGAGAGACCTGAGGAACACTGCCTCAGCCAGGTGAGCGAGAATGACCTCAGGTAACAGATCGTCCTGATTATATGCACTCCTGTTATGTAGTGGAAATGGCATGCTAATTCTGTGATCTTTCTCCCCCAAGCCCATAACCCTAGTCTAATCATAAGTAAACCATAAGACACATCGCAATAGGGGGATTTTTACAAAATACCTGACCAGTACTCTAAAACTGTCAATGTTGTCAAAACAAGGAAAGTCTTGGAAATTTTCACAGCCAAGAGGAGCCTAAACCACATGAGAACTATGTGCCACATGGTGTCCTGGGTGGGATTCTGGTACTGAGAAAGGGTATTAGGAAAGGAAATCTGAATAAGGAATGACCTTTAATTAATTGTGGAGCATTAATAGTGGTTCATTAATTGATTAATTGTGATAAATGCCATAGTTTTATGATTAATAATATTAACGTATTGATCATGTTGTCATTGTTCAGTTACTAAAGTCATGTATGATTCTTTGTGATCCCATGTACTGCAGCTTGCCAAACTCCTCTGTCCTCCACTCTCTCCTGGAGTGTGCTGAAATTCATGTCCATTGAGTCGGTGGTGCCATCCAACCAACTCATTCTCTCTCGCCCCATTCTCTTCCTGCTTTCAATCTTTCCCAACATCAGGGGCTTTTTCAATGAATCAGCTCTTTGCATCAGGTGGCCCAAGTACTGGAACTTCAGCATCAGTCCTTCCAATGAATATTCAGGGTTGATTTTTCTTAGGACTGATTGGTTTGATCTCCTTGCAGTTTAAGGGGCTCTCAAGAGTCTTCTTCAGCATAGGGAACATTGAAGGTGAGGGATGTACCCTCTTCACATTTTTTATGTAAATCTAAAGCTATTCTTTTTTTGATGGTTTCAGTGCAGTTTCATATCATTGGCATTGCCTTTATTTTCTTTTTTTAATAATTGGGGCCCTGCCTCATGGCATGCAGGATTTTAGTTCCCTGACCGGGGATCAAACCCATGCCCCTATGCTGGAAGCACAGAGTCTTAATCACTGTATATCCAGGGAAGTCCCTCTAAAGCTATTCTAAAATTCAAATTGTAATTTAAAAAGCAATTAATGGGAGCACACCACAGGAAAGACAGCCTCCAACTCTGTTCTCTATAACTTCTATTCCATAGTCAGGTCTGACATCTGCATTTCATCTCATTTTCCCATTTCCTATGGCCTCCACCCAAAGAAGGATAAGGCAGCGTCACAGGAAGTGCTCATTCTGAGTATTTTTTGGTCTTGTTTTTTACAAATATCCTTGCTAGTATCTTTTCATTGTTTTAGAGGACATATGCAGACACCAATCATGAATATTAAAAAATGATCCAGTTGCTAGAATGTGGGTGATGCTTAGCTATGTGTATTACAAGATCTATGTAAAAGGGATATTAAATTCAAACTCTATAGATTTCAATCTGACATGACTTTTACCAATGGCTTGGCTGTCTGTGGGTAAAAGAGTTCCTCATAGAACATGAGCTTTAAAAGGCTTAATGCACACAGAACATTTGCAATTCTATCAGGTGAGCACCTATTACCACTTCCACCTCTCTACACTTCTACGGTGTGGGAAGCTCCTTCTAATGCAGCCACAAGCTCTATATTTTTCGTCTTTAACATTTTTAATGCTAACCTTCTTTCTACAGTTACATCCCAATTATTTTTGCTTGGAAACAGAGTGGGAGGCATCTGGAGACTAAACTCAAGCCTCATGTTAATTATCTGAAATCCAATTGTTGTCTACATCCCTTTAGAAATGTGAGCTATGTAGTATGCAATATTCATATTATGGCTGGATACCTCATATGAGAGTAATTTAATTGTCAGTGCTGCTCAACCATTGTTTAATGAATTTCTAACAATTTGAAAGGGAAGCTGTTGGAAGGCCATTATTAAATTTCATATTTGCTCTGTAGTTTTCTTCACCATTGCTTCATCTATTTAGGATTATGATAACATTAACTTTGAGTTCCTTTAAAAAAAGAACTTTTTTGATTATGCAAAATTTGAACTTCTTAACCACTTGGAAAACAGAGTAAATACATTTTGAGACAGGCTTGCAATTAAATCAAAGGGTGATGATCACATCAGTCTGTACAATAAAATACAAATTTATCAAACAAAAGGAAACATTCACAAATGATCCAGTAGAAACAGTAAAGAATATTATGGTAGACACAGGAGGAAAAGGCAGGTAATTATAGCAAAACTTAATCTTATCTTATAAACAGCTTAATAAAGTATAACCACTAACATTTCAAAGAGCAAATTACATCAAGGCACACTTTATTTATATTATTGATTATGCCACAAAGCATAATAGACCAGTTATTACTGTGTTACTTTGTTGTAATATGTCAAGAGGCACTTGGGGAAAGAACATGGTTTTAGAGTTCATACCAAAACCAAATAACAAGGTCAAATGCTAGGGGGATAAAACTGATTAAATCAGTGACTGTAGGGGTCAAAAACAAAGCAAAACTGCAAAGAAGGAATGAATTGATACTCTCAGACTCTTCAATTTATGGACCTTGGGTCTTATAATCCAATGAATTAAACAGTTTTCTTTTGTGTGCATTTGGATATTTTAAGGATCTCCAAAACAGTTCCAAAGATAATTCGTACTTGTTATTTAATCATGTTCAAAAATGCTGAAAAAGCAGATAATAATGGTTCATCTATGTGTTACTATGTATATATACCCCTACTTATTGATTACACTAAAACCTTTGTGTGGATCACAATAAACTGTGGAAAATTCTTAAAGAGGTCGGAATACCAGACCATCTTATCTGCCTCTTGAGAAATCTGTATGCAGGTCAGGAAGCAACAGTTAGAACTGGACATGGTACAACAGATTTGTTCCAAATCAGGAAAGGAGTACATAAAGGCTGTATATTGTCACCCTGCTTATTTAACTTATATGCAGAGTACATCGTGAGAAATGCTGGACTGGATGAAGCACAAGCTGGAATCAAGATTGCCAGGAGAAATATCAATAACCTCAGATGTGCAGATGACACCACCCTAATGGTAGAAAATAAAGAGGAACTATAAATATCTTCTTGATGAGGAAGAAAGAGGAGAGTGAAAAAGCTGGCTTAAAACTCAACATTCAGAAAACGAAGATCATGATATCTGGTCCCATCACTGCATGGCAAATAGATGGGGAAACAATGGAAAGAGTGACAAACTTTATTTTTTCAGGTTCCAAAATCACTGTGGATGGTTTTTGCACCTGTGAAATTAAAAGACACTAGGAGAATCCCACTCCAGTACTGTTGCCTGGAAAATCCCATGGATGGAGGAGCCTGGTAGGCTGCAGTCCATGGGGTCGCTGAGAGTTGGACACGACTGAGCGACTTCACTTTCACTTTCCACTTTCATGCATTGGAGAAGGAAATGGCAACCCACTCCAGTGTTCTTGCCTGGAGAATCCCGTGGACGGAGAAGCCTGGTAGGCTGCAGTCCATGGGGTCGCACAGAGTCGGACACATCAGAAGCGACTTAGCAGCGGCAGCAGGAGAATCCCAGGGATGGGGGAGCCTGGTGGGCTGCCACCTATGGGGTCGCACAGAGTCAGACAGGACCGAAGCGACTTAGCAGCAGCAGCAGCAGCTCTTTATAAGAAAAGCCATGACAAACCAAACAGTGTATTAAAAAGCAGAGTCATTACCTTGCTGACAAAGGACTGTATAGTCGAAGCTACAGTTTTTCCAATAGTCATGTTCTGATGTGACAGCTGGACAATAAAGAAGGCTGAGCACCAAAGAACTGATGCCTTCAAACTATGGTGCTGAAGAAGACTCTTGAGAGTCCCTGGGACAGCGAGGATATCAAACCAGTCAGTCTTAGAGGAAATTAATCTTGAATATTCATTGGAAGGACTGAGACTGGGTCCTTCCAATACTTTGCTTAGATGTTGGGACTGAGCTTCCAACACACTGGCCACCTGATGCAAAGAGCTGACCCGCTGGAAAAGTCCCTGATTCTGGGAAAGATCAAAAGTAGGAGTGGAAGGGGACGACAGTGGACAAGATGGTTGAATGGCACCACTGACTGAATGGACATGAGCTTGAGCAAACTCCTGGAGATGGTGAAGGACAAGGAAGCCTGGTGTGCTGCAGTCCATGGGGTCACAAAGAGTCAGACACAACTTAGCAACTGAACAGCAATACCCCCTGCTCAGGGGCTCCATGAGATCGTCTGGAAAATGGAATGAAAATGCAAACATTCTCTAGATTTGGGGGAGGCATTACTAATGTCAAAGTCCACTAAGCATGCTGTTGAAAACTGACCAACTGAAAGACAAATAGCAACTGGCTGCATGCTTAGTGAATATCATCTGGGATATTTAGAAAAGCATGTCAGTTTTGTGTAAATTTAATGAAGCCTAGTAAAACTTTTTGTAGCATTAAATGAAGGTTTTCAATTATCAAGAGAATTGGGAATACTTAGTGCTTACATTGCTTAACCCAGTATGGATTCCCTAACCTGATATTCAATGTCTATTTCTTGAATTCATTATATAAATATTACCTGTGGAAATATGAGAGCAGCATGAGACGGTAGACAGACTATATGTTTTGCAGAGAAAGAAACACAACTTTGAATTCCCATTATCACACTCAAGGTTATTATACGCGCTCTCTCAGAACCTTAATTTCCCATCTATAAATGGAGAGCTCTGATTACATGCTACAGTGGCTGTCTTCCCTGGTGTCTTACAATCTTGATGCTACAGAGCCCATCCTGGACACAGGATGGTCATGACCATAAACGAGGCTAATCAACCCTCAAGCCTACGTCCGCAATCAACTCCCAACCCTACTTCCAATCTCCAAGAGCAATTATTGCCAAAGGGTGGGAGTGTTACCCAAGCTGAGCCAAGCAGATGTCCTCTGCTCCTGCCTTTATACTAGACGTGAAGGAGACCAGAGCCCTTTTCCCTGTGGTCAGGGATCTGCAAGGCATTGGACCTGAAGTGACTACAGACACTCCTCTGAGGACGGAACTACCTACGATAGCATAGAAGCTGGACATGGAATCCAGAGATATTCTGAGGTCACTTCCATCCCATGGCTTCAAGCATAAGATGGACAACCTCCCTTTTAAGATGAATCCAGTTACAGATGCCTTAGCCATTTATAACTCGCGTTCCTCTAATATTCCTTTCTTGGGCTTTGTTTTGGAGTTAAGAGAGTCCACGTAATATATCAGTAATGGACTAAAGGCAATGTAAGTTGAGGCAATTTTTATTATGATTTGCTCTCCTTCCTCACCTCACATGCAAAGATTCTCATGCAAAAGTTGGCTCAGCCTGAGGTTCAAGAACAAGAGTAAAGTTACAAAATATTTTTGATCATTCAAGACAAGCATGAAAATACCATGGCTATGACTAGTAATCCTATTATTACTACTACTATTATTAACATTGTATTTATTTTTATTATGACTACTATCACTTACCATTTGCTGAATGACTGCTGTTTCTCGCACCATTCTCATGACTTTCTAAGCATCATCTCATTTAATCTTTATAGAAATTATTATTATTATATGAACTTATTATCATATAAATTTTATTATCTCAGTGCATAAAGGAGAATAGAATATTAATGAATTTAAGTGACATAAATTAAATTCATGTTAAACTCCAAACTTGAGAACCAAATCATTAAGTCATGCTTATAGACATGTAATTCAGATGAAAACTGGGCATTTGCATAAATCATCCTATAAATTCTTTCATTTTCAAAGGTTTCTCTGTGTCTATGTGGCATAAAGCTCAACTTGCAGGATCACTGAAAATTTCAAAATAAAACTGAGAAAAAAATCTCCCAAGCTGTAACACAAATGCCAACCCTGTTTGATCACAAGTTTGTGAGGTGCAAAGGAAATCATACTTCATTTTACTATTCACCTTGAATGCAATTTTATACAATATACAGCAAATATGGTAGGTTAGATGCACATATTTAGGGTTTATAAAATGAAGCAGGAAAATGGCTCAAACTGGGTTTCAGCGTTGCTATTGTTTTCACTGTCTAAATCTTGAGAGAATTTGTCATAAGCGATACATCTAATAAATGCCTCTGCTAAGAAAAAATGGGAGTTGTCATAAACCCAGATCATGCTGGAAAAAATAAGATTATGGTTAAACTGAATGGAAAGGTAGAATATTGCTAGAGGGAGATAGAGTTTCTATAGGAGCCAGAAAATACCAAGTGAGTGAGTTGTTCCCTTCATCTATTCTGCATCCAGTTTTTAAATGTTCTTTATCTGGATATAGTCCTTTGGTCATATCTGCAACTAAGTCTCTTAGTCATTTCTGGGTCAGCTTTGGTGTCCTTTTCTTTATATTATTTTCAAAAAAATGTTTAAACTATCTTTTGGGAAAACTATATCCTTCTTCCTTTTCAGCTGTCAAAATGATTTAAAGTGTGACCTCTCAATCAATGGACAATGGCCACTTGGTCTTTAAATGATTTTTCTTTCTGCTTCTCTTTTGTCTTTTGTTCTCTAAATGTGCCATCTAAGGCAGTACTTTAAGTTGTTCAAATTGGTCCATTTCTTGAATTGCTTTCCCCTTTCAATGTTTCATTTAATGTTTCTCTAATGGTTAGTTACTGTCAGAAGCCCTGCAAAAAGGTATGTCTTTGAGTTGACGTCCTCCCTAATGTACGTAATCTTGAATATTTAATAATATAATCCTTTGAAAATGATGCAGCTTTATCTAATTGCAGGTTCATTTTCTTGTCCTTCTTGTAGGATGTGTGCTGTGAAATTTCTGTTGGTATTTTTCTCTTAATTTTGCCTTCATAATATAAAAAAACATTAGAGGAAACACCTTTCCTGAATGTCAAGCATAATTTTAATTTCAATAAATACTGAATATGAATGATTAGGGGAAAGAATAGAAATGAACATTTTCTGAGGGAAAAATTTTTTGCCAATTTTTTTTGTACTGTGCTAGCTTTTACCTCATTTGGTTCTTGCCACACCTTTTCACAGTTTGAGGACTGTTCAACAAAAGTCAATGAAGAGTGGTATTTTTATCTATTGTGTTTTTGCTTCACTTTAAAGCTATAAACAAAGCCTTTGCAAATGTCTACATGGTAAACGAAGTACAGAAAGCACTTCATAAAATGATAAAGTTAAAAAAGAGACACATAAATTTGATTATTTGTCAAATATATTGCTTAAAGTGAAATCTCCAGGATTGTTTTTTTTTCAGTCTTTTACTTATGTGAGCACTCCTCCACCCCTCGAATAGGCCACACAGGTGATGGGTTTTGAACGGCAAATTATCTTTTTGGTTCACTAGACATAGGGCTGGCCATTCCCTTGTAGCTTAGTTGGTAAAGAATCCACCTGCAATGCAGGAGACCCCTGTTCGATTCCTGGGTTGGGAAGATCCCCTGGAGAAGGGAAAGGCTACCCACTCCAATATCCTGGCCTGGAGAATTCCATGGACTGTATAGTCCATGGGGTCGCAAAGAGTCAGATATGACTGAGTGACTTTCATTTTCACTTTCACTTTAGGCATAGGGCTGATGCAGACCCCAAGCTGAAATGCATATTTGTACTTACTACTGTTTTGTCCAGGCCCTCTTCAAATCATCCCTGGCTAATATTTCACTTTTTTTTGCAAAGATCCCCATTTCCCAGTCTCATTCTTTCTAGCTCTACTTTCTCTTTACCATTGTGTGAATCATTTTTTTGCATAGGTCAGAATTTATATGCAAAATATCTTAAAATCTTGTTTTTGTTCAATCGCTAAGTCATGTCCAACTCTTTGAACCCCACAGACTGCAGCACTCCAGGCTTCCCTGTCCTTCACCATCTCCTGGAGCTTGCTCAAAATCATGTCTATTGAGTGGTTGATGCCATTCAGCCTTCTCATCCTCTGTCGCTCTCAATGTTGCCCCTTATCAGGGTATTTTTCAATGAGTCAGCTCTTTGCATCAAGTGGCCCAAGTATTGGAATTTCAGCTTCAGCATCAGTCCTTCCAGTGAATATTCAGGGTTGATTTCCTTTAGGATTGACTGCATTGATCTCCTTGCTGTCCAAGGGACTTTTAAGAGTCTTCTCCAGCACCACAACTCAGAAGTATCCATTTTTCTGTGCTCTGCTTTCTTTTTGGTCCAACTCTCACATCTGTACAGAACTACTGGAAAAGTCATAGCTTTGACTATACAAACCTTTGTCGGCAAAGTGATGCCTCTGCCTTAATATGCTGTCTTTTACAATCTAAATCAGCATATTTTTCCAAATATACTCTCAAATCCCACACAAAAAGCCATAAATCCTTCCAATCATTTGCCTCCTGAATGATCAAACATCCCTTTTATAAGAATGCATGACTTTTGAAAATGAAATTAAGAAACACAGTTTCATTTAAAGTCGAACCAAAAAGAATAAAATACTTGAGAATGAATTTATCAAGAAGTTCAAGACCTTTTTCAAAACAACAAAACATTGCTGAAATAAAATTCAGAAGACCTAAAATAAATGAAAAATGTTTCATGTTCATTCATTGGAAAGACCAATGTTGTCAAGTTGGTAATTCTCCACACTTTCAGGTACAGATTCAACACAATCCCTATCAAAACACAGCTGATGTGTTTTTGCAAAAATTGATAAGCTTACCCTAACATTTAAATGGAATGAAAAAGACATCCAAAATAATTGTGAAAAAGAACAGTGAAAAAACTTACTATAAATCTATATGGATCAAGGCACCGTGGTACTGGTAGAAAGACAGATATATAGATTGATAGATTACTAGAATAGTGTTCAGAAATAAACCTTTGAATTTATGTTCAGTTCATTCTCCAGAAAGGTGCTAAGACGATTCAGTGGATGAAAGGATATTTTCAACAAATAATACTGGGCACATTGGATGTTCTTCTGAAAAAAAAAAAAAAACAACTCAGGTACTTCATATCATGTATAAACAACTCCCATGACTGAATCTGTGAGTTCAGTGTAACCATGGACACAGAGGGCTGATTATAAGTTATATGCAAATTTGTGACTACATGGAGGATCGGAGCTTCCAACTCCCCACATTGTTTAAGGGTTAACTCTTTGTGTACACAACCTTTGTGTTTTGGCATATGATTCATTTAAAATTATTTATCTCTGTTTGATATGTCTACAAAACCTTCATGAGAATATCCAATTTCCCACCACCATTATATCCAGAGAATATTAAAAAATCATCATTTAATAATAAAGAAAACAATCACATTAAAATGGGCAAATAAACTGAATAGACATTACACCAAGAAAATACGAACGGCTTATAAGCACTTGAAAAGATACTTAGCATTAATGGTCACTGTGAAAGTCGCTCAGTAGTGTCTGACTCTTTAAGACTCCATGGACTATACAGTCCATAGAATTGTCCAGGCCAGAATACTGGAGTGGGTAGCCTTTCCCTTCTCTAGGAATGTTCCAAACCCAGGGATCAAACCCAGGTCTCCCACATTGCAGGCAGATTCTTTATCAGCTGAGCCACAAGGGAAGCCCAATTAATAGTCATTGCTGCTGCTAAGTCACTTCAGTCGTGTCCGACCCTGTGCGACCCCATAGACAGCAGCCCACCAGGCCCCGCCGTCCCTGGGATTCTCCAGGCAAGAACACTGGAGTGGGTTGCCATTTCCTCTTCCAATGCATGAAAGTGAAAAGTGAAAGTGAAGTCGCTCAGTCGTGTCCGACTCTTAGCGACCCCATGGACTGCAGCCTACAAGGCTCCTCCATCCATGGGATTTTCCAGGCAAGACTACTGGAATACAAATTTTAAAAACACGTGAAACATCACTTCACACCCTCTAGAACAGCTATAATTAAAAAGGCAGACAATCATCAGTACAGGCAAAGACAACAGAGAAACCAGAACCTCCCTATATTGCTTATGAGGGTATAAATGCAATCACTTTGAGCTGTTTCTTAAAAAGCTGAATATAAACTTACATATGACCCGGCAATTTTGTTGCCAACCAGGGTTCTTGACCTCCTTAATCAATAGAAATTGATCAGAGGCCAGACAAGAAATCTGGGCGAGGTTTACTAGAACCCCTGCTGCAACAGGAGGGAGTGAACAAACAGCAGAGTCCTTTGCTCACAAGATCCCCAAGGTGAGGGAAGGAAACATGTTCCTTACATGGGGGGAGGGTAGGAGTGTGTTCAGGGCTCTGGCTGGAGGGATGGTTTCAGTGTTTTGCCCACTCCTTTGGTGGTGTTGAGTGCAGGCGGCATGTGCAGTACCCTGCTTTAGCTCCCAACACCGATTTTGCTCCTGGCTCCTTAGAAGTGGCAGTAGTGGGTTTTGGTCTTTGTGTATCTTTTGTCCAGAATTTGCCCCAACTGTAAAGCCTGCAGTTATTTTCAGTCCCATGTAGTTTCTTTGTATTTTATTGCTAGAAGAGGGGAGTGTCTAGGTGCAAGCATTTTAGCATTGCCACAAAGAGGCCCAAGTCCCAGAACTATCTCAATTTCACTCTTACATACCCACCTGAAATACAACATTGGTCCACCCTATGACCTGTGATCATAGCAACTTTATTCATAATCGTAAAAATTCTGACTACATGTCACATGATTTAATTTATATGCAATATCCAGAAAAACCAAGCATATCAGATAGAAAGCAGATAGTGGCTATCTGGAGCTGGGATTCAGAACTGGAGTTGACGGTAAATAGTCACATGGCATCTTTTCAGGGTGAGGAGAATGTTATAAGACTGGACTGTAGCTACGCAACTCTATAAATGTACTAAATGTAAGAAAAAAAGTGGGTGAATTTTATAATATGCAGATTAATTTCTCTTGCTGCTGCAGCAAATGGCAAAAAGCCCTTTTGACTTAAAATAATACAAATTCCTTATTTTACAGTTTTGCAAATCTGAAGTCTGAAACTTTGTGCCATGCTCATCCAGTACTGACAGAGTTGAGTTCTGCTGTGAGACCGAGGTCTCTGTGTCCTTGCTGGCTGTGGTTAGGGTCACCTTTAGCTCTGAGAGTGCTGGAGGCCTCTCTCCAGCACTTGCACACAGCCCCCTGTGTCTCCAAACCAACTGGGCATGGAATCCTTCTCATCCTTCCAAGTCTCATACTCTTCCCCCATCAAGGCAATATCTCCTGATCCAGAAGACTCTCAGGTTTTAAAGACCCGTGTGATTAAATTTATCCCATTAATAATCTTATTGTCTCAAAGTCCTTGACTTTAACCACATCTTCAAAGTCTTTTTGCCATGTAAAACCATGTATTCACAGTTCAAGGTATTAATACATCTTAATAAGGGATTCCTTATTCACATACACACACACACAAAAAGCCTCCTTTTATATGGCGGTTTTTAAATTTTTAAAAAAATCTATGTCATGTGATAAAGTTTTGCTATTAGAACTCACCATATGCTATTATATGGAAACTCTCTAAATAGAAAATTGCATCATCTATGTATATTGAGAATTTAGTTGTTTTCTTTTTCTTTAGATTCTTATGTTTTTGTTTCTTTTTTATTTTCTGATGTCATGTAGCGCCATGGCCTTAAACAGCTAACAGCTTTCCTAGATTCTCAGACTGAAAATGTCAAAGCTGTGCATGATTCCACTTTTTTTTGGTCTCAAGCCCAATGAAAAATTTCTCAACAAGTCCTTACAATAATGCCTAGAACCAAATAATGAAAATGACTACTTCACTATCTCTACCTGTACCACTCTATTCCAAATCCCTATAAGATTTTTCTTGGCCTGCTCTGCTATCTGCCTTAATGATCTCTCTGCTTCCATCTTGCCCTTCTTTCCCTCACCCAGTCTAATTTTCATTTAGTAGTCAGATTGCATGAACTCATTATTAACCAGAGTCCCTAATAATAGCTAAACTTACTGAGCCCTTATTATTTGCCAGTACTTATGCACATAATTTAAAGGGATTAACCCATTTACTTTACACAATAACTCTATGAAGATAGGTATTATTATTTCCCCCATATCCACAAATTAAAAACTAAAGCCCTGAAGAATTTAGCTTACACAAGAGTGAATATCTAGTAAATACAGCAACCAGGATTAGAATATGTGTCAGTTACAACCAAGCCTTTAATACTTCTACCACTCTGCTGGAGACTCATTCCATCATTTCCCAAGTGTTGTTGAAAGTTAAAATCATCTCTGTCTGTTGATTCTGAGTTTTGCCAGCCATCAAATGGCAGAAGCTGTTTCCACTTCCTCAACCCTCCCCAATGGATGTACTTAGAAGGTTAAGGAAGACAAGATGGTCAGTATCGTCGGACTTAAAGATAGAGCCCTCCTGGCTGTGAGAGGCATCCATCTCCTCAAAGAGATGACAGAAAGACTGCAAAATGACCTCTGTTGCTGTCACTGTAAAGGGAGGTTGGCATTCTGTCTTTCAGCTGGGTATCTGCTTAGGCAGTCAGCTTGGTGACTTGCCTCTCTGCCTCTCTCAGCAGGGAAAATGAGCAGTCAGAGCAAGGCAGGCTGGCAGTCTAGGAATCTGCACTCCCATCTCGAGGCAGCTGGGCTACCAGTGTGGATGGAAAGGGACTGAATGTAAGGCAGAACTCTCAGATCAGAGACCTGATCAATGGGATCTCAAAATCCCCAGGTCTATCTCCCACACTCTGTAGTACCCAGCAGGTCAGTGCCCACCACCCAGAGGCTGAGAGCCAGCAGTGGCAACTGGAAACGTACTGAAAATTGGCACGGACGGGCCAAAACCCAAATGTGACTCCAAAGAGCCATTTTTCCTCTTCATGCACCACCTCCCCTACTCTGAACTCTGGGGGACTACACCCAGCCTCAGAAGGAGAAGACAGGTAGAACTTTGAAATGGAGCTTTCAGATATGAAACTGTTTGAATGAGGACTGGACAGATTTTTATAAACTCTAATCAGACAGATGCTTCTCAAGTACAAAAGGGAATGAATTTTTTAGAACATGATTCAATACAGTGATGGATTTTAATAAGTGTTTATGTTTATTCACTATCCTTTGAGGGTTTTTATTTAACCAGTTATAATAGCCTCAAGGTCTCAAAGACCCAAGAGAGGGCTCTTCATTCCTGTGTTTTCCTTACTATACTCCAAACTTAAAGCCAACTACGAAAAAAAAAAAAAACAAAATATGCCAACTATGTGCAGCCTCAGGGCCTTTACACAGGCCATCTACAGGGCTCATCCCTACTCATTTTTCATGATTCACCTGTCACAATTTCAAATATGTTTTTCCAGAGCACTTTCTCTTAAGTTGCTCCTCCCCTGATTCCTCACCCATGCCTCTTATGTTATCCTGCCTTGTTTTATTTTATTCCTTGCACTTCCAGCTATAGAACGTTCAGAATGGAAGACAAAATGCTTATTTGTTAGCAGCTCCATCCAGGCATCCAAATTGACTCTAGTTTGGAAGATTGGTCTAGAAAGTTAGAAAGACAGAGCTGGAATTGGCAACATATTTTTAGAAAGTCTCCTACATGGAGACTACACTGTTGAAAGGATAGTCTCACTGTCAATATTCTTTCAAGGGGGACTAACTCCTTGATTCTCATAATTCAGCATCCCTGTGCCTAAGAGCCATGTAATATCTTTCCCACTTTTCTACCCCGTCCCAGTTCCCATTCCATTCCTCTGCAATTTATGAGACAGGAATAGATAGAAGACTTACTTCCAGACAAAGGACTTACAAATTTTGTTAGCTTTAAAAAGGATTAAATTGTGATTATGTCTGATCTATTCAGTTACGAAAAATTGTGTCTTCCTGTGAGATTTGGTCTCACCTTTTGAAAATATCTACTTTGCTACCTCCTTTCCAATTGTTCCCAGTCAAAATTAGGAAAGGTAATTGAAAAATATTTTGCACAAACTAACTATAGCATAACAAGGGTCTTTCTTTCCATTAGATGTGTGTGAATGACCTAGGCAATTACTTCCACCATCCAAGCCCTCTGCTTTCAGAAATGTGCTGTTTTTCTTCTAATCTGAAAACCATATGTGACTTTAAAGCACCTTCATTGCTCTGTTTTATTAAATAGGATGGGTGGTGAATGTGGCAGTAAGTCTCTGTAAAGATTCACTCCTGCACTGCAAGCTCCTGCCAACACTCTAAATGTGAGTTAACATTCTGGAGACCAAACTGTCTTTCACAGATAGTGGATAAGCAGAGTTAAACAGCATGAATCTGCCAGAGGCATAGCCATATTCATTTCAAACAAGAGAGAGAACCATTTTTCTGCTGGCCAAGTGAATACCTGGGAAAGGAGCCCTCGGCCACATACCTGATTCCCGGTAACTGTTCTTCATAAACTGATCACTTAACACATTTCTACCTAAAGACCGACCGTTCTCGTTAAAAACGAAAGAACCATGATTCTTTCCCTACTCTAGTTTAGTTAGAAAATTATATTACTTTCTACCTTAATTCTTTAATTGGCATTAGAGTTTCACACCAGAAGTAGAAAATAAATAATAATATGGAAATGTGTATCTGCCACAGCATTTTTAATACCTGGTAGAAACAGTAAAGGTGACAATAGGGGCAAATATGTAATGATTGAAAATAATATTCCATATATTCCAAGGCAGGTCCTGCTCATTAAGACTTAACCATGTTTTACCGGGTGATACACAGGGCAGAATATGAACAGAAATGAAATAACCATGATGGTTTATATTTCATCATGTGATTTAGAAACCATTTTTGAAATTACCTTTTTCATGTCTGGCACAACTGTGGAGAATACTATGTTTATTCTGGTAATAGATGTGGAAACTAACGTTCAGAGAGACTCTGTGACTTACCTGAAGTACCATAGTTGATGGTGACAGTAATGACCTTAAATTGTCTTTGTCTAAGATCAGAAACGCCACCACTATAGATGATGTTGTTTGTAACATGAATAAGTCAAAGGTGAGATGCATAGGATATTAGCTATCATGCTAAAGAGGAAAAAAATAAAGCTTTCTTGAACTTCTGGGATGTACTCATAATGATACTCTCACAATACAGTGGGAAATTATCATTCATTTGTCACTCCAAATATGTGATGAGTACCTACTATATACCAGGGAAAAGCAGTGACTCCTGAGACCAGAAAGAATATCTGTGTCTGGGGGCTCATAATCTAATGGAGAGACAAACATAAGTGATTAGAAATCAATGTGACATATACCAGGATGGTGCTAAACAGGTAGATATGGCTTGTACCTTCTAACCCTCCTAGAAAGGCCAAGGAAAACTCCTTTGAAGAAGGAGATAGAGTGAGTTGAACAGTTCAGTTTTATGTGAAAGTGAGGGAAAGTGCAAGGCTGAAGAGGGCTAATTTGGAAAATATGGATGTAGGCAAAAACATAAAATGGTAAGGTCTTTTAGAAATATTTTGCCTGAATAGCCCAAGCAATATAAGAGTATATACTTTGTATGTGCATTTATTTAAAATGTATTTGGTACTTAAAAAAGAATCATTTGTTCTTTGTTACTTGATTAACAACTTTCGGTAAAAAAGAAAAATTCGATGGTAAATTTCTATAATCCTTATACTGTAATTGCAAAGCCTCAAAGAACTCAAAGAGCAACTTAAATGATTAATGCTTAATTATAGAGCCTATGGAGAGTATTATGGGAAAAGAAAGTATATTCAAATTAGTGACATATTCATAAACTCACCAGTAATATATAGTTACCATGTACTCTCTATAGAGATGGCATTATCCAACTGTAACATCATCAAATTCTTAATGAAATTATCTCTACCCATGGGAATGGTGTGTGATAGTAATCTAGACCTTCTGAAGAAAGTTAATGTGCCTCACTGACATTCTCTTGATCTCTGAGAATTTTTCCTAAGGTTTTATTCTTCCCATCACTGTCCATTTTCAACCACCCTTAAGTACATACACCCTATTCTTCATTATTTTTCTTATTTTCATTCACCATCCAGTACAGAATTTTATGGCTGCCAACCAATATAAAATCCAGTCTTGAGGGATGGTATGGGGAGGGAGGAGGGAGGAGGGTTCAGGATGGGGAACACATGTATACCTGTGGCAGATTCATTTTGATATATGGCAAAACCAACACAATATTGTAAAGTTAAATGAAATAAAATTAAAAAAAATAAAACAGCCAGTCTGTGTTTGTCTGTTAAGTGCTTAAGAGATTTGGAAACCAAGTCTATTCCAGAGACCAAGCTCAAAACCAAAGGAAAAAATAAAGCCTCAGGTAGAAAGAGCTGGGCTAGAAAACATGGAATTAAACTTGATGTGTCTAGCAGAGTTTGGATCCAGATAATTGAATTCATGTACTGTCAATTAGAATATATTGGTGGATTCTTTACTGCTGAGCCACCTGGAAAGCTCCAAGAAGATATATGCATGTGTGTGCTGGGTCACTTCAGTCGTGTCTGACTCTCTGCGCCCCCATGGACTGCAGTCTGCCAGGCTCCTCTGTCCATGGAATTCTCCAGGCAAGAAGACTGGAGTGGGTTGACATGCCCTCCTCCAGGGGCTCTTCCTGACCCAGGGATAAAACCCATGTCTCTTATATCTCCTGCATTGGCAGGAGGGTTCTTTACCACTAGCGCCACCTGGGAAGCCCAAGAAGATGTACAGTACATTCTAATTATTTTGTTGAAATTCTGCAAATGGGGGCGTACCACTTTTTTTTCCAGTGTTTATTGTCCAGTGAACCTCCTTCCTCTCTGACTTCTCTTCTCCTATCCTTATGCAAATTATTTTCTGAGGCAGGAATTGACAAACTATTTACAACTTGTTGACCAAATCCTGCTCACTACCTGTTTGTGTGACTAAGATTTTACAGGAATAAAATCATATCCATTATCGTGTTCGTTGTCTACGGCTCCTTTTGTGCTTTAATGGCAGAGTTGAATAATCATAAAAGAGACCCTTTGGCCCATAAAGCACAAAATATTTACCATCGGGCCCTTTGTAGAAAAAGTTTGTCTGCTCTGAAGAACTCTTTAGGTAATTGTTACACATTGTCTCATATTATTTTCTTTTCAGGTGGTTCATACTTCTCCAGTGAAATTGTTGACCTTTTATTATGGGGTACATGTATTATGGGCTTCCCTGGTGGCTCAGCAGTAAAGAATCCACCTCTAAATGCAGGGGACATGGGGTTCAGTCCCTGGGTCAAGAATATCCCCTGAAGAAGGAAATAGCAACTCAGTCCAGTATTCGTGCCTGGAGAATCTCGTTGACACAGGAGCTTGGCGGGCTACAGTCCATGGGGTTATAAAGAGTCTGATACAACCTGGTGACTAAACAACAGCATCAGGTATTGTATGATGTGGTATCACTGAACAGTAACAAGCAGAGTAAGCTTTAAACAATTAACATGCAAGTTCCAGGAGTTGAAGAATTATATTTTTCTTATCCATCATGTGTTCCTGCTCCCTTGCATTGTGTCAAATACAAGGTAGATGAGCAAATAAATGGATTAGGGCTATGATTGCAGGGTGTGGTGGCTAGTATTTGAAATATCTTGAATAAGGAAACCTCCAAATAAACAAACTGACTTGAATCTGGTCATACATACAAAGAAAGAAAGAAAGTGAAGTCGCTCAGTCGTGCCCGACTCTTTGCGACCCCGTGGATAGTAGCCTGCACCAAGCTCCTCTGTCCATGGGATTTTCAAGGCAAGAGTACTGGAGTGGGTTGCCATTTCCTTCTCCAGGGAATCTTCCCAACCCAGGGATCGAACCCAGGTCTCTCACATTGTAGACAGATGCTTTACCATCTGAGCCACCAGGGAAGTCCTCATATATACACACTGCACATTAATAAATAAGACAAAATCTTGCAGTCAGCCCTAAACTTGGAGTCAAGGAATGGGTCATGCTCTATGGTATTTGAGATGTGTGTGTGTGTGGGTGTGTGTACTCAATCTCTAAGTCACGTCTGACTCTTTTGCAACCCCATGGACTATAGCCCTCCAGGCTCCCCTTGCATAGCATTGCCCAGGCAAAAATACTGGAGTGGGTTGCCATTCCCTTCTCCAGTATTTGAGTTTATTTTTTCAGTTTATTTTTCTACCAACAAAATGCTTATTCTTTCAGACAACAACTTCAAGCCTTAGCACCAACTTAAGACTAATTTAATCTCCAAAAATACACAAAGCCCTCCAGGAGAGGACTTAATTGTCAGAAAAGTAGTGCAGATTTTTTTTTTTAACTTCTTAATTGTTCCTTCATTTTTATTACCTTGCCTTAGCTCATGCCATACTTTTGCTCATGCTGATTTACAGGATTTGAAAAAGAAGCTAAAAGAGCACATTCTGAAGGCTGAAACTGTGGAACCTGCTGATTTTATCAAAGAAAAATCAAAACATTTAGATATCTGTCTATTGACTGCTTAAAGGAGTGCATGTCAAAGTAAGAGTCAGTCCAGCATTCTCAGGAAGAACTTCGTCTCTGTGGCTTTGTTTTCCTTTCCTTATTTTAAA
Source organism: Bison bison bison (assembly GCF_000754665.1). Taxonomy (NCBI): domain Eukaryota; kingdom Metazoa; phylum Chordata; class Mammalia; order Artiodactyla; family Bovidae; genus Bison; species Bison bison. The sequence goes on from NW_011494804.1 coordinate 539,860, forward strand.
AGAAATGCACCTCCCCCACTGCCAACCCTTGAAATTTATAGGCTGAGATGGATTCCTTGATGTTATTTGTTATAAGAGTCTACGAGGTGAAAGCACCATGATGCTGTGGTGTGGTTTGAGCAGCCCTTTAGCAAATGTCCTATCAGCCACACGCCTCCTTCCCAGCACAGTTCCATGTGGTCCACTTCAGCTGATCTCCCCCAGCAGCTGTTTCAGCATCCTGCAGCCATCCATCCTCCACGTGTATCCAGCCCAGTGGAGCTACATTAAAGTGAGCAGAGCTTCATGGCAGGGGCTTGGCTGCTCGCCAGGGTTTCACTGTTCCTCATCCTTCCTTGCCGCTTGTGTGTCACAGGCTCTTGGGAGACGCTGAATCAGGTTTGCAGGAAATCCCACAGAAAGCTGTGGTGGGCCCAGACTTCACTGCCTCCACTCAGTAAACCTCACGTTCCACTGGTGACCGGCACCTGCCTGGCACAGAGCAGCAAAGGAAGATATCTTGTATTTCAAATCCTATACACTGAAATGACTTGGCAAAGATAACGACGACTGTACCAACTTTTTTTTTTTTTTGGCCACACTGTGTGGCTTGCAGGATCTTAGTTTCCTGACCAAGGATTGAATCCCAAGCCTGGCAGTGAAATCTCAGAGGCTTAAACACTTGACTACCAGAGAATTCCTTTAGGGTACCTACTTAGAGAAGAAAAATATCTCTTCATAATCTTAAATAGCATTATGTTAAACTATTATAAGCACTGAGGTTTACTTTCCCCCAAAAAAGCTAAAAATATTGGGACCTACCCTCTGCTTGTCAACCAAACATGTATTTTCCAATCCTTTATTTTCACGACCAAAAAATCTGCATCTTAGTAGAGCTTCACTTTCTATAAAAATTTAAACTCTTCAATCAAATTAGGAAAAAAAAGCTTGGCAGAATATAAAATTAAGCAGAAATATATTCTGAATTCATTTTCCATACAAATGAAAATGCAGCCCAAATAAGCAGAAAGAGAAGCTTTGAAGTGCCGTATTTCTCTGCATTTTAAAGCTGTAGGGAATAAAAATGCATAAATGGGAGATTATAATCTAGTCTGGTGATTCAGCTTGCCAAGTTGTCTCCTTCTAGGTTGCATTAAGTGATAGAATTCAGATAGTGTTAACTGTAAAAAATATTTTGGCACTATGTACTCTAACACTCTCACTCTTCAAATGAGGAAAATGGTAAGTACTATATTAAAGGCATGTAATTAGTCCCGGACTTGGGGCTACAAGTCTTTTCATTTCACGTTGCTACTGAAGGGACATTTATTATTGAGACACAAAAATTCTCATATCCATCTCTCATCATCCAAACTCCTTCCGCAAACAAACAAACATTCTGTTTTTTACCACAATGCTGCACTCACTGTACCCTGAGAAGCCTGATCTTATGAAAACTAGAGCTAAGGGCTCATGAATTTTACGTTTCCATTGCCCTTAAAGTGAAAGTGAAAGTCACTCAGTTGTGTCCGACTCTTTGTGACCCCATGGACTATACAATCCATGGAATTCTCCATTGCCCTTGGATAGAAACATAAATAGGATTTATCAACTGAGCCCCATAAGACTTAACCTGCCTTGGTACTTTCCTTCAAGAGTCACAGACGACAAATGTAGTGAAAAGCACATGGTATAAGAAAAGAAAAAAAGCATAGCTTTAGAGTACATTTTAAAACCTGTATTATTATATATATGTACATATAAATAGATATAAGTATTGCTATATATTGATACAAACAAAGTAAAATCAAGTGTAACTTTTAATGGAGAATTAGAAGCTTTATTTGTAAAGGCAAGAATGGCTTAGAGCAATTCTAATATCAAAAATATGTTTTTGGTTGTTATAGAGTCCCAGTTTGAGTTCTCTGTAACAACCTAGAGGGGTGGGATGAGAAGGGAGGTGGGAGGAAGGTTCAAGAGGGAGAGGATATATGTACACTGTGGCTAATTCATGTTGAGGTTTGGCAGAAACCAAAGCAATTCTGTAAAGCAATTATTCTTCAATTAAAAATAAATTCATTATATATATGAAAATTAAAGAGGAGAGTGAAAAAGTTGGCTTAAAGCTCAACATTCAGAAAACTAAGATCATGGCATCTGGTCCCATCACTTCATGGGAAATAGGTGGGGAAACAGTGTCAGACTTTATTTTTTGGGGCTCCAAAATCACTGAAGATGGTGACTGCAGCCATGAAATTAAAAGACACTCACTCCTTGGAAGGAGAGTTATGACCAACCTACATAGCATATTGAAAAGCAGAGACATTACTTTGCCAACAAAGGTCCATCTAGTCAAGGCTATGGTTTTTCCAGTGGTTATGTATGGATGTGAGAGTTGGACTGTGAAGAAAGCTGAGCATCGAAGAATTGATGCTTTTGAACTGTGGTGTTG